>NC_071387.1:12894325-13210777 GCF_022682495.2 Desmodus rotundus | reverse complement strand
GTCTGTAATGAGAGAAGAGCTACTTTTGCTTCTCTGACAATTGTGCCATAAGGGCCTAAAGAGTAGGGAGGAAGCCATGAAGAGGGAGCCATGAAATAAGGGGATTCAGCCATAAGGTCTGAGAAAAGAAGCAGCAAGCAGCACTTTGTAGTCATGAATCCACCATGAGGACTGGAGTGTAAGGACAAAGCTGATGGAGCTGTGCAGGAACCTGCCAAACCAAGCACGGATTTATGGGAGATACCTGGAATGCCGACCTGTAACTGGAGATTGCTGACTTCTGCTTCTGTAAAGCACATAGGGAAAGGCTACTCTCTTGGGATGTGAGCCTCTCTGGACTTCACCATGATCCAGTGTAACATGGCACATGTTTTCCTGGACCATTACATGGAGGCTGAGAACAACGTACCCCACATCCTGAAGGAGAAAACTGCTGTAAAAGGATGGTGACTCTGAAACCCAAGAGTGTGCCTTCCAGTAGGGGATGGAGAACTATTTGTGCAGCTGGCTTAAAAACAGATAAGGATATGGGGAACTTTTGGGCATGCTTTTGGCTTGTAGCCTCATGCCACTAAGGAGCAAGGGAAGTGCTGGGTTTCATTGGAGAACAGGGCTCTGAGCAGGAGTGTTCCCAGCACCCCTGAGATTGGAGTCCTGTGAATAAAAACCTGTTTCCTTCCTCACTAATTTTTGGGACATGCATCGAGATGCCATGTGCACAAGCCCCAGGTTTCTCGGTGACATTAACTATTGAGTTCTTTCTTAAATATTCTCAATGAAGGAGAAATATATTCAATGTTGTTTTTTACAAATAAATGAAGCACTTAGGCCTCTGCCAAATTATTTTTGTTTTGTGGACTTATGTAAGTTGCCTTGACTTAGTCCAGTATTACCCAGAAGCACAGAAATGGTAGTTGCATTTTGTATATTCCTAAAGTGAACACTGGATTGAAGCAGAACCATCGGAGCCCAGATTAGTCATATTTTATTTTTATAAAAAGGCTTCTTGATGCTCTCCAAGAACCCTACTTTAAACTTCATCAATAAATAAAAAATAGAGAGCCTGCATATGAATAAAAGATGGCAATACCTCCCTTGGTAATTTTTTTAAGTTTCTGAAAATAAGTCCAGTCTTCATCTGCAAACTTAATGCAGTTAGAAGAGCCACTGAGAATATCACTGTGTTGCATGTTTGTTAGCAGAAGTGCAGAGACAGAGGGAGCTCTATCTATCACTTGAAATGTAAGATATCTTTGAATGTGCAGATCACTTATTCAATGTAGATTATTTACAGTATTTTTCTTAATTGCTATAGATTGTGTAATGTCAAAAAGGGGCAAAATTTATGGATGAAGAGTGCAGGAGAATCAGATGGCTTACTGGAGTAGAGCTGATCACTTTAATGTGCTAATATATCATCACTGTTCCTAGGATATGCTTCTATTATTATTCATATATCACATTAAATTGTTTACATGTCTTTTTCAATACTTGCCTGAGAGGTTTTATTTATTTTATTTTTTTGCTTAGGGCTAAGTCTGGTTTAACTTTGTATTCCTAATGCTTTGCATACCTCCTGATACAAAGTAAAGGTTCAAGAACTGTTTAATTTTTTATTGTGATGAATATCACATTCCAAGAATTGCACCTCTCAGACCCAGTAAACTTTCAATCATGAAAACTTAACAAAATCACCGCCCTTCATGATGTCACAAACTCAGTTGTTAGGTTGAAATCAGCCTTTGTGTGAGAGCATTTACACAAAGGAGTTTGCTACACATTACAAATGACCCCAGCCTGTATCCACCCAGTAGGAAGCTGACTGTTAACCATTTACCAGCCCAACACTTCCTGTGGCTCCTACATTGCTCCCATCTCCCTTTCCTTTCCTCTTGCCCTCTGATGCAGGCAGATAGAGGATCTTGTGGGTTTAGATCTTACCTCTTTAACTTCAGTTGATTCTGTGCCTGATCTTAAAAATAATTCTCCCTGACTCTTTACACACATCTCCCTCCATTTCTCCCTGCTCGCCCACCTCTTTCTCTTAAAATATTAGAAGGAAGGCTCATGCAGACACTGGTGTCAAATGAAGACAATAACTTTTCCTTGGAGTTTTTAATTAAGGACCATAGCATGGTACTTAGTGGAAAGCATGGATAATACAGTAGGAGTTGGAATCCTCACCCCACCTCTTTGCTCTGTGCCTTTGAAGGAGTTGCTTAACCTCACTAATCCTCTGTCCTGTAATCTGTAAGGAAGACAATAAAACTAATCGTGCAAGTTTGCTGTGAGGATTATATGAGATCATGTCTCTAAAATAATCTAACAGAGTACCTGGTATAGGAGAGTTAGCCAATAAACACAGTTATTTTATTATGCCACGTTTTCCTTTTAGGATTAGCACTGGATCTTTGCTCTGTCAGCTGCACATCTGTGTTTAAATATGAATTGGAAACAAAGAACCTGGAATAGATGCCAGGCTTTGCCACTTACGGGTTGTTTGATCTGGGCAGAACTCTCTGAATCTCAGTCTTCCCATTTGTGAGAGAGGATAATGATGTCTCACTTGCCTCCCTCACAGCACAACTGAGAGAATCAAATGACATAATAAATCTGAAAGAACATAGAAAACAAGTATGAGAACATGTACCATGAGGCAGCTTAAAAATGCATGTATCATTAATGAACAATTCCATTTTTTTGGAATTTAACTGGAAAAAATTCTTAGAAAAAGAATCCATACAGAATATTAATGGATAATTGCAGTGATGTTATTGATAAGAAAATTTAAAAGAAGCTAAATACTCAATGAAAGGGAATTATTAAGTGGATTAGAATGCATTCATATAGTGATTTCTGCAGATATTAAAGTCATTTTATAATAAATCTAAAGAATATATACCACATTGTAAAAAAGTCATCACTGGGTGGTAGGATTCTTAATAACTTTCCATTTTTGCTTCTTTGTATATTCAAATTACTTTATGATTAACATATACCACTTGTATAATAATAATAATAGCAACAGTAATAATGGTAACAAAACAATATACAAAGTATGAATAAGGTAGTGGCAATGCCAGTGTGTAAATAGATTGGGTCGTGAGTAAATGTTTTTATATTTTGTGCATTTTGACCTTTTAACAATCCTGCGTTGAATATACACATACATCACTTTATAATTAGGGGAGAAACATTAAAATACATCAATGAAATATGAGGGTTCAATCCTTAGATATTGTCATCTATATCATTCAGTGAACAATAGCCACAATTCGGGAGAAGACACTTTTCTGATTGCCTCCAGAATAGCTGATACTCAAAAAAAAAATGATCCCTTGATCTTCAGAGTATCATAGTTATACATCTTTTAAGTTATCTGCTACATGTTAGTGTTTGTCTTTCTTTTTTATTAATTGGGGAAATGGGAATAATGGTAAAAAAAAAATAGACTTTTCACATCAAACCAACTCTTGTTTTTGAATCTTAGAAAAGAAAAACAAACTTTCTTCCTTGGGGCACTGGTATTCTTATACATTGAACATAGTGGGAAAGAAAATGAGGCATGATGGTGGGGAGAGGTTTGGGGGATAAGTGAGGTGTGGGCTTTATATGGCTACTGAAAGGAAGCATCCCATAATGCTTCCCAAATGGGGATGTGTGTAGTAGACTGGCCTATGCATATTTTACTCCGGAAAGGTCCTCAATACAGGGAGACTAGGCCTCAGAATCTTTGTTTTTAGTGAGTGACCCTACCTCCCTGGCCATTGATCAAGCGTATTGATCAAGGTGGAGTTACATGTCCTGAAATGACTTGTACACAAGTCAGTTCCTCAAGACACAGATTCTAAGCATCTCAGAAATGCCATCATAGAATTGCAGTGTCTTAAGAGAAGACCCAGGAGCTCGAGTTGCTGAGGTCCTGTGGTCTGTATGATTCCTTATTCTGAAGGCTTGGTTGTTCAATCCCATCTTCTACTTTGTGAGCTACCCCATTTCCCTTATAATGAATAAGCCCCCTTTTATTGTAATGAATAGGCAGTTTCTGTTGCTTAAAACCCAAAGGATGTTACCTAACAAATCATACATCTATCAAAAAAACCATTGGGTGAAGAGCATAAGATTACTCAACTGTGTCATTGATAATGGACGTAAATGTACTTGTCTCAAATCTGCTTTTAGGACACAGTATAGATGAATAGAATGGACTTTTACTGAACCTTGAGTTACTCAGAGTTGCCTGAGAGGAAATTGTGTTCTGGGGGCCGTGTTATAAAACCAGCATGTGTTAAGTGTGAATCATGGATTGAAATGGTCTTGGAAGACAGTGGGCAAATTTGGTGGCTAGTGAGAGGCACAGATAGATAAGGACCTGAAATTTTGTGTTATATTCAGTGAGATGGTTCATAGATATCTCTTAAAGAAGCCATACAGAGCTAAGCAATGCTGTTTAAAGTGTAAAAGAAACATTATTTAACATTGTTATGTTTCCATGTCCTGCCTAAATGTTATTTCTATGCTTACTCTAATGTGTATACTAGTGATCTCCATCCCTGATTTTTGAGTAGGCCATGACATCTTCAATTATCTCAAGATACACTGAAAATTTATCCAAGATTTTTGAAGCAGAATTAAATGTCATACCTGCTAATTATAAAAATAAATGTACGTAACAGCGAGTTTATGTTCTGGCATTAAACCGATGGCTTTTAAGTGCCGCTTGTTCATGGAGGTTTGAAATTGCTGATTTGGGAACTGTGAGATAAAGCAAATATATCAAAAGATGCACTGAGAAAAAGCTATGCTTGTGATGGGGAAAGATTGAGAGCTGCTGACAAAAGCTGTTGAGTTGAGAACACCTTGCCACTTATTACAGTTAAGATAACTTGCCTTGCCTTGGGCTCTTTATTTTAATGTAGATGTCTGAGAGTGAGTGGGTGATTGAGGGAAATGGAGAGAGGTTATGTGTCTTCACAGGGCAAGATGGCAATTGAATGACTACCAAACCCATCCCCTGCGATGTTAATATATGCACTCATTGTTCCACCCTCTTTTCTAGTAACGGTAAACAATATTTGTCACTTGCAATAGACTACTTTTCACTTCCAAAGTGATAGTGAACTGACATTTGTATTTCAAGTACCCAAGCTCAGGCCGCAGATGCAGGAGGCCCAGAAAAGATGTCAGTGGTGGGTGGAAGGAGAGAACAGAACAAGTTTTGTGGGTGCAATCCAGCAGATCGTTCATAAGTCTGGCCTCCATGACAGGAGATGGCCTAATGCCTCATTAATTCCCACAGAGATGACGGTGATGTATCACCCCCTTTCAATATGAAACTAAGTAATGCATTAAAAAAACCCTAATTTGCACATGTTTAATGCATTCATTAAGCTATTAGTCTTTCAACAAGAGATTTAATAGCAAATTAACATTTCTTTTAAATTAAAAAAAATCATTCTCCAAAAGTCTTCAGTTAATACAATTATTTTTTGTTTTGAGTACAATGGGATACAGGAGAAAATGCTTGGCACTAGTTTGGGGTGGAAAAGACCATGCTGGATTCTTCTCATTTATTACACAAGTAGTCACCCTGAGGCATTATTTCCCTGAATAACAAATATTTCTGGGGAACCAAAGGCCTCTTTGAAGTAGATTAGAGAAGGTCAGAGACAGAAAAGACTCCAAACAGGATAATTTTGAGAACTGAATTGTGATAAACTGAAAAAATGACTTACCCTAATCATAAGGTTTGTGGACCAATGGAAACTGACTCTGCTTGGTCAACACTCAAATGTCAATATTTACCTAACATTCATTTTGCTCCTGTTACGTGTTAGGCACTGGGATGGATGATGCAAAAAGCTTAATATAAATAAAAATTAGGTATATTATTTCTCTCAATGAGTATTCGTTGCATGCTCACCGTGCAATATGTGCCATGTTGAGCAAGAGGAATAAACCATAGTCTCTTCTCTTGAGGAAGTTACTCATGAATTTGGGAGATAAGCATGTAACCAAAAAGTCATATTTGTTTTCTAAAAATTTATATTGAATTTATTGGGGTAACATAGGTTAATAAAATTATATAGGTTTCAGGTGTACAAATCTATAATACATCATCTCTATATTGGTTGTGTGTTGGCCACTTCAAGTCAAATCTTTTTCCATCTTCATTTACCACCCCCCCTTACCCTATTTTCCTCCCCCCATTCCTCTTTCCCTCTGGTAATCACCATAATGGTGTCTATGTCTATGAGTTGTTTTTTTTTTGCTTAATCCCTTCACCTTTTTCACCCAGCCCCCCAACACCCCTCCCCTCTGATAGTTGTCAGTCTTTTCTCTGTATCTATGAGTCTGTTTCTGATTTATTTGTTAGTTTATTTTGTTCATTAGATTTCACATATAAGTGAAATCATATAGTTTTTGTCTTTCTCTGATTGGCTTATGTCACTTAGTGTAATACTCTCCAGGTCTATCCATGCTGTTGAAAACATAAGATTTCCCTTTTTTACAGCTGAGTAGTATTCCATTGTGTAAATGTACCACAGCTTTTTTATACACTTATTTTACTGATGGACACAAGAGAAACACAGTTCGTTACTTACAAGGGAGCTCCCATAAAATGGTCAGCTGATTTCTCAACAAAAAACATTTCATGCCAGGAGGGATTATCATGAAATATTCAAAGTGACGAACAACAAGAACCTACAACCAAGACTACTGTACCCAACAAGGCTATCACTTAAAATTGAAGGAGAAACCAAGAGCTTCCCAAACAAAACAAAGCTAAAGGAGTTTGTTACCACCAAGCCAGTATTACAAGAAATGTTAAAGGGTATTCTTTAAGAAAAAGAAGAAAAAAAAAACAGAGGAACATAGTTGAAAGAATAAAGTGGCAATAAATGCATAGCTGATATTTATAGGGTAGCTGAATGGATAAGAAAACAAGACCCATGTATATGCTGTCTGCAAAAGACCCACCTCAGAACAAAAGATACACACAGATGAGAAGTAAAGGGATGTAGAAAGATGCTTCATGAAAATGGAAATTTAAAAAAGCTGGGGTAGCAATACTTACACGTGACAAAACATACTTTAAAACAAAGGCTATAATAAGAGACAAAGAACACTACATACTTAGGAAGGGAGCAATCCATTGAGAGGATATACCCCTTATAAACATAGGAGCGCCTAAATATATACAGCAAATCCTGACGGGCAAAAAGGGAGAGCTCAACAGTAATACAGTCACTGTAGGGGATTCTAATATCCCACTGACTTCGGCAGACAGATCTTCCAGACAGAAAGTCAACCAGGAAACGGTGGCTTCAAATGATACACTCGGTCAGGTGGATTTACTGATGTCTTCAGAGCTTTTCACCCCAAAGTAGCAGCATATACATTGGTTTCAAGTCCCCCTGAAACATTTTCTGGGATTGACCACATGTTAGGACACAAAACAAGTCTCCAAATAATAAATTTAAGAAGACTAGAATCATATCAAGCATCTTCTCTGACCATAATGGCATGAAACTATAAATCAATCACAAGAAAAAATCATATTCAGTTTTAAATCTTAAAAATATATGCATGGGCAAAGTGCTTTGAGAGAAAAGATGAAGGAAGTTCTAAATTAAATGGGAGATTTAGAAAAGACCTATGGGTAAAGTGAAGTTTAGGCTGGAACTTTAAGACTGTCACACATTAAGCATGCAGAAATAAGTGAAAAATATACCACAAATTGAGTGGCAGCACCAGAAAGTATGCAAAAGTAAACATGCCGTGCATAATGGGAAAAAAATTACTTCGCTTTCACTTCTAGTTTACTCTGTTTGGGCTGCTATAACATAGGACATACCATATAACAGAATACCATAGGCTTGGTGGCTTAAACAAAAATATTTATTTCTCATAGTTTTAGAGTTTGGGAAGTCCAAGATCAATGTGCTGGCAGATTCAATGTCTAGTGAGAACCCCTTTCCCGGTTTCCAGAGGGATGTCTTTTAATTGTGCCCTCACATGGTGGCAAGTGCAAGAGAGCTCTCTTTTATAAAGGCACTAATTCCATTCATGAAGTCTCTGCCCTCATGACCTCTTGATGTTCCCAAAACCCCACCTCCTAGTGTTACCACCTTGGGTGTTAGGGTTTTGACCTATGAATTTGGGGAGGGAGTCACACACACATTTAGTCTATAACATCTATCCTACTGCCCATTACCCACAGTCTTTCCTCCTGAATTTTAAAGCATTTATCATACAGGTTGGAATTCAGCTCTTCTCTGTGGAAGCAGAGAAGGCATGAAGAGCGTGTTTATTGATTAGCGTCCAGAAAGAAATTTATGTGGTAATCTGAAAATGGGCTCCACCAAGGAATATAACTGTGATGTTTCTGTTGAGAAGAAAACCTGGTTTTTACTTTCAGTAGTTAACGATCTCAGGGTAAAACAAATTCCAATGTATTCCATTAAATAAATATGGATTATTATAGCAGTCTAACAAGTTATAGCTCAAGGACATTGCCACATGTTATTCTATTCCCACCCACATCAAATTTCCTATTTGTGTAACCCATGGCACATTATATGCTTTCTTTAATTGTAGACTATCCAACTGAATGTATTTTCTACCTGAAGAGTATGTCTTCAAAATGAACCTAATGAAAGTTTTATTTTACTTTAATGAGCTATATTTAAAATTAAAATCTAGGGTAAAGTTTGCTATATTAGTCAATCTATTAATAGAAATGCACATTATTCCTTCATTGCCATATACATACTGCTTTTGTTTGAAGAAGATCTTTAAATTATTTCTGAGAAAAGACTCTATGTTGATTGACAACTACACCATACTAGTTATTAATATTATTCCACATCTGATGGATGTCTCCCACCATGATATACTTTGCAAGTTCCTGGGGTGAATTTGATTTGTCACCTTGGGAACCAAAGAAAGAAGAAATAAATCTTGAAAAAGTTCAAAATTCATCTTTTTGGAAAAGAGTAAAGTAATCAAATGAGTAAATAACGTCAACATCAATATTCGATGTCTACATGCATACCCAAACTTTGAACATCTGTCTTCCTGCCACTAATGGTTTTGTTCCAGATGTAATCCAAATATGTTTACAAATGGGGAGCAGAGGTGGTGAGCACAATTTACTTTGCAAGCAGTTGGTAGTTATTATCATTATTTTTGTTTCTTTTTTAAAATATATGCATTTCAAAAGCGATATGACACCCTGCACTGATTTGTTTGAAACAACAGTGAAATAAATTTAACATTGCCTTTGGCTTTGCTCTGCTGTGTGTGGTGAACACACAATTTTCTTAAAAAGAAAGACAGTAGGGTAAATTGGCAACAGTGTGGGTTTTGGAGTCAGTCATGAACTTGAAGCCTAGCTGATCAACAGCTTCTTAGGTAATGATATGAACAAATTCCCCGTTTATGCCTCTGGTTTCCTATGTGACCTTGAAAAAGTCATTGTTGTTAATAAAGGTAATAATAGTAAGAATAAGTGAGTATTGTGTAGTGTGTATTAGGTGTTGTAAGTCATTTAAATGGCATACCAATAACTGTTTCATAGTCTTCATATCTCCCCTATAAATGTTAGCAGATTAAGGGGTATGTTTGCCTACACAAATCAAAGTCCAATGAGACACGAACAGATGTTTGCAACAAAGAAATTGAGGGTTAATTTTAGGAAGGGGCTCATGCCCAGAGATGGATTAGCTAATGCCAAAGATCTGCCTCCCCAATGGCCTCCAGGTGATGGGTTATATAGGGGAAAATTCACTAATTACAGCAACTAAGCAACTTAGGGTTGTGGTCTCCACAGCTTTGTTGGTGCTATGGTAGCGGGTAGTTGATCAGTGCATCTGGTCCTCAGGTCAGCCATGGTCTCATCTGGTTTGGCAGCTTTCTGGGCCTGGAGCTAAGACATAAGACCTAGATATGATCTCTAGTTTGACCAAACTCTGCTTCTATGGCCAATGGACCTGAGGCTTTCTTCCTAAGATTATTTGATGCTGATCAGAACCTCCTTGTCCCGAGGGCTTAACTATTAAGGGAGTGGACATGCAAGGGAGGAGGAGGCAGGGGGGTCAGGGTGCTGAATGAGGCCAGTTTGAATCAAGAGTAGAAAAAGGAGAAAAATTCATATGAAAGGAATGAAGTTTCTACACAGTCACATTAACTGTGTGCTATTAATATTCCAACTTTGGATGTGAGAAAGACAGATTGAAATGAAATGATTTGCCCAAAGACCTAGAGCTAGAGTAAAAAAAAAAAAAAAAATCAGGTGGTTCAATACAAATGCAGAGCCTCAACTCAAATCAGCCACATTCTACTAGCTTTTCTTGCGCACTGTGTCAGAACTGCAAAGTGCATCAGATGACTAGACAACAGCAATATGGAAAACAGGAACGACACTTGTTAGGTGCTCGCTATGTGACTGCCGGAGTCCTGAAAGTGTAATGGTTTTAATCTCGTAAGTCCTCACTACAGCTCTACAAGGTTCTTAGAAAAGGGAAAGATTTTTATAGAAAAAGAAAAGGAGGCACAAGAAATTAAGCCTTTGGTCATATAGTTATTAATGATTAGGACAAGAATTTGAATCCAGGCATTCTCGCTAAAGACACCACTTATTTTAAACCGTTAAGGTCTATCTTCAATACTTCTTGAATGAATGAGTAAATTTTTCCATGCTTAGTGCTAATCCCATGATTAATAATAGCTTCCAATTTAATGAAAAATATAAATCACAAATTTGTGAAGGTAGGCATCATTATCCTTCTCATTTTATGAAGACACTAGCTGGGGAAAGGTCTGGCAGCTTCACCAAATGTAGTTGTTTAGGAAAGTGTCGAGCAGAGATCCCAAACTGGCCTGCAGGAGCCAAATGCTCTGTTCCCAGTCTCCATTTTACCTCATTTAAAGCACAAATGGTGTTGAAAAGTTCTAATTTATTGTATGTTTTATGATTTCAGACTGGTGCTCTTCCCCAGACCAAATATTCCTTAATTCATTACAACTTGGAAATAAATATAACCAATTTAATGTTAGCCAGTGGTAGGGGGTAGAGAGCTGAGTGGCTGGGATGTTTAAAAGATTTCTAAAAGCCACTTGCAGCCCGCAAAAAAAGAAAATACAGCAAGAGATACTTGATACATTGAAATTCAAATGTTGTCTTTCTGGTAGCAGACTATCACTGGGTCCTGGGAAGCCTGAGTCTGGGTGAGCTGAGGAGTAATGAAGCCCTGCGTCTCATGTCATTGACGCTGGCATTTCAAGCACCACATTCATAACAGAAGACCTCTCCGCTGGGTCCCTCTCTACTTCACTAAATTGAAATGGTTCCACAGGGGAATATGGCAACGGGGATGAAAGAAAAATAACATTCCTTTTTCCACTGTACAAAGAGAAGGTGCCGACAATGTTTATTCAAAAGAGTAACATCTGGGAATGATTCTGGACATGGTGACATTACGCCTAGCCATGCTTCAGTGAAGACATCCACCAGCCTCTTAGAGGGTGGGGAAACTGTGCTATTATTATGGCTTTTTTTTTTTAACTGTAAGCAGTGAGGAAATTCTAGCCTAAGGTGGTTTGCCCCTCCCATCTCAGTTTCCCTCTGTAGCAGCTTGGGCTTCTGGTTGCTATTAACAGAAACCCAGATGCAAATTAGCTTAGGTTAAAAAGAAACCTATATAATTTTATTAACCAATGTCACCCCAATAAATGTAATAATAAAAAAACAGACACAGACAACAGTAAGGTGGTTACCAGAGGGAAAGAGGGGTGGGGAGAGTTAGAAGAAGGTAAAAGTGGGGGGTCAAGTATATGGTGATGGTAGGAAATTTGACTTTCGGTGGTGAACACACAATACATTACATACGGATAATGTATTCTGAAATTGTACACCTGAAACCTGTATAATCTCATTAACCAATGTCACCCCAACAGATTTAATAAAAATTTAAAAATAAAATAAATTAGTAAGTAAATCAGTAAAAGATTTAATGGATCTCATGAGAAAGAGAATCCAGGGTTATTAAATTCAGATGCTAGATATAAGGGCACAAAATATACGATAAAGATCAATTATTTTCCTCCTTGTTGTGTTGTCTCTGCTTTCTGTATGTTTGATTCTATTCTCTTAGATTTTTGTTGCCCCATGGTTCCAGCATTGCTTCCAGTACCTTCTGGGGCTACTGCTTTCTTAGTTCCTGTCTAGTATAGAAAAGAGTGGGTCCACTTTCCAGATAGTTTTAATTAAAAGTCCCAGAATTTATTCTCTTTGTCTCTGATTGATTTGGCTTGGCCAAGTATCTATGCCTGAAACAATCTTGCCATTGCATTCCAAGTTGATTGTGTTCCAGTTGACTTCCTTAAGGCACCTTTAGAGCAAGAGAAAGACTGAACTTCAATGGAACATATATAGATTCAGAGTGGAGGGTAGGTGTCAGTTTCCCAATAAAATCAGGATTTCTACAAAAGAAGAATGAATGGATGCTGTGTCCAAGGTACCTGCCCTTCTAACAGACCTTGAGGAAATAAAGACCAGTTAATTTCTAATCAATCACAGAAATGAAAGAGCCTTTGCAACTCATCTAACTGAGAGATTGCAAATTCATGGTCCAAGGACTGGGTTTATCCCAAAGTAGTATTTTCTAAGACTTAAAAAGGTTGTTTTGTATTGGAATTTGAGTTCATATATAACATCTAGAAAGTTGTTTAAGTCCACATTTAAAAAGTTTCTCCTAAGCAATTGAAAGATGGAACACCTCTGAGCCAAAGTCCTGGCCTGGCGATGATCGGCTGGAGATGAGCAGCTGCTTTCTGCTCCAGTCAAAGACACAGGCTCCAGCTCACCATAGTCTCAACTGGTCTGTATTGTCCCAACACTGAAGCCCTGTCTAAGGAATCAGCATTTCACTCATCTGCCCTACTGACACCCTGGAGCAGAAATGTGTTTCTCTATGAAAAGAGAGAGGATAGAATGAGTGGTTCATGTGTATCAAAAGCATGAAAGCAGATGTATTGTTTGAGGAAGAAAAGAACAGCCCTAAAAGCTTAGCAAGCAAACACTTGGTACACATAGTTTATTTATATTAAGAAAAGCATGCTTTTGCATTTGGAACCCTGGACCAATTTCATTCACCACCCTCTTACAGATGGTGAGACTGAGACTAAAGAAGATGCCCTGGTAAGTAGTGAAGCTGTGATACGGGGCCCCCATTTTTTGCTTCCTACCTATCCTCATCTGCCACACCACACATGCACACACGCACACTATAGAAAATAGGGAAAATAAAGGAAAAAATTTTAATGTATTTAAACTGTAAAAGTAGTGTAAATATTTATAAAATAAAAAATCTCACCCCCAATCCCACCACACTAAAACTGAGAGATTATTTTTCCATTTTGTCATTTTTAGGTTAATACTCATTATTTTACATTGTAATTATGGTAAACATGCAACACTATGCCCTGCTTTGCTAAAACATCTTACAAGCATTGATTTTGTTACTATATAATGTTCAACATTAGTAAATGCATAGATAATAGTGTAATACAATGTGCTATAATTTTAACTATTTGTCTCTTTCTACATATTTCTTAAATTTTTCTTGTTTTTTTTATTCTGCTTTCTATTCTAATCTCTCTTCCAATCAAACACACAATGCTTCACAGACCCCTATCCAACTCCCATACACCCCACCCCAACCATTCAGTGAAACAGGGAGTGGGCAACCTTGAGAGAGATTTCATAGGTGTGGAGGAGATCTTAACCCAGTTTCAGAAATTGGTAAATTAAAAAGAACAAGTCAAAGGGAACATTTCAGAATGGCAGCAGGTCAGGGAGTATGAAGGAATAGTGTTTAGTATTAGGAATAGTTCCATGGCTTGAGGAATTCAAGCCTATTAAGCCAGTCCCTCTGATTCTCATAAATACAAATGTAAGGGAGTAATGGAGAGCAGGCATGTCCAGTTATAGGTCTCAAATGATCTGCCCAGTATGCTCATCCTCACACTTTTTCTTTCTCTCTGTATTGACTCTTCTACATTTTTAAACAGGTTCTGTCTATGGAGCCCTGGAAAATGCAACTGCCAGCTTGGTTTTCGTTCTCCTGGTGCCATGACAACCAAGGAAAGAGGCGATAGTTCCATGGAAGCCAGATTATGTTTGGTTCATCTACCCATTCCCACAATACTTGTGGTGATCAGAAAGATAGAATATTTATTCATTAATTTATCCACTGGTTTTGTTCAGACTCATGTCACGTGATCACTGTTACGCTCCGAAAGCGTGCAGTCCATTATCTAAGAAAAGAGAAAGGGAGAAGCCTGCTGGCATCTGAAAATACTGGCCACCAGGAGAGCTCAACACTGAAGTGACAAGAAGGGGTTGTCATTTGAGGAAGTAGATGAAGGCAGAGGATTAGTAGTGGGTGGACCATTTAACAATATTTATTGAGTCCTTAATGTGTCCTAAATGCCAGTGCATGAATTGAAATAATATGCAAATGAACTAAATGTCATCCTAGTCCAGAAGGAATTATTTGCTTTTGGAGGCAACAAGAAGATAAATCCAAGTGCTACAAAGTAAAATTCTAAAGGGAACGGCGTCGCCTCTAAGTGCCATGCAGTGATAGCAGAACTCAGATTGAGCTGAGGACAGTGAGAAAAGCTTTACGGGGTAGATGAGCTTTTGAAGAATAAATAAATGAATATCAAATGGCACTAATGAGCACAGTATGTGGTAAACATGGGGAGGAGCCTTAAAGCTGGAATAGTGAGAAAAAGCAGGAAGTAAGCTTGTAAAAGTGAGTAGGACTCATTTCCTCAAATGTGAGACCCAGGACACTGAACTTGATTTTTTTTTCATTATACGGTGCCTTCAAAAAATTTGGTCCCAATACCTTTGAATATATGTTTGAATTGTGTGTTTGGAAGTTAGAATGCATCAGGATGAGAAAACATAAAGGTATCACATGTTCATCAAGAGTATACTATGAATAACCACAAAGATATAAAAATATGTTTAGCCATGGTAATAAGAAAAAATGAGAGAATGAGAGAAGGGAGGGGAGGATAGGGAAAAGGAGGGGAGGGGCAGGAAGGGAGAAAAGAAGAGGAGAGGAGAGACATTTATCAAAACATTTACAAGGCCATGTTTAGTGAAGAGTATGGTCAGATAAGCATACTCACGCATGTTTTTCTGAGTTTAATTTCCTATAGGAAAATAGAACCATAAAGATTAGCATTAAATATACATATATTTAAATTAATTCTATGAATTGATATGAAGCAAATACTTGATAGATCTTTGGATAAGCACATATTCAATACAACATTCTCTGAAATAAGAAAAACACCAAAAAAGACAATATACCTAAAATGGTGTTATCAATTTAATAAATGATTTGAAAATTGTTCCATGGGATGATACATAATATTAGAAAATGATGTGGTTATGTATACATTTTCTATAATATATCACAAAGGTAAATATTGACTTCTAAAACTCAGCTTTAAAGTTTGAAAGAATACATGCCAAACTGTGATCTGAGGCTGTCTTAGGGGCCTGAGGAGTGAGGGAATAAAATGATTTTTATTTTACTTTGTATACAGAGGTGAATTTTTAGTCTTCTATAGCAAGAAGGTATTTCTTTTACAATCAATAGAACATGAATGTATGAATTTAAGTAAAAGAAAGGAAATTATTAAAGAAAATGTAAACTAGGCAAAAACTGACAACATGACTGACCAGAAAGAAGCAATGTAAAGAAGGAAAAGGGCTTGATTGTCACAGTTCAACTGGTGTTGAGGTAATCACCTAGTGAATTTGAACAGTAGAAACATTGATTGAGACAACAGAACTAGAAATGCCACTGGAGAAAATGTCTAATGTGTTTGGAAGATTATATCTATATATATCTGTATCTGTATCTATATCTATGTCTATATCTATATATCTGTATCTATATTTATATTCTGTATCTGTATCTATATTTCATATCTATGTTTCATTTTATAAAGGAAATGAAATAGAGACATTGGACTGCAATAAGGCTAGGCTGAGTGTCAAGAATGCTGGAGATACAAAAATCTAAGTTTGCAAAACATCAATGAAGACATTAGGATTCGTATTATGACTGCCACTTGCTACATATGAAAAGAGTCACCCTGGGGAACTTATAAATAGCAAATGCTTTCTTTTCTTTCCTTTCCTTTTCTTTTCTTTTCTTATTTTGGTATCTGCAAACACCCTCAATAGTTAAGTGTTTCCAATGCAAGTGAGAAGCAAATAAATTTCCAAACCTTTCATTTACCAAAAGCTTGTCATGGTCACAGTAAGAGCTGCGTGAGGGGCTCCTCGAGCCTCACACTCCACAATACTTAATGTGTGTTTAGATTCGACTATGGCCTTGGTATCATTATCTCTGGTATCTCTCCTGAAACTTTAGTAATATGTTTCCAGTAGTCTTATGCTTCTTGCCAGTTCTGGAAAAATATTAAAGCCAATGTACAGAGAAAAATTTAAGTGAGAGAAGGAAAGAGAGGTCTAAAATATCTGTTTTTCTGGACTTAGTAATACTTGAAGTCAGCAAAATTTGCCCCTGCCTGATCTGTATTTTGGTAATTGAATCAATACATACTATTTTAAATCTTTAGTTAAAGTTGAGTTTCTGCTACTTACATGGCTAACTGGAAGATGGTATTATCTAATGCCTAACATAGAACAAATTTGTCTGTGTTGATCAATCTACCTGATTCCAACCAGATACAGATAATAAGACTGTTTTCTATACAAAGGTAGTCACACTGATATCTCCCATGGGGCATACTCTTCTGCAGTTTAACCTTGTAATGATTCTTGGGAGAGGCGGAGCTTAGCTCTTCACCCACCTGAAAATGGGTGATTGATTTAACAAATAGAATATGGCGGAAGTGAGGCTGTGCCAGTTCAAAGCAGAGACTTGAACTGTTTGGGAATTTCCTGCTTTCTGTCTCTTTGAAGACAGTCATCATGTACTCTGAGACAACCCTGCTGTGATTAGCCCAAGCCAATACAGTCATTATTAGAATGCTGAGATGCCACGTGGAGAGAGACACAGAGAGAGAAAGGGTGTGGGGAGAAATGCCAAGTAGCACCTGGGTGCCAGACATGTGTGTTAAGAAACCATTATCTTGAAATTATCTTGAAAGTGTACCTTCCACCTCTGCTGTCCCAATGGGTACCGCATGGATCAGAGACAAGCTGCCCTACCACGTGCTTCCAAGTTTCTGACCCACACGTCTTGGGACAAAGCTACATGGCTATTTTATAGTACAAAACGTGAGGCAGTGGTTGGTTACAGAGAAATAGATAACCAGGACAAATAATGTGGACAAAATCATAGAAGTAGGAAACTTTCCTTTCAGTAAGGAACATGAAATAGTATTATAGGAATAAATAATATTATCGGAAAAAATACAGGACAAGGTCGATTTGAGAGCCCTCATAAGAAATAAAGTGGCATTGACCTTACTATGCTCATACCCCAGATCCCCAGATTATGTGGACTGGGCGAGTGATGGGCTGATGTGAGCCGTGCGAGTGGAGTGTGCACTCTGGAGCCAGCCGGCTTCTCTCTAATCCTGCTCTGCCCACAGACACACTGTTACTTCAGGAGAATTGCTTTGCCTCTCTGTGTTTCAGTGTATCCATCCATGAAAATAATAATGTCATGGAGATTATATGAGTTAATATCTATGTAGTTCTAGGGCAGTGACCAGTCTATAGATGCATTAGCTATGTGTTGATTGCATATTAAAAAATTGAATTATGCAGATACTTCTGGATCTGCATAAAGATGTGTAAGTAGGTCTTATTCCTTTGTTTCTCTTTTGTTTTGTCTGAGAGATAAGGTTAAGGGTAGTTTTGATTGTGTGTGTGTGTGTGTAATAAAATATACATAGAACATACAACCTGCCATTTTAACCATTTTCTATGTATAATTGAGCAGCACTAAATGCATTGCCGTCCTTCTCAGCCATCACCACCATCCATTCAAAGAACATTTTCATCATTACAAACTGAAACTCTGCACGTGCTACCCAGTAACTCCTCATTCTCCCCACCCCCACTCTGGTCCCTGGTAACCTCGATTCTACTCTCTTTAGGAATTTAACTATACCAAGCACCTCACAAGGGGAATCATACAATGTCTGTCCTTTCATGTCTATCTTACTTCACTTAGCATGATGTTTCAAGTTTCATCCATGATATAGCATATATCATAATTTCATTCCTTTTCATGTGTGAATACTATCTATATCACATTTTTAAAATCTATTTGTCCATTGATGAAAATGTGTATCATTTCCACTTTTTGGCTGCTATGAATAATGCTACCATGTACATTGTTATAAAAATGCTTGTTTCAGTCCCTGCTATCAATTTTTTTTTTTTTTTGGTATATACACAAAGCAGAATCACTGGATAATAAGGTAATTCTATGTTAGGTTTTCTGTTTTCTTTGTTTTTTTTTTTTTTTGGAAAAACTGCCTTATTATCTTCCACAGTGGCTGCATCATTTTACATTTCTACCAGCAGTACAAAAAGGTTCCAATTTCTTCTCATCAACATTCTCACTCGTACTTGTTATTTTATTCCTTCTTTCCCTTCCTCCCTTCCTTTCTTTCCATCCTAATGGTTGTAAAGTGAGCTTCACTTGAGGCTTGTTGTAATAGGTAATGACCAAGTTGAGATTTTAAGAATAAGTAAAGCTTAGCTGGGACAAAACTAGGGGAAGTCTTCAGGAATGTTCTAGCCAGAACTTGCAACCTGTCAAAGGCCCTGAGGCAGCGGAGAGGGCTTTGTATAATTAACTAATCTACACAAGCTCCTCATGGCTGGAGGGGATAGAATTGAAGGTGGTGGGAGGTGGGGACTGTTGTGTAAATGGAGGCAGAATCTGAAGAACCATGTTTTATGGGTTGGTATGTGGAAATCGGCCCTCCAGTGCTGCCGAATGTGACTTTATGTGGAAGTAGGGTTATTGCAGTTGGAATCAGTTAAGATTAAGTCCTACTGGATTAGGATGGGTTCCTGGCTCAGTATGTCTGATACCCTTATAAAGACAACTGCATGAAGACAGAGACACTGCAAGAATAGCACCTGATGGCAAGGGATTGGCTGGATCCATCCACAAGCTAAGGATCACCCAAGACTGCTGAGGAATCACCAGAAACTAGGAAGAGGCAAGGGAGTATCCCCACGGGTTTCAAAGGCAGCATGGCCACTCGGCAAGTGTCTGGGTTTCAGACATCTAGCCTCCAGAACTGTGAGAAAATAAATTTATGTTGTTCAAGACACTCAGTTTGTGTACTTCATCGTGGCAGCCCTAGGAAATCAATACACCATGTTACAAAGAAAGAGTTGTTTTAAGAGCAATGGTGATCCAGCAGCAAGGATTAGAGAGAAGAGAGAAATGCTGGTAAACCTAGTTGAGAGGCTCCTGGGGTGATTTCCATGGGCAGTACTAGGAGTGTAGATTCAGAGACATGAGCAGAATAGATGGGAGAGGTTTAGTCAGACAGATACTTGGACTCAGTCAGGATAAGAAAAAGAATTTAAAAATGATGATGATGAGGGTGATAGAATAAGAACAAGTATTTCCTTAGTGTTTGCTCTTTGTCAAACAGTGAAATAAACACTTAATGGTGAATTAATTTATTTTTTCAAAAATACCCCACCTATAGTATAGCTACTGTTTTTGAGTGTGCTATTATTACAACGAATCTTGAGGAAGAGAATTATCCAAGGACACACAGAAATTAAATGTTCAAAACAGGATTCTAACCAAAGCAGGATTTTCTCCCTCCCTCTCTCCCTTCCTTCCTCCCTTCCTTCCTCCCTTGAGGCCTGGAAGCCTGTGGTCTGAGCCACTTGGCTGTATTTATCTCAGTCAGAAGGAGCAGTAAGAGGGTAGAAAAGTGGAACAAGGAAGATATTTACATGGAGAAATCAAACGAATGCTTAAAGCTTAGATGATCAGGTGAAGGAGAAATGGAGGCTGTCATTCACACAAACAGGAACATTGAAATTTGTCAGGGACAGAAAATTGCGCCCATCCCCAGCCCTGAATGAGCTTGGCCATTCTCCCTGAGTGCATTCCCCATCCTGTCTCAGCTGCTCCCTGAACGATGTACAGCTCCACTTCCACCCTGTGTTCCAGGAAAGCCTCTGGAAATAAACAGCACTTAGCCCTGCTGCCCGGACAAAGGCATTGTTTCTTAATAGCTCGTCTCTTGGAAACTGTCTCCAGACCTACTTCAGAAGTCAGGCTGTGCTGACCTCGACATGATGTAGTTTGCTCAGTTGCTGGACAAAGGAGTATGTGGGAGCTATGGTGGACACCTAAAGGGAACAACAAGTGGAATTTGGAGGTGACTGTGGTGAGAGCCCCATAGACTGCAATAGGAAGGTCACATTTGAGATGGTGGGACCCACATTTTATTGAATCGTGTTTGTGTGTGCAAGCATGGTGTCTGAAAACCAAGCAGAAGTAAAACACTACTCCAACCCACGTAATAATTACAACACACCCTAAATTGACACTTGTGGATTTAGATCACACAAGTGGCGGTGGGGGAGGGGCTACCATTTATGGAGTGCCCAGTATGTGCTTGGCACATGGTTATCCACCTTGCTGTATGTATATGCATCAATAGCTGCTGCTAAACAAACTGTTTTGCAACAATCAACCACAAACCCTCAGAGGTGCACTAAATGAACACTAATTTCTGTTCATGAGTCTGAAGTCAGGTGGTCAGTTCTGCTGTCCTGACCTAGGCTTGGGGGCTCACCCAAGTGTATGTGGTCAGCAGTGTGTTGCCTAGACAAATCCTCAGATCTTAGGAGCACTTTCTTGCATGTGTAGAGTCTTGGCTGGGCTAACTAGGCTGACACAACTCTATTCAATTTGCCTCATGCCTTCAGGAGACTATCCCAGAGTCATTCCCATAGGGAAGGCTGAGTGGTAAGAGAGTAAGCTAAAACCTATGAGCTCATATTGGAACCTCTGCATGTGTCACATTTATTAACTCCCCCTCCCCCCCACAAAATCCCCCAAGGTTAAAGTCCAAAGTCAGAGTGGGTGGGTGTGGATACAAGAATCCCTTTAGTAGGTCCATAGCTGTTTTCAACCTATTGCAACATTCTTTTGCATAATCCCTTATAAGAATTAATTAATTATATAGTTATATATGCATTATTCTATAATAAGTTAAATATATAATTATGTATATTAATTATATAAGAAGAATTAATCATAATAAGATTCTATGACCATCTCAGAAATGAAGAAGCTTAGGAACCATTTAATGCCACATTTTATTGAAAATTACACAGTTATGAAATTAGGAAGTCAGGGCTTAAAAGCCAAGATGACTCATGGCACTCTGTCCTTTTGTGTCAGTTTGTCTGTCTTTATTACATGACGCATAACTAGATACCAACAGAATGAGGGCAGAAACTCATGAAAGTGAGAAATGCTATTGCAGTCCAATGACCTGTGCCTCAGGGAATGGCCAGAGAAAGTCCAGGAAGCTGCAGGTAAAAAACAGAATGAATGTGAAATTTAGTTAGAAAGTCAGCAAGAACCTACCTAGACTTTTGTCTTCAAGGAAGCAACATGAAGGTCTCTGGAATAGGAGTTTGCAGGATCTAGGCTGGTGTAAGAACCACAGCCCAGTAGTTAGGGATCAGGACAGGATTTCAAGTTGAAGAGATAATTACTCACTGGGCAGGGACACCCGCCTTAAAACTAGCTATTGACTTCTGATTGTCTTTTGTTGGAACCTAATACCTCTAATGTGGCCTCTACTGTGTTTCATGGGCTGGCACCACTTTGGGCCACTCTTCACTTTTTCTCCTCTCCGCAGCTTAACAGCACACGTGGCACATCTTTTCTCATCCTCTTGCATATTTTCACATGATCTTCTTAATATCTGGGACACTTTTCCTAACTTTTCACATTTTCTTTATTCGGTTATTCCTTATGCATCCTTTAGTCTCTGGTTATACCAAATTAGTTAAACATTATCCGTTCACTTTAAGAACACTCTCAATCTCTTCTTTATAATACTCATCATATTTGTACATGTTCGTGTTATTGCCTGTCTTTCCTCCAGAACAAGGATGGCAAACCTTTTATTTTTTGCAAAGAGCCAGGCAGATAATACATGTTGTAGACTGTGTGGGCTGTACAGTCTCCCCTGTTACTACTTCACTCTGCTACTACAGCGTGAAAGCAGCATTAAAAGTATGCAAATGAATGGGCATGCCTGTATTTCAATGAAACTTCATTTATTGAAACAGGTAGTAGGCTAGACCTGACCCAAGGGCCATGGTTTGCTAACTTTTTGATCTGGAGTATTAACTCCATGAGAGGTGGGCGTTTATCAATGTTGTTCACCCTAGGGTTCCAGTAAGCAACACAGAAATGGCGCAGAGTAGGTGTAAAGAAGATATTTATTGAAAGAATCGAGAAGTACGGCCTTACAGATTGGGCTCTTCTTGGAGAATGAATAGATGGGCTGTCTGTGATGCAGAGAGCTCAGCACTTGAATTGAAGACCAAAACCACAGCCTCACCAGACTGCAGAGCTGTGGGACCATTCTCCAGACATGACTGGTTTAGGAACGAGTCCTCTAGGTGGTGCCCATTGAAAGGTAAAGATAGAGACATTGAAGGAGGTTCTGGCTGGGAGAATCAAGTATAGGCCTTGACTAATCCAACTATCTAACTGGTGAAATTTACTGGATATGCATAACTGTCATAAAAATGACCTCAAACTTGTTGGCTTAAAACAACTCAATTGTATTATTTTATAGTTTTGTAGGTCAGAAGGCTGACACAGGGTCCACCTGGGCTAAGATCAAT
Organism: Desmodus rotundus; assembly: GCF_022682495.2. Taxonomy (NCBI): domain Eukaryota; kingdom Metazoa; phylum Chordata; class Mammalia; order Chiroptera; family Phyllostomidae; genus Desmodus; species Desmodus rotundus. The sequence goes on along the minus strand of NC_071387.1, from coordinate 13,187,844 downwards.
GCATCAGCAAGGCTGCAGTCTTCTCTGGAGGCCCGAGGGGAGCATTTGTGTTGAGGCCACCCACATTCCTTGGTCCATGGCTCCCTTCTTCTGTCTTCTAAGACGGCAAGGTTGCACCGCTCTGGCTATTTTTTCATAGTCACATCTCTCTCTTACAAGAGTCATGAAACATTCTTCACCGTTAAGGACACATGATTACATTAGACCCAAATTCTGAAATTTTTTCTAGCTTTATTGAGATATAATTTACATATAACATTGTGTAATTATAAAATGTATGAATTGTTAACTTAATATAGTTATGTAGAGCAAAATAATTGACACTGTAGCCTTAGATAACACCTCCATTCTGTCATAAATTACCATTTCTTTTTTTGCAGTGATAACATTTAAGACTTACTGTCTTAGCAACTTTCAAGTACATAATACAGCAATGTTAACTATACCCACCATGCTGTACATTAGATCCCCAGAACTTATTCATTTTATAGTTGGAAGTTTATTCCCTTTGACCAGCATCTTTTCATGTTATGCACCCCACTCTCTGGTAACCACCATTTTTATTTCTTTGTATGAGTTTTGCTTTTAAGGTCCTCTCTATAAGTAATACCATATACTATTCGTCTTTATCTATCAGACTTACTTCACTTAGCATAATGTGCCCAAGGACTATCCATGTTGTCACAAATGGCAGGACTTCCTTCTTTCTCACAGCTAAACAATATTCCTGTGTGTGTGTGTGTGTGTGTGTGAGACATCTTCTTTACTCATTTATCTACTGACAGACACTTAGGTTGTCCCTATATTTTGGCGATTATAAATATTGTTGCAGTGACCATGGAGTGCAAATATCTCTTTGATGTCCTGTCCTTGTTGCCTTTGGACACACACCCAGAAGTGGGATTGTGGGATCATGTGGTATGTTTATTTTTAATTTTTTGAGGAATCACCAAACTGTTTTGCATAGTGACTCTATCAATTCACATCGCCACCAACAGTGCACGAGGATGTGCTTTTCTCTTCAGCCTTGCCAACAACTCTCATCTCTTGCTTTTTTGATAACAGCTATTCTAATAGGTGTGAAGGGACGTTGTGGTTTGGATTTGCACTTCCCTGGTGATCCGCCATGTCGAGCACTTTTCTTGTGCCTGTTAGCCATTTGTATGTCTTCTTTGCAAAGTGGCCGTGCCCATTTTTTAATCATATTATTTTTTCTACCTTATCAGTTCTCTATATAATTTTGAATATGAATCCCTTATCATATATGTGATGTGCAAATATTCTTTCTTAATCTGTAGGATGCCTTTTCACTCTGTTGACTGTTTCTTTTGCTGGGCAGAAGCTTTTTAATTTGAAGTAGTGCTGTTTGTTAATTTTTGTACTGTTGCTTGCACTTTAATATAACATAGAAACCTATGAAATAAGTAGGAATAAGAGAGGAAGAAAGACCATTTGCAACTTAATTCCTAAGAAAGCTGGAATATTTTTCAGCTGGCAGAAACTGGTTTCAAGTCTGTTTTCACCTATATTATGACTTAGGTTTTATTATCAAGTACTGATCTTTGTGGGTGTCAGTTCCTTTAACTGTAAAATGGAAATGATAGTAATATTTATCAGATAGGTTTGCTATACAGTATACATAAGGTTGTATCTGTTAAGTATTTAGCATCAGATAGTTGTTCAAAAATATTGGTCATTCCACTTATAGAGTAATTGAAGGACAGAGGGCACCAATTTAGCAGAGGAGGTATCAAGTTCAGACATTCAGGTTTCTCAGGGGTAGCTTGAAGGTATTTGCATTACAAAAACAAGCCACAGAAGTAAAACACTGAGAAAGTAGAGTAAGCACATTGATAAATAGTTCTGAGTAAAAGCAATTTCAGCTTGAGACCCTTAGGCTGTCTTCTCTCTCTCTCGTGACTGTCAAACCCCAGAGATATGGCTTCTTACAGCAACCGACAGAGAGACAAATTATACTCTGGATAAGGCAGGGTTTTCCTTAACTACACTTGAAGTCCAGGTGGGTCAACTTACTGTCAGAATAAAGCACAAGAAATCTTGATAAATTTAAAACAAAATACAAATTAAGGCGCAGGTGTGTGTGTGAGCACAGGTGTGCACAAATGCATGTGTATATGTGTACACTAGTCTACATAAAACAGATTTATTCTTGGGAGATAAACCCTGTCCTCGCTTTCCCTTCTAGTATTTATGAAGTCAGCCAGGCACTTTTCCAATTCACTTCCTTCTCCATTGCCCATTTATTCCATTTATTGAATCCTCGGGGGACCTCCAGAAAGCAGCCACCAGTTGGGCCGATCGTGCCTAGGGATGCACAACTGTCTATTAGGAACTCAGTCGCATAAGCTCCTTTCAGAACCATTATGAAGTAGTTCTTTCTACCCAATGACTCCTGGTGGAACTGGCTTCCAGAAACAGCCTGGAGAGGTAGTAGCCAATTTGTGAGATTCAAATTTAAAACCATAAAGAAAATGAAAGAAGACCAAACAGAAATCAAACAAACAAGGGTGATTCCTGAGATACAATGTTATGTTTTTAGCATATACTTTAACAACTTATCAAGTCAATTAACACAGTTTTACTTATAACAGTTCTTTGAATTTCATGGTGTTTCCCTCACATTCATAAACCAAAGAGCACAACCTGGAATCCAGGTAGAACAGATTTTATTAAGCACATTTAATGAATTAAAAATATTATAACCACATCTATCTAAATATGTAGACAGTACTTTCCACTGACTTTCTCAACTCACTCCCACTGTATGTGACTCCACTGCCACCAAGACAGCCTAAGAATTAAATACAGGATATTGAGTTTTAACCACAGTTCTGGAAGTTACCTGAGTAGTTAATTTGCAATCTCTGCAAGAAAGGGTTATCAATGGTTCTCAATTTAGGGTGTGAAAGCTCTCCTAAGTGTGCATGGAACTGCGCAGTGATGCACATTTCTATAAAAATGCATAATATTTAACAGCAAATTTGGTTTCTGGAGGCCAGGGTTACTAAATTGCCTGCACAGTATGGATGATACATAAGAACTAGGAGCTACTCTAACAGATTTGCCCAAACCTCACAGCTTATGAGAAAGGTGCTTTGGAATACTGACATATGGTTCCATGACAGGAGCTCTCATTCTCAATAACAGAGAAGGATCATTTGGATGGAAATGAGCTCAGAAGATAAAGGAAAGGGTCAGGCTATAAAGTCCAAAGAAGATAGGTATTCAGAGTACCTCCTTCACTGAGATGTTAATTGTATCATTCATGAAGGTCAACCCCCACATACTGTCAGTGGTAGATGTTAATTAGCACAACCTGATTTTGTTAAAGACTGTTACTGGCAAAGTTACTTTGAGTTTTGTTAGTTTGGTGGAGTGTGTGTGTAATGAAGATAAAGGTTAGCGGAATAGCTGGGGGGAAGGAGAGTTTATTTAAACCCTAACAAATGAACCTATAGAGACATATCAGGGGAGCTTTCTGTGACTGTGTATCATGAAGGAACAAAGAGCTGTGGTCTCCACGGGGGGAGGCAGTGAATTGAAAGAGTGATTTATGGCCCGTTAACATAAATGAGACGAGACAAGCCTGACCTATGTGCAGCAGCCTCTCCACAAAGTTTAGACAGGGCAAAGATGTTTCTTTCCCCTCTGTCATTCTCTCTGCAGCCAGTAGATGAGTATTTCATAGCAGAATAATTCAAAGTGAAAGACCCCATGGGTAATGCAGCAACAGTCATCAAACATTCCTTAAGCCATTTGATCTCACTGGAGCATCCACAGGCCATATCTGCCTTTCTGCAGACAAAGTCTATGCATTCAATTGGATTTAAATCTTTCCCTCCACTCTGCTTTTCTCCTGTCCCTGGATACTGATAGGATTATCTAGCACTGGGCAAAGCACTGGCATAAGTTTTAAAGTAGGCCCTTGCATAGTCTGCATCAATGTCTCATGTCAGAGCCTGAAGTTCCACAATCAGAATCCATATCCCTGTATTTATCAATGTCTGAGTAGTTGCATATTGAGTTAAGGATCTTGTAGGCATCTGGCTTCTCCACAAAAGTATAAGATTAAAAAAAATTAGTATTGACATTTAGTGTAACTTAAATATGTGTCCTCCAAAATATATGGCATATTAGACATATTAAGTTCTCAACAAATGCCTTTGCCGTAAATAAAATGTCTTTGAATGAATACTTTATTTGACCAGGAAACCTTACAAGCTCAGGAACTAACTTTGGATCTTAAGTAATGAAGGAAAGTTTGAACATTTACTACTCAAAAAGAAACATTTAGCCCAAATGATGGAAATCAAGTTTACAACTGTTTGCATTACCTAAATAAAACATGTTCAGTTATGGTGGAAAAAAAATGCTAAAACTGTCACATACATCTTAATGCTGTAAAATGACATAGACTCTACTTTTAATCTTCATACACATTTAGTTTTTTATTATACATTCCAGACTGGTTTGTGTGGTTTGTAGAAATCAAATTCTGTTTGAATTTTTGGACAAGCAATTAATGCTTTGCCATACCCATAAAAATCACATTCAGCACCACGGACAGAACAGAATTGCTCTTTTCTGAACTGCAGCTGTTTCTTGAATTATTTTTTTCCTCTACTAAAACGTCCAGACACCCGTCTGTCTCTTAATTGCAGAAGGAGTTGTTACAAGACATCTTGAATTTTAACAACCTATTTTAAAATGAAGGAAATGAGCTAAAAGCAGACTAGGGGAAACTATAAGTACTTTTGCAGGATTCAAAATTTGAAAGTGTGTAAAGACCTTCAGAGACAAACATTGATATTATAAATATGAAAAAATAAGTGGGAGGAGTATTGATCAATGCTGACAAATAGAAGATATTAGAGGAAGTACACAGACCATTGTTAGAGAATAGGGAACTTGTTAGTATGGCGATTATATTCATTTTATAGTCGTAGAAATGGAGACTGACAGTATTGTCAACCAAAACTGCACCAAGGCATACTGCGGAAGTGAAATTTGTCTTTGGGGTAAATAAAAAGAAGAATTTAGAGAATTTAGTCTCATAGATGGAAAAGGGATTCCCAATATCTTCTAATACAGAATGAAAAAGAGTACAAGAATTGTGATCAGCACTTCATCATTTTTTACAATTTTTATTGTTATTCAATTACAGTTGTCTGCCTTTTCTCCCCATCCCTCCACCCCACCCCAGCCAATCCCACCTCCCTCCCCCACCTTTACCCTCCCCCTTGATTTTGTCCATGTGTCCTTTATAGTAGCTCCTGTAAACCCCTCTCCCCACTATCCCCTCCCCACTCCCCTCTGGCTATTGTTACATTGTTCTTAATTATCCCACGTAGCAACATCCTCACAGACACATCCCCGAAAGCAAGGGACTTCATCATTTTTTAAGAGACATGAAGTTTAAGACAACCACACAGTGTTGTTTTCATAATGTCTTAGAATTATAATATTTTAAAATCTTTACCCAAGGATATATTTGTTGATTTTAGAGAGAGAGGAAGGGAGAGACAGAGAGAGACACATCAATGTGAGAGAGAAACATCTACTGGTTGCCTCCTATGCTTGCTCCTACCAGGGATCAAAAGCACACCTTAGGTACATGCCCTGACCAGGAATTGAACCTACAGCCCTTTGGTGTGGGGGATGATGCTCCAACCCATTGAATCACCCAGCCAGGGCTAGAATTATAACTTTTACAATGTTACAGATTAGTCTGTGGCCAACATGTGAAATTGATTATAAAAATGTATAATCTTCCCCTATGTTGTGCATTTCTTATAGAACAGAGTCTGTTACTTTTAAATTTCTGTTCATTTCTTTATAAACACTAACATTTGGCAAATATTTATTAAATTCCTACTATGTTTTAATAATTTTGATAGATAGCAAGTTTTTAGGAGTAACAAAGGCACAGTGTAGATCTCACAGGGTCTCAGCTGCTGGAAAATGAAGACAATTATGGTGGTTAAGAGCAAGGCATGCCATGTGGTGAGGAGGCAAGTACATACTGGTTTTCTTCTGCTTTTTGCTGTATGTGTTATGTACAAGATGCATAGTTTATTTATTTTCATTGGGTTCTGTCATTTCTATCTGCACACCTGAGTAGCTTTCTAATGTCTACATAGTTAAAATTCCTAGTGTCTTTTAAAATAGAATTTCTTTCTCTTAGAGCCCTGCTTTCTGCTAATAATAGTATATTTATTATTGTTTATTTTATGTTTAATATATGTTTATCTGTGTTTCTTTTAGTTATAATGTTAATAAGTGACAATGGATTATTAGAAAATACCAATTGAGGCAGAAGTTCATTTTATTAAAGTATAAATACTGTAAATTAAAAATTAATAGTTGCTTTTAAGTTTAGTGTTCTCTTCCAGAAAGCTTGTGCTTTTTATGAAGCCTAAAAACCTTAAATTCAAGGTAATGTGTGGTTTTATGGAGTAGTTATAACAGTGATAATAACAAATAGTGAAAATACTGTTTACCACTCTGTGCAGGACGTACTATTTTGTGCTTTCCTTGGTTTCTCTCACTTAATTTTCACTTTATCATCCCAATTTGTGAGGCATATTTTTCTACATGATACGACAGCTTAAAGGGCTTAAATAATCTGCCCCAACTCAGTTGTTATGTGTACAATATTATGTGTATTTTTGTGTATTTTAAGACATCTCTGTTGCATTTACTATTTGCCAAGAATTGTTTTAAATACTTTATAAAACTAAAATGAGATTTTGTTAGTATTGTTATTGTGTTCATTTTATAGATGTGGAAATAGAAATATCATAAGGTAAATTACCTAAGACCACACATTTACAAGGTGATGAAATCAAGTTTGGACCCACACAGTCTGACTTCAAAGTCCACACTCTTATAAAACACTCTAAGCCTTTTGGAAAGTTACTTTAACTAATCCTTTGAACTCTACTTCACAACCGTTTACTGCGTGCATTCATCTTGCATGTCCCTCTTAATGCCAGGGACTTTGAGCCATCACTTTATCATTATGTGTAATCAATGTTTTTTGTCACATCATCTTATTTCTGTAGTGGTTTGGGAAGCCACTGTATTGCTTTCAAAAGCACTTGGAATCTCAGTTCAGTTGTCCAGAAATCTAAAGAACAATCGATGCACTTTTGTTCTCATCACGGGCATCTTCGTCCACCATCAAATTTCAAGCCCCTGGTCCAGCTATTCCCCACCACACACTTACACACGTACAGTTACATATGATATGCACTTTGTTTACAACAACCCATGCTTCCTGTTTTCTGAAATTTCCCTTGACTCTTACTTCCGTGCTGGTTATAATCTCAACTTCATTATAAGTACTTCCTTTATATCAGAAAGCTTCTCACAGAATGTTCCATCACCTTCTTCTGTTCCTGAAACCAACTCTCCCCTGACAACACTTCTTCTCTGAAGCCTGCTTATTATTTCTCACCTTTTGGTCTCTGAGGTGATGTTACCATTCTCTAGATTGTCTTTACTTCTATTACAAATCTTCCTTGTGCTCTCTTATAAATAAATCTTCTCTGTGTGTCACAATCTCCAGCTGTTGACTTATGGACCCCCTGTAAGTATTTGATATAAGTAACTCACCCATTTCTTCCCAAGTGCACAAATGATTTTGGAACTGTTTTGAAATTAAAAATTGAATTTCTAGTTATAAACACATTAAGTCACATTAAGTCCATGGGCATGGACCCTTTAGCCAGAACTCCTGGTTTCAGAGTACCCTTTATGACTCATTAACATCATAGATTTAATATGATCATTGTAGACATCATTTAGAAACCAGCTTCTTGTCTTCCTCTGAGTTCCATCCCTCACCTTCAGTCTGAGCCCGATCATCACTCAACCTTACTACACTCAACACTCTACACTTATTACTCTCAATCTCCTTGAATCAAATAGCCTTTCAAGTCACTCTCTTAAGCAACCCACGTTAGCAAATACCATTATCCAACAACATCAATATCAAATATTGATTGATCTGCAACTCTATGTGGGAGATACAATATTAGCATTTACTGATGCAATATGTTAGATGCTATACTAATCAGCTTACACCTATTAACTCTTAATCCTCATTATGATCTCTATTAATAGTTCTGGTTTTTAATAAAGAAAGTAAGCCAAGATTGTTAAATCACCTCTCCTGTAAATTTGTATAGTTTATATACTTATAAATTAGATGGAAGCTGGAACCTAAACCCAGAAAATCGTGGTTGTGGGACCCATGTTCTTAAATATTTCACTTTTGTGTAAGCTTTTTGTCTAATGATAAATTCATATAAGTAGAGAAATCAATTGTGCTTGATAAATAGACAATCTAATTATCATTTAGTGTAGTTGTGGAGTGGGATGCCTAATACAGAGCCTGAGATATAGAAGGCAAACATAAATATTAGTTATCTTTCTACATTCCTCAGTGAAACTTCCTATAAAGATGATTCAGAAAAAAATGGAGTTAGCAGCAAGTACAGGGTGGGGTAAACATAGGTTCACAGTTGTTCATATGGAAAATAATATGATAATTAATAAATAAGTATATACTCTGTGTTTTGTGTACTAACAACTATAAACCTACTTTTGCCGCACCCCGTATTTAGACACAGAAAAATTTATTTTAAGTATGTGAAGATTTTAGATGTGCATATTTTTGATCTTCAGCTCTATGTGCAAAGATTTATACACACTATATCATGTCTATACCACATTGAAATTACTCATCCAAGCTCCATTTGTTAAGAACCTGAAACCCTGAGACTGTTTCCTTTGACAAAATCCCACCAGCCCTTAAATCGTCTGCCGTCAAGGAAAATGAAAGAGAAGAGGTACATTGGAGGCATGAAGGAGAAATATCATTTTGAGAGACAGAACCCCAGGGAAATTGGACTGTTCTGCTAAAATGAATTTATTGGCCCCTCGCAATACCCACTTGCTCACACCGTGCACTGTTTACTCTGCTCTTTCATTCCTTGTCCCTGGGAGGAAATTTAGTATTGTGCTTGCCTTTTAAATGATTTTAAAACTTCTATTTACTACCCACTCTTAACTGTTCTCCCTGTATGAACATCTGGCCTGGCATGCCCTCTGTAAGCACTGTATATGCAGGCTTGTTTTGTTCTGTTTTGTGTTTTCGCAAAGACTCTCAAATATCCCAGAACACTTAAAGAAAAAAAGTTACTGAACTTTGTGTTCAAAGCCCTGAAAAATCAGAAGATTCCCTCTATTTTCTAATTGTTCCAATAGTGCAAAATATAAATTTCTACCATAGAAATATGACTTGTTCATTTGTTTCCAGATTTCTTTACATCAGTTAATTAATCAAATGACCAACTCCTAAAGGCCTTTTTCTCGCCTGCTTATATTTTCTTTCTATAGAGCCATAAAATTCCCTGACCCTATGAACTCTGATGCCTTACAAATTGACATCCCCAGCCAAGCTATACTCTGAATTACAGATCCATCCAAATAACTGCCTTATTCCTATACCCACTTCCATGAGACTTGCTGCTTAGCATAAGATCAGTTACTTTAACTCTCTTTATTTTGGTTCCTTCTTTGTAATGAGAAGAATGGACGTGTCTCACGCGCAGGGCTCTTCTGAAGATTCAACCAACGAAGGTTTGTAAAGCGTATAGAAGAGTGTCTGACACATAACATGTGTTATGTAAGTGTCACTGCTATTAGTGTTTTCATGGTTAATGTTTCAACCGTACTGTATCTCATCTATGAGTTGCATACAGTACAATATCTAACTTATGTGTATGGTCCCAACAACATACACGAGCTTCTGTGCTCCTCCAATCTTTCCTCCTTACACAGCACTTCCTACACTCAGTGGTTCTGCTTCAATCTTGGACATTATCTTGACTACCATTTCCCCTCATTTCTTGCACTCAATTTGTTACAAGCTCCTGTCCATCATGTCTCAGAAAAACATCTCAAGTGCATTTACTTCTCTGTTTTCCATTTCAGCCACCATGGGAGGTTTGCCACTGCCTCCCACGTGGCCTGTGGCCCTGGCTCACTTTCAGGCCTCTCTGCTTCTCCTCTGTTCTTTTCTGTTCATGGAACAGCCAGAAGGATCATTTAAAATGCAAATTTAAATTTAGAGAACGCATCCATGTTTTCTCATTGTTTCTAGAATAAAAATCCACACATTTTATCGTGGCCTGGAAACCGTCCCTAATTTGCTTCTGTGTTCTCTGACTTCATTTGATATTATTTTTTCTGAATCTCTCTGGCTCCTGGATTCGTGAAACTTTCTTCTCTACTTCCAACATGTAAAGGTCTCTCTTACATCTGAGACATTGCATATGATGTTACATTTGTTTTGTAAGTGATTTTATACACTTTTTTGTGTGTGTATCTGCCCACTTTTTGTTATGGTTCACAATTGTGGGAGCTCACAATTATACTTAAACCTCATGTAAAATGCCACCTCCTCAGATAGGATTTTATCTGATCATTCTATTTAAAGTGGGCTCTTTCTGTTATAGCTGATCATCTTTCTTGTTTCCGTAGCACACAGCTCAGACGTGATGATCTTGTTGATTCTATCATACTTTTTAGTGCATGTCTTCCCCTCTAGAGGATGCTTCATTAGGGCAGGAGTTCTGTCTGCCTTATTCTCTGCTACATCCCCATCAGCTTGTTCTCAATAAGTATGTATGGAGTGAATGAAAGACCCATGTTACCTTTTCTTTGAACTTCCTCTGTTGTTCAACTGGTAAAATAATTTTCTATAATGTGTGACACATTAAAATGTCCCTCAGTTTTAACTTATTGCTTAACATTGCTTAACTTCTTATTCCTCTTCTAGATTCTAGGGCTTCTGAGAGCACGAGCTCTTTGTTTTTGCCATTATACCACCATCAACAAACACGTGGCCTGACAAATCATGATGCTCAGTAAGTGACTAATCAGTGAAGGAATGACCTGTGTTTGGAATACAGTATATGGGATTATTCAATCACTCCTCTGATCAACATCTATGAAACCCATTATATGTGAAGAAACATTTATGCTCTGGAGAAACAGGAATGTTTTCAGCCTGTGTCATGGAGCTGAGAGTCTACACCAGGCTGTGTTGACAAGATAGCCCTTTGGAGCTGGATCATTCTTCTTTTGTGGAGGGCTGTCTTCTTCACTGGAGGATGTTTGCAGCATCCTTGGCCTCTGTGCACCAGAGGCATGTCATATGCCTCCCCTGTGCGGAGAGGACAACCAAAAGTATCGTCAGACATTGTCAAATGTCTGCTAGAGGGCGAAACCACTTCCGGTTGATAACCACTGGTTCAGGGAAAGACACCGATGTCACTGTGTACGCAGATATGCATACAGCTCTAAACTGTGATCAGTGCTATGGAAAACAGTAAAAGCTGAAATACTGGAGTAGAACCGGGGAGGCTGACTTAAACTGGTGGGTGCCGATTGTCTCTGGATTCAACGTTACTGAGGATAAAGTCACATGTAGGCCTTGACCTGTCAGATGAGTAGGAGGACAAATAAAGGACTGGAGGAAGAAGTTTTCAGGCAGAAAGGATAATATCCGTGGAGGGCCTGACAAAGTTCAGTGTATGCAGAAAACCAGTGTGTTGTGAATGAGGCGCCAAGGAACATGGAAGGGAGCTGAGAAGTTAGGCTGAAGCAAGGCCGAGCATGGGACTGTGAGCCCTTATGAATTTAGAATTCTATCGTAAGATTAATGGAGAAAAGTTAGCATTTTAAGCAGTAGGGGGCAAAATAGGGGACTCCACAACAGAAGTGGATTTCTGTAAGTCATAGTTTAGGCTGCATAATGGAGAAGGAGGCCACCCCAGGAATGATGCTGATGGATAAGGGTGGATTAGTCTGGAGGGATGGTGTGGAACCTACATAAAAGTAGATGGCTGATGACCTTGCCTTGCTTGTATGGGGGAAGAAATGGGTGGGTTCATACATTTTCGAGGGGAAACTATCGTTTGATGTGACGGTATTCTGTGTGGGGAATACCAAGGTGGTATTTTCTTTAGGGTGCTTTGAGCATATTCATTGACTTTCCTGCTTTGTCTCTTTCACACTCAGTACAGCTCCTGACTCAGTCTAAAGGCTTCTCTCTTGCAAGCATCACAGATGGTCCCCAGTCTTTCTCCCCTCTGGTGAGGCCACTCCTCCTCGTCCCCCCAGGTGTGAGCTTGTATGTGTGTGATCAGCATGGAGAGTCGGGAGTAAGTCAAGCAGAATGAGTCCCAGAGTCCAGGGACCTGAAGCATGAACGATCACACGGAAAACTGTGGGTTGTTTCCTTTAGCCATGCACCTGCTTTTGGCGGTGCAGTTAATTAGCAATGTGAGCGCAAGCTGACAGCTCGGCAGGGGGCAATAATGCAGTGGGAGGTGAGGGAAGGCAGTCTTGCTGGGGAAGTCGTCCCTGATTTATAAATACACCTGATTATTATGGTGGCGCCCGTTAGTGATTTCATAGTTAAGGCTCTGCCAGTTGTCCTCAAGTACACCCCTTGTTTTCACAGATTTCTAACCCAGAGAAAGAAATTCACTCCTGCTCCAGGCTCAGCATACTAGCCAAGTTTTGTTTTCAAATATAAAAAAATTAAATGTATGAGATTTACATTCTCACGGAAATAAACACAGTTTACTCAATCAGGTCAACAAAAGATTATTTATGTTTTGTTTGCTTGTTTGTCTGTAATCATAGACCAGATAGTATCTTGACTGAAATCGACAACAGCAATCAATTGCTTGGTCCCTCTTGTTAAAACAATTGGTACAGTGAAGTTCACTGCTGAGATTTTAGAAAATGCTTTCATCATGTTATATTTACCAGTCATTAACTGAATAGTTCTTTAGCCCTGGGCCCTGAGCTGGGAAAGAAGCAGACAGAAAAAAAAAAGTAAGGGAAAGTTATTGTTTTACAGTAGCTGAAAATGTGGGGGGGACACTTACATCCATGGTAAAAAATTTAAAAAGTAAAATCCAAACACAGAAATGTATAAAATAGTGTGAGAGCGATGAAGAGAAAAGCGCCTGGCACTGATCATAGACAAGCACCCAAGAAAGAGGAAAATAAAAGTGAGCTATTTCTGTTTCTACACTCTTGAACCCAATGTAATAAGAGCGAGAAAGGATTTGAGTTTTCAGCCTGTTGAGACAAAGAAACTTAACTACTTTCTTCCTGCTGTGAAGCAGATTCTTGGGACAGTGGGTATGGGCGGGAGCTTACCCAAGGCAGAACTGAGGAATTCATTACTGTCCCCAAGGAGCTGACATCAGATGATCAGACATTGTTTCACTTAAGTGCAGATACCAGTCCCTGGAAGAAGGACAAAACCACTTTAGTTGTTACTAATTATTTGAACGTGGCTCATATCCAGGATATTTTATTGTTTTTTAATTAATAAAAGTGGAATAGCCAGGAAGCCTGGTGAGGGTAGGGAGAGATATTTTAAAAGTCTATCAGGCAAATATTGAGAACTGAGAAAATAGATGCCAGCTGGGATGGCTGTCCATGGGGAAATGAGCATAGAGTCTGGGACCAGGCTCTCCTGAAAGCCCATGGTTTGAGCTTAGCATCTTTATTGTCCAAAGTCTTCTTCAGTTAGTGGCTCCTTTCCCATGAGATGAGGATGTTTGGCACTCCGAAACCAGCTTCTTTTTTCTGATTAGATATTTAGACTTCCCATGTAAATAGCTCATTCGATTAATATCAGGTATCCATACTGTCCAACAGCCATGCAGGTAAATGATGCCCAGTCCATGAGCTTTGCTCTGACACCCTTTGTCTGTCTTTAAAGATGTCTCCCTACAATGCACAATAGATTAAAACGAAAGGAAAACCCTGGACACGAGTGGGGGAAAGAGCCCCCACACTTGAACATAGGGACAGGAAGCTGAATGAAGCCTGCCAGTGTAGCTGAAACAGTAGGAAAGGTTAAAATTATTGTGACTATTAATATCATCATTACATTCATTATCTTATGTAATAGTCTAAACTTTCTTTTTTTATCCTAATCATATACTTAAGAAAACTGAGACCCATCAACGTAACACATCAATGAAGACCTTAAGTCTGCTGGGAATTAAGGGATTTGTTTGATATCTGAGCTCTTTTGTGGGGGGCAGTCTTTGTCTAGATACCACATAACATTTGGGGACCAATTTCTATATGTAAAGACAGTACAGTATTGGAAATGCTGAGGATGCCAGTGAAGTCTAATTAGATTCTCATTTTCTTATTGTCATCAAACACAGGGCATTTTTTTATAACCCCATATCCCACCTAATACGATCATAGCTGACCTGTTCCCCAAATTGACTCCTATCCATGCAACCTCATCCCCAACCTAATGCAATGCTAGACATTATATTACCAAGCCAATCCCAGCCTTATAACCCATTGGCCCATTAATATACTTCTAATCGTTCTTTCATAAAACACAACCCACTCAAACAACCCTGTAACCTTTCTAATGGATTCAGAACCAGCCAATTTCCAAACTTGATCTCATCTGCATAGTTTCCATCACCTCGTAATGAGCTCTAACTGGCCCTGCAAGTTTCAGCATTAATACAAGCTATTTCATTCAATTTGTGGCCTTTCATTTGATTTTTTTTAAACATCAAATACTGTATATTTTTTTAAGTTCATTTTTTCCCAACTTATCCAATCTCTTTTTCCTGCTTTAGGAAATTGGAATATTTCCTAACATTATAGTTCATTATCTTTTCCAAAAGAATGTGAGAGCAGTTGTATAAAATGTGCATATATTCAAGTTTCACCACTATGTTTACATTCGCCATTGAATTTAATGGAGGCTTCCTCACGTGTGAGTGCAGACAGGTCCTGAATTATTTATTTCAGTGGATGCTTACAAGAAACTCATTTTGGGGTTACTCATAGACCCATGGGCCTTTTCATATGGGGTTAGGTGGAACTGAGCTCAGAGCCTTCCATGAAAAATGTTTCTTCTACTAAGTTACCATAGCAAACCAGATAGAGCTAAGAAAAAGGAAAAAGCAGGGTACATATGAGACAAATGGCAAGTCAGCATTCGTTTTGAAAATTCTATTTTCCTACAATTTATTAAAACTATAGATCTCCTCTTACAAACATGGAGGTTGCCATGTGCTCCTCTGGTTCATTCATTCGTGTGGCAGACATTTGCTGGTACCCACCTTATCTTGATGGGGCTGTGTGGGATTGAGGCAGAGAATTCATATTCACATAGATATGTAGCACGTATTTATTACTTGACCATGTTTTCTACCTGGATCTTGTGGGGGTATATATGCATATATGTAAATATTTGATTATTTAATAAATACGCATATTGGTATGTAGTAAAGGAACATATATAAATTCAGCCCCACAGCTACTTATCAAAGATTGCGTGCCAACCAGCATACCCAAACACTCTGAAGAGAAGGCATTGTTATTTTCACTTGTTATCAGGTATGGAAAGTAATGCTGAGAGAGCTCAATGTAATTGCTCAAAATCTTCCAAGTGGCTGAGGCAGGATTTGAATCCAGGTCTCTCTGGTTTAACAGCTCAAGTTGTTTCTCTGAGATCACACTACCTGTCAAGCAGAGTCACTGCAAAGGCACCAGCCTACCTCTTCCAAAGTCCTTATAAGTGAGGAAACAAAGGGCAGAGAAGAGAAGTGATTTGTTGCTGTACACACACAGCATCTTGGCAATGCAGATGGGTGCTATCTGTGAGCACGAGAAGAGAAAAATGAATACCTACTGCCCAACCCCAGCAAATGGCTCTCCTGGCATTGATTCACTGAGGAACTGGCCTCTGGGGGGGGGGAAGAATGCGTTGTTTATCATGCTGGCCCAGCCACATTATGTTTACGGATATAGAGAACCACATATCAAAATTAGCATTTGTGCAAATGGTCACACAATTCCTTCAGGCCTGCTGTGTCCCCTTAATAGGCCCATCGTTCAATTAGAAAGTGACGATCAGTCAGTGTTTGTCTATAATCTCATTATTTTTGTTATGTTGACAGTACAGAAGGATTTTGTTCCTCTTCCTTTTGAAGCCAGGCCCATCAACATGAGATGGTTGTTGAATCTAAAGAGGAAGACATTTTAAATTCTTCCTTAAATCTAAGAATTGAAACATCTTTCACATGTTCATGAGTAAGAATAAAAACATTCATATTTGAGACTCCACCTCCTTGACCCCATCTGATTAACCTAATTAATTCTGTCTTCCATTGCTCAGGAAATCATAAATCTTAAGTACTTCGGTTTGAGGAGACTTTAGAAATCCAGCAGCTTATGTTTCTCCTCATGATTTTCCTGCTCGGCCGTATCCTTAACAGATTACCACGCAGGCTTGGCTTGATCAGATCTCTCTATGGAGGACTCACTACCTCACTAGGCAATAACTTTCTTCATCAACACTCATGATAAGGTTATCTCCTCTTGAATCAAAATTGGGAACTTCAACCTACCATGAGTTAGTTTCCGATTGGTGCCCACAGAAGAAATAAGTACAACCACACTTCTCTCAAAAAGTGCTTAAAATATTTCAAGATATTAAACCATAACCTGATTTCCAACATATATTTGGCAACCTTAATGATTTTTGAATTTATTAATTAAGTTGTACCTATGGTATGGCTCAAAAGTCAGACAAGTTACCAAATTATTATGTGCATGTGAAATAAGTTATGCATGTGGGTAGTCTAAGATAGCTAATTAACTCCCTGCTGCCACCCCTCTGCCACTGAATGCCACCGGATCATGCTCTGCTTGACCTGGAACAATATGTAATTGATATTACTAGAGAAAGTATCTGTATAACTCTCCCTCTATTTAAAAAAAATGAAGTAATTTAAATTACAGGAATTTGCAACAATAGTACGAAGATTTTCTTTTCCCCTTAAGCACTTGGGAGTGAATTGTGGACTTGATGCCCTATCACCCCAAACATTTAAATTGATAAATCCTACAAAACAGACATTCGCCAACATAATTATAATATAATGTCCAAAATTAGGTAATTAACATTGATATATTACTAATGCCTAATTTCATAAGCGACTTTCAAATATCTTTAATTTCCATAAATGCCCTTTATAGCCAAAGAGTCTAATCCATAATCATGGGCCGCATTTAGCTGTCATATATTTTTGGAATCCTTCAATCAGGACCAGTGCCTCAGCCCTTCTTTGTCTTTAACTGCTCTGACACATTTGAATATCGCAGGCCAATTTTTTGTAGACTATCACTTAATTTGGATTTGTTTAATATCTCCTCATGATCAGATTTAGATGATAGAGTTTTGGCAAAAATATGAAAATGGAGATTCTCTATTCTCCTCATGTCCTATCAAGTGGCCCACAGTTTCTTTTTTCTTTTTTTAATTTTTATTGTTATTCAATTACAATTGTATGCCTTTTCTCCCCATCCCTCCACCCCACCCCAGCTGAACCCACCTCCCTCCCCCACCTCCACCCTCCCCCTTGGTTTTGTCCATGTGTCCTTTATAGTAGTTCCTATAATCCCCTCTTCCCACTGTCCCCGCCCTGGCTATTGTTAGATTGTTCTTAACTTCAATGTCTCTGTTTATATTTTGTTTGCTTTTTTCTTCTATTGATTACGTTCCAGTTAAAGGTGAGATCATATGGTATTTGTCCCTCACTGCCTGGCTTATTTCACTTAGCATAATGCTCTCCAGTTTCATCCATGCTGTTGCAAAGGGTATACGCTCCTTCTTTCTCTCTGCTGTGTAGAATTCCATTGTGTAAATATACCATAGTTTTTGGATCCACTCGTTTGCTGATGGGCACTTCGGTTGCTTCCAGTACAGTATTGGTGATGTTAATTTATGTTGTAGCTACAGAGTTGCTCCACCGTAAGGTTACTTTTATAATTAAAAATATATGAGGAATTATTTTGTGACCAGGCAGATATTTTATTGCCTATCAAACTTTCACCCACTACTTTCAGCATCCGTTAATGCTAGTTGGAGACATTAATTACAGGGATTGCCAAATGGTGATTTTTCTATCATCATCATTCTTTCTCCATTACGTGGCATGCTATTATAAAGACAAGTGTTGCATTGTTCCCATTTATTTATTTACTTATATCAGAATGGATGAATGTGTGCCTATTGTATTTAATAGGGTATAATTCATCATCATTGCTATTTAATTTTATGCCCAGCTTATTCAAAGGGGAGGTTCTTCTGTTTGGTGTCTGTGCCCTTCTTATGTGTCCACATTATTTTTGTATTTGCATCCTTTCTGGCGCACCAAGCTGTATCAGGATCACCTTGAACTTTAGTTCCCACAAACACGAAATCAGCCATTTCTCTTAGCATATTGGTTCCATTTACTAGAGATGTTTTACTGGACAAAGTTCTGGGTACTGGATGTGTTTATTGCTGTTGGGTGTCACTAGCCCCAGGCCCTCCAGTGAACAGACATAGGGTATGTATGTATAGAACTACTTATACCATCCAGCACCCTTCCCGAGACACCCTCCTCATCCATTTAGGCTCCAGAACACCTATTAAGCATTTACCTCCAATGGATTCAAACCTTAATCCATCTCACCTAATGGCTTTTGTATTAAATGACTTAGGAGGGAATGGATGAAGAAATGGAAAGGAGGAAGGGAGAAAAAAGGGAGAGAGGAAGGAAGGGAGGAAGGGATGAAAAAGAAGGAAGGAAGGCTTTTCTATTCAAGTTTAATTTTACTAAAATTTCATCACGAAACTGAGAACCCTGAAGAATTTTTGACAAAATAAAATTAAGGCTGAGTCACTCATATTCATTTGCTGACCATGGCAGTTTTAAAGTAACCACTACTACAGTTTATGTCAAAAATTTCCTTGCTATTATGTTTGTTTAATATCACGTGACCTATTTTCAAAGGAATAAATTTTATCTGTCTATGGACTTTGCTCTTGCTGCACACCCTCCTGGAAATACTTCTGCTTGCTAATACCACTGTTAACACATGCCAGCATAAACTGCACTAGTATGTATGTGTTTCTCTAAGTAACATGATGCAGTCATAACAATTTCTACTGTAGTGTGATGAACGCTTCCCTTTCTAACAACAGGACCAAGCACTCCACTCTCAGCTTTATACGTAATAGAATGTTAGAATGAACATTTTGACTGAGGCATATTCTAAAATAAGATTCTAAACCAAGAAGTAAGTATTTCAATACAGAGGATGGTACCCTATTTGACACCTTTTCAACCCTTCTCTCTTGTTATGAGTATAACAGAGCATTAGCTGGAGAGTGAAGAATGAGTTTTGGCAACAGCTCTGTGGATGCTGTAAGTCTAACATACCTCCCAGGGTATACAGCCAGGGAGGGCTTCTCTGTTCACCTCACATCTAGACAGGGGACATGTGGGAAACCATTTGAAGAGCTTATTGAATATTCTTCTTACATAATGTCTAAGTCATACACAGTGGGAAGTAGGTTTACAATTGTTCGTATGAAAAATAATGCAATAATTAATAATACAAGAATAAACTCTATTTTGCATACTCACAACTGTAAATCTACTTTTGCCCCACGCAGTGTATGAGAAATGTATGTCAAAAGCCTGGAAAAAGTGATCTGTATTCTCACAAGTAGGCAATTTGGCTTGGGAAATAATCATCGTCCCCATTTGGTAGAGCAAAGGATGTATGGCCTTTACCCTAAACCAGTTAAGGACCGTCGACTGAAGAGCAGAGGTTTGGAGTTGTCTAGAATTGCCTAAGAGGTCTGTGTGGAGAGAGGGCCTTGAAACCTCCAGTAGGGTTTGAAGACTCCAGGAGATCTGAAGGTCACAAACTGAGGAGCAAGAGATACATTGGCAGAGAGATGCATCATGGAAATCAGATGAGAGATGCTCAACATTGAGGTGGCAGTGCCCGAAGAAGCCACAATGAACATGGACATCATTTAACTTCTGGCATGCCCGAAGATCACTAATGCTAGATCTCTACCCAGTGCCAGTCAAAGAGGAACTTTCCTGCTTACTCCCTTCCCTCTCCTCCTGACCCTTGCTCCAATCGTTTTTGGATTAGAACCAAAAATGAAGGGAGAGGAGCAGACACGATCCACATACCCTTTTGCCCGTTAGGGTATTAGACTAAAGCAGGCTTAGAAGATAGGAGGGGAGAAAAACAAATTTATTTCAAGTTCCACAACGTGAGGGCTACACAGGGTGGGGCATATGTTATTAAACCGAAGCATTTTGTCATTTAGTCAGCTTGGAACTTTCTCTATGGTGATCAGAGTAGATAAGGTGTCTGTGTGAGGGCAGGAAAGCAACTAATGTACAAGAATGCGTTGGGAGCTGCTTTATGATTACATCTCCTAAGACATACTGAGCAATGAAAGATTAAATAAACATTGTATCATTGTATTCTCACAGAAACAACCCAGCTTTATAGAGGAGCCAAATGATTTTCAGAAGGGCAGGTGACTTTTATTCAAAGCCGCACAGCTCTCCAGGCAGAACAAAAATATGCATTAGTGTTTCACTGGTATTAAAGTCCAAGCTCTCAACTATAGGGATCCTTGTGAATTGGTGTCATCCACACAGAGATCAACGTGATTTGATCACTTCATCAGGTGTTTTAATGAAGACTTGAGACAGAAATACCCCAGACCCGAGTCTGTTAGAAGCTGAGAAAGTCATTTCTTCCTATAGGCAGAACAAAATAAACAAACAAACAAACAAAACCCACTTAGTAAGGAAATATTCAAATACTTTGGAAATCTAGAACTATTTTTGTATATTTCAATTCTTAAATATTGAGGTTCTTTTTAACAAATGCATTATTGAAATCTGCATGCACAACCTCCCTGTCACTTCCCAATCAATTAGCAAAGTCCAATTATATTATCAAACAACCATAAAATCAACTGAGTATTCATCCTCTGCTCCAACTAGACTCAGGTTTGTGGTATTCTGCACTCTCCCATTTTTACCTCCACACCCTTCCTTTTTTACTTCCTTCCTCCCGTTTTTCCTCCCGCCCTTCCTTCCTTCTCTCTTTTTCTTTTCCATCCCTGTCTTATGCAATGTAAGAATTTTTTAGAAGAAGACAGTAAAAGCTCTATCACTCCACTTGGAAAATAATATAATAGTGATTATTCAATCAGATAATATTTATAAAACACCTATGACTAATATACGGTAAAATCCTCTAAAAGTTGCCCCTGCTTTCACAACACAAGCCTTTGTAGATATTAAATGATGTGATATAGTAAATGATATAATGCATGCACCTGGTACACAGTAGTATTTGAAAAATGGACCGCCCCCAACATATGCAAATGCGTATATCTTTCTATCATGTCCACCGTTCAATGCCAAGTTAGTAGAGGCCTTCTCTACTAAGTCGTGTCCACATGAATCAGCCTCCTTCTTGATATTCCCCTTCATCTTTAATTAGCATTGAGTTATTTTTAAAAATAAGTTTTATTCTGTATCGTGTTATTTTAAAGATTCACAGAAACTTACAGAACCATTTTACTCAACTTCTGAATTTCACAGTTTAAGATTGCAGTCCAAAGGAATGGAGAAACTTCCCTCAAATCACACTATGTTAAAGACAAACAGTTCCCCTAATTCATCATTAGTTTTTAATTACTTCACTGAAAGCACCACAAGAACTGAAATTATACTGCGTTCTTTTATTATCTTTATTCCCTGAGGCTAACCACAGTGGTTGGATCCCCAAGTGGGTACTCAATATGTTCTTGCTGCGTTAAAGTTTACCTATTCCATATACACAAGAGGTTTCCAAATGTGACTGTGTAATACTCACCTTGGGCCTTGTTAAAATATGGAGACTCTTGTCCCTACTCCCAGAGACTGTGACTCTCAAGGTCTGAAATGGGCCCCAGGAATCTGTATTTGTAAGAGGTGCTCCAAGCAGGTCGATCTCAATGGTCGAAGAAGTAGTGCTTAGGAACTATGGGAAGGCATATAGACTTTATTCTGGGATATTTCCAGGGAATTTTACTTAGTCTCATGTTTTGGTGTCTAATAGACATCATAGCTAAAGGAAAAAAAAGAAGCTCTTTATACTGCTGTAACTAAATTCTCACCGCTGCAACTTTCTTCCTTCTTACCCTGGGTGGAAATGGGAAACAACTGGTCTTTTAATAACCCTTGAAGATTATTATCAAGTTACTCATCCACCCTCTCTTCTCCTGTCTAAATAGTCCCAATGTCTGTAAGCAAATCCTATAGGCCCTTTTCCCCCAAACACCCTCTCTGCCTGGTTTTTGAAGTAAGACTAACAGTCCATTATTGTGCTGTTATATGAGGTTTAATGAAGCTATTTAAAATTTTTGAGAAGCACCATACAAGTGGTAGGATTTGGTATGAGGGTAATACCCTTGTATGTCCGGTCTGCACACAGTTCTGTTGGAGTTTGATGTCTCCAGGCAGATAGAGAGGCAGTACAATGCCAGGGTAGACCTTTGTATGGCCAGGCAGGACACTGCAGAGCTCCAAGCCAGTGCTTCTACTGGCTGGGGGTGTGACTTGGAGCAATCCATTTTCTCTTCTTATTGTTTATTTCTTTACAGGAAGGTGATGTATATTCTCTAAACTCCTGCAGTTGTTATGAAGCTCCAGTCAGCGCAGCACAGGGAACTTCAGAGAATATGAAGTTCAGTCTCTATCTAGACTTCAGGGGTTGGAAACACAGGAGGCTGGTTTGATGGAAAGTAATAGAGAATCAGTAGAGCGTCAGTAGCTTGGGGATAAAAATGTCAAGATTACTCAACAAAGTCCAGTCTCTGAGACACAATTAGGACAAACCAGCAGGGAAATTCATGGCTAGTTAAGCCAAACTTCGAATGGGAGTAGGGAGTACTCCTCCTCCGCCAACTAACCAGTGATTTTCTTGGAAGGCAGATGCTTCTCTGAGCTCTAATTCCTACGTCTGACCACCCAGGACCCGAGTTCTCAGCATGCTTGTCCTTGTGATGCTCCAGCTATTTCATCATTCCTGCTGTGATGTCCCCATGGCAGTCCTACCAAAGCCACTACAGTTTATACCATGAGAGTTGAGGCACAGGTTCATGGCATAGCAACATGCATTGTCAAAGATGAAATTTGACAGAGGGTGTCAGCTGCAGGACGAAGACTGATAAGACGACATCATCACTGACCACCCAGGTCAATCAGTTTTTATATAAAAACGATAGCATTAACTGCGCATTACTGACTGACTGACTGGCCTTGGTGCTACCAGGTAACAATGATGATGCCAGGCACTATTCTAAATGATGAAATGTGTTATCTAATTTAATCGTCATATTCTACCACTGTGCGATAGAAATCATAATTAGCTTACTGACGAAGGAACTGACGTAGAGAGAGGTAATATAACTTGACAGAATTTTGAAGTAACCTGAGCCACAAAAGCAGACCACTAGACATCAAAACCAGTGTTCCCAAACACCACACTGTGCAAATTTAAGGTTACAGATGGAACTATACCATGATTTTAAAACATGACATTTCCATCCAGTTCAAAAAAACACCATTGGCAACTTTATGTCTAGGCATTGAAGTCCTGACCTATTGGCTTTCCATCTGAGACCTCGAAAGGTCTGGATGCAAACTGTTCTCAGTGTCTTATCTCCAACAGCTCCACCTTCACACCCAGGACTCAAAGGCCAGTGCGGCAGCCACCCCGTTGTCACTCCTGCTCCAAGCTTTCTCAGCGCCCCACTCCTGTTTTCACCGCTCTCCCTGCCTATAACAATGTTCACAAAACTAGCATGGCCGAGCCCTAACCTCTCCTCCATCGGCACCATAAATGTCTCCACTTCATTTCCTAATTCCTGACCAAGCAAATAGATGCTGTTTTTGAACTCCAAGTCCATCTCAAAAGCTATCTTTTTACTCCTAGAATTTTCTGTCTTACAATGTTAGGTAATAATATCACTCTTAAAAATCAGCAATGCGGAGGGCATGTACATGTGCTAGAGACAATGTCACATGCTCTCCTAACCTTCACGTCGATGCTTTGGTATTGCATTAAAATATCCATTTTACAAGTAGGGAGCTGAGATTTATATAGGAAACTCAAGGTCATATAACTGGATTTTACATTCTAAATGCCAAAGCCACACTATCCTACTTTATTAGTCTGTAAACTTCTTGAAAACAATATTTGCATCTTAATCATATTTGGTTCCTAATACACTGTACATGGTAATTATCATGCATTATTGCATTCTTTTTTCCTTTTTTTTAAAAAAAATTTCTTTGCAAATTGAGTTAACCTGAATTTTGCCTTAGAGCATGGACTTCCATAAAGTTGCATACTCTCTCCAAACGACACAACCTGAAACTTTCCGTGTCTTATTTGTCACTGATGAGTGCTTGCTTGTTCTTCTAGTTATGTTACTCTTTCATTCAATCTTTGTTTTAAACTGGCTTTCATGTTTTCGCCGCTGAACTGACAATCCTTCATTTCAGCTGTTTGACAGATTGCACTCCCTGCCTGCCAGTGTCAATATTTTCTAATGGACCCTTTCTCTTACAGAAGCTGTTTGCAATAAGGAATGATAACAAAGAAATTACTTGACCCCAGTCATATAGCTGGCAGTAATGATGACTCACATCATAGGGCTTCTCTGCCATCTGTGCTCAAGCAAAGGGGGAGGTCAGGAAAAGGATTAGGGAGCTGAGCCAGTGGAGGGGACCTCCAAGGAGAGAGAAGTTTGATGATTCAGAAACAGGAAAGGAACAACCTTTTGTAAGCATACCTCTATGGCCCAGGCATTTTACATGCATGCTCCCATTTAATTCTCAAAACAAGGTACTAAAATAACTGTAGCTGATCCTTTTCATTTGGTCTTAAATTAAAACAAACAAACAAACCTGAGAGTCAAAGAGTGTAAGTCAAGAAAGAGAGCCAGAAAATAAGGGAAACTATGCATCATATTGGTTGAAGTCCCTGAAACTTGGAATTGTCCAAGAGTGGATCTGAATCTAGTCTTCTGCCACCGGATTGTTGTGTGACTTTCAGGAAGTTGTGTGTGTATGTGTATGAACCCATACAACATGCTTTGTGAATTCTCAACATCATTCTCCATGTGTAAAATGCAAACAGGATCAACTTTGATGTATGACTGAAGAGTAAATGATATAATGAACATAAATTCATTAGCCCAATCTCACATAAAATACAACTACTGTGTACATGATAAATGTTATATTTTTACTCTTCTTATTGGTAATACAATGAAATGATGGTCTAGCATTCATTCAATGTGAACTTGTTTCTTTCTGAATTCCATGCTAGTTCCATTTCACAACAAAGTCAATAATTAAAAGGAAAAAGACTGAGTAGTTCTATTTGCCATTATAAAACACCTCCTTATATTTTGGGGGAGGATACACAGAGAGCCCTCTGTGACCCAAATTTGTACTTTCAGGTTTTAGAGTCTAGTAGGCTTAGCCATCCTCCTGGCAATGGTAAGTTATTGCTATGTTCAAGTTTATACCATTATACACATACCACAGTTTTGTATTAAAACTAACTCTTTATCGATACATAGAATATATTCACAAAAATGGCAGAATATAGCATATTTGACTAAGAATAAAAGACCTTTATACTAATATGAGTTCACATATTCCTCCATTTTTATAATCTCCACATAAGATGTTCTTTTTCTATTTTTAATCCTTTGAAGATAAAAGAATGTAAGACACCTAAAAATACAGAGTGGGGCAAAAGGAGGTTTACAGTTTTTTGTATGGAAAGTAATACAGTAATTAATAAATAATAATACAAGAATAAATTTTGTGTTTCCTACACTCAACTGTAAACCTACTTTTGTCCTATCCTGTATTATTCTAAATCTTAGAGATGTGGATTTTAGCTTTAATTCTGCTTTGTACTCTGTGACCTTGATCAAATTGCTTGACCTCTCTGTTGGTAAAGCTGTAGAAATGGGAAAAATGAGCTCATATATTTTTATAGTCAACTGTGATAATATTGATGAAATGTTCTGTATAGCTCTAATTCATATAATTGATATATATAAATTCTTTTTTTTCTGCTTGTTTATGGACATGACCAGACTTATTAATCAACCTTGGTCTTAGTTTATAAAAGGTGAAAGTTGTATGATTAGTATTTAATAACTAGGCATGTTATTGTCATTGATCTTTGGAAAATTTGACAAAAGAGATCAATTCTCCCTTTCCACAGAAAAGCACGCGGGCACATGGTTATGAAGTCAGGCCTGAATTTCTGTGGAATCATGCAGACCCTGAAACCCACTTGTGTGTGGGTGTGTGGGCCCAGATGACTAAGATGCAGTCTCCCTCCACCTTCCTAGTCTAGACACCCACCCCACACCTAGTATGGTAGTGTTACTCCACAATAAGTGTGCCAGCCTCGTTTTCTGACATCAGCTTGATACAGAACTAGCCCTTTGTGAGTCTTTGAAAGAGAGTGGGTGCGATTTGGCTGAGAAACTGAGAGAAAGAAAATGAGGTAGGAGAACCTCAGTGGGTTGACCCTGATATGTCATAGCATGGAGGAAAGCTCTCTACATCACTCTTGCTACTGGCAGAGTTCTGTGACCTTGGTAGTCACTAACTGTATCAAGTTCTGCCTGCAGAACCAAGTGTGTGCTCTTCTCAGACCTCTTCCTGGCAGTTTCCCCTGAAACACCACCTCCCACCCCTCCCTCCATGCCAGTACTTCCATGGAGCAGAGATGCTCTGGACTGGACTCCCACCCTTGCTCTAGCTGTTGAATGTCAGGATCTACGTCACAACCTCTCTCCCAGATGAGATGGTTCCACAGATGAGGTGGCCTCTCTGAATTGCTACAGAGGCAAGTTAGGAGTCATAGAGCCATTGGTTAAGAAAATTCTATTTTTCTTCTGAGTCTTTTCTGTACCACCTTCCAGGAATAATTTCCTCCCCTCTTGGGGATTGCTTCATGATTCTAACTACATGACCTTCATATACCTTCTTCTTCTGCTCTAGGAGGAGCTCCTTGACCGAATAAATAGCCTTCTAACTCTGTATGCCAAGCACAAGGCTGAAGTCTGGAGTATAATTGCTATAAAATAAATGAATGAGTAAAGGAAAGGATGAAAAGTTATATAAATTAATATATAATGTATGCAAATATGCCTTACACCATGCTTAGGTTACAGGAAAGTTTTGGTAAATGTCCCTTCCACAGAGAGGTCTGCTTTGACCATATAAGGTAGCCTTTACAGAGGTTATAATTATAGATATAATAATAATAATTAATGTAATATTTATTTCTGTTATAAAATACATGAAAGGGCTTCATTGCTGGAACAAGAACAGTATCTGGAACAAACATCAGTCCTCAATAGACATGAAGAGAACAAACAAGTCAGTCATCTCTCCTTCTTTTCTTTCATCTCCTTTTTTCTTCACTCATTCTTTTTTTTTCTCTTCTTTGTGCTTTCCTTATTTTTTACAAAAATAGTTACACTTGATGATGATCATGAGAAGGATGGTGATAATAATGAAGATGACATTAATAGTAACCACTTATTTGGAGTGTATTATTTGCCAGACACTGTTCTAAGTATTTTACCTAAATTAGTTTACTTAATAGCCCCCCAAATCCTAGGAAATAGGTGCTACTCTGAGCCCCAGTTTGCAGAAGTAGAAACTGAATCTTGAAGAGGTTAACTTGCTGTCCCAGCTTATGGAGCCAATAAGTGGCAGAGGTGGCTGCAAACCAGGGGATCTGACTCGAGAAGTAATAGTTTTTAACCACTGAGTTGGCAATGCCTCCCAGAAGCCTCAATGGCCTCAAGTAATATGTTACAGGAATCATTGGAGAGATTTGGAGGTAAAGACTAAAATAAGATGGGATGGCTTTTAAGTTCTCCTTGTTACTCTTTCACCAGTTTCTTAGGAAATTCACTTCAAATTATCAATCTGAAAATGGATTTGACTGGATTAAAAGTCTAAAGCACTCTGACCGCCCCTGCTGTCACAGACAACCTGGCAGCCTCCATAGTTCTTGATCTGAGGAATTATGGGAGAATCTTGAACCTGTCAGGCTGCTTGACCTGGTCCTTGTCCTGTGGGTGAATGACAGCACCACTGTTTCCATCTCCACTTGTTTTTCTGAGAGCAGGCAGTTCTCAGAGCTATGTACACAGTATTTGCAACTGAATCTTCCATTAAAACAAGTTGTGAGGAAAAGCAGGCACAGGGTCAGAAAGAGTGCCCTGGGTGGGACTCAGCACATATGAGTTAAAATCCTTCTTTAAGAGCTCCAACATGTGATATGGAGAAAGCCACTCAGCTTTCTCTAGACCTCCATTTTCCTAATTATTATCTGAAGTAATCAGACTTTACATCATGCAAGGTCCCATTCAACTGTAAAATTCTTTGAAGCTTGTTTAAAACAATACACCAAAAAAGAAAATCAAAAGAATGGATTGCCAGTTCGGGCAGCTTCACTCCATGGTGGACAACTGCAACTCTGAAACTTAAATCAGAGCCTATGTGACACTATCTCCCCACTCCCCCCCCCATCTCCAAAGAGTGTTCTCATTGAGTATTAGAATATGAAGAAGAGTAATAAGCTGTGGCCTATTCAGGGCGGTAAAACAAATGAAAATCAACTGTGAAAAAGATGAGTCCGGCGCTGCGAGGTGGTGGAGATCTGTAGGGAGTGAGCATTTAAGTAAGAACAATGAAGAAGGAAAAAAATGGGCCTGATGAGATCTGAGAGCTGGAGTTAGTCTTTATGTGGAGAGCTGGTAGTGAGTGGAGCGTCAGTTCCTGAAGTCTGAGGCTGGATGTGCTGTGGAATCTGGTTTTCAGTAACAGACGATTCCTCTCAAAGGGACCCAAATGACGAAGGGGATTTCTGAGCTCAAAAAGTAAAAATCCAGAAGTAGGTGGGATTGACGCAGTGGCTCAGAGGTTTCTAAAAGCAAGTGTGTTCCTTCTATCTCTCTGCCCTGCTTCCTTTTGTGGCCATTTCAGCTTCATTGTAAGGTGGACTTCACTCCTGGCATCAAACAATAGAATAAACAAGAATAAAATAAAAATTTAAAAATATGAAGTCAACAGAAAAAAATTAGTAACATGTTTCTCATACCACATTGCTCAGCAAGTGCTAGAGGGATGATATTGGGTGCTCTGCCAAAAGATCAAGGGGACTAGTTCTCAAAAGTCCTTGGAAAATCTTTCATGAATCATTGACCCAACTTCAGTCACATGTCCATTCCTAAATCAATATCACTGGCTCTCGGCATGGAATGCCTCTGTTACCCAAACAAGTCACTCTAGCAATGAGGTGATGGTTCCTTATTGGGTGAAATCAATTATGTTCCAGCACAAAAGCTGGGGCAATTAATCTGCCTTAAATGCATGGCTTCTCAAAAGTTGAAGAGAGGAAACATAGATATTGGGAGGCAAAAAACATGTCCAAACGGTGGAATGGAAAGCACGAGGAAGAGATGCCAATACCTTTTATTTAGGAAATCAACTCCAAACGATTTATGATGGTCACCTGGAAACATGTGTCGAGAAGTCTTCAAAGATTTCATGAGAATATGCTCTATTTGATTACACATATCTGCCCTGAGCACTGAAAGAGGTAGTCTGCATTGTGTGGCTTTACCATTCTTGATTTAACAGGAAATTATACTACAAAGAAGAAACATGTGTTGCCTAATTTCTGTAGTCTCCTTCATTCAGAATCCCAAAAAGATCAAGGTATCACCAGGTAGCATTAAATCCTATGTCTTTTACCATGGACCCTGGCACTACTAAAAATTATGTTTACTGATTGGGCTTTTCAAATTCTGAACACTTTTGCCTGTAGACACACTAGAATAAATGGAAATGAAATATATTTAACACAGCAAATGAAGTGAGACACAACTAAATGTGATGCATAAAATCTTTATTACATCTAGGAAGTAACAATATTACAGAGCAAGCTGCTGTGAAGATGGACTATAGCCCATGATCCACACAATTCTCTCTCCTCATCATTGGTACCTGTGCATCTATACACATCAGGGGTGGGTGGGGACGTTGCCTACCCAGCCTTCTCAGCTTAGACCTAACCCCAAAGTGGGATGATGCACTTAATAAAAGGGATAGGCAAGAGTTGGTCATTGTGTTCAAAATATTGAATTTAATAAACAGGTTTCTGTATAAACTGAATGCATCATTTTCTATAAGGGAATCTAGAAGATGTAGATATAGTCTCTATTTGAAATAAATTTGCAGTCTATCTGGGATGTGGTTAGGGGAGGTCTGTACAAATCGAGTCTAACCCAGAAAACAGAAATCACCCTGAGAGGAAATGTGACTCAGGGCATCTACTGCACAAGGGATGGAAGAGTTTAGAAACCAAAATGGGATGGCAAGACAATCCACACTGAGCCACATCTGAAACCCACTACCATCCCTAAACTTCGGAGGGAAAACAGAAGATGTTGTCTGACCAGAATCTTGGGCCAGGATCACAGGGAACTGCAGCAAATCTTTTCCAAGGGCTCCGAGGGGTATAGAGACCCAGTGACTGCTGTAGACACCACACAAGGTGCAGCTAGAGGAGGCAGGGGCTGAAGGGAAAATCCCTGGCTCTCACCCTTCTTCTCACCCTCCAGTCCCATTTGAATATTCCTATTGGCTGACTATATCTGTATATCAGTTTATGTGGGACTCTGGAGTATGCAGCATACAAGGCTCTGTCCCACAGAGGAGGGCTCTCAGGGAAAACAGGTCAGGACCAGTGTGGGGACTGTCATAATAGCTATAATTTATTACTTACTATATCCTAAAGACTGTGCTAAATATCTCACACCATCTGTGTTATTTAATCTACCCAACAGACACATGAAGTAAATTCTACTATCATCTTCATTTTTTTTTAAATGAGAAAACTGTCTTGGAGCAGTTAAGAACTTCGTCAACTCATCCAGCTTGTAAGAGACTGGGCCAAGACCCAAACTCATGTCTATCTGTCTGTCATGTCTGGGTTCTCCCCCACAAGTTGATAGGACATTGACCACTATACAGTAGGATGTTAGATGTGTTATAACATGTCTATGCTATTCAGCTATTTAGATGCTATGTTATTCTACGCTATTCAGCTATTTAGATGCTATGCTATTCTGTGCTATTTAGATGTTTCTGTTTAGTCCAAGAAGCCTACCTGAAGCATACGGTCACACTATTTAAGAGTTCTCACTGGGAATATCTAAAAAAAAAAAATCATGGAAGCGGGGGCACTGGAGTTATCCCTTCAAAGGTGAGATCACAGAAATGACATTGGTCTAAGGACATGTGGTGGTTATGGGAAGACAGAGCCAGTTGCTCCAGATAGCAGTGCAGCAGGGAGGGGCAGCACAGAAATGACCAGTGACAGGAAAATGTGGGGCATTTTAAAGAAGGGTGCATGTTTAAACTAGCTTAGCTGCTGTACAGAATAACATCCAAAATATAATTTAGAACCTGAGGTTATAAGGCCTCTGATTTAGACGAGAGATCAATTTTAGAAGAAATAACTTAAATACACATCTTTATTATAATCTTTCACATTTGCATAATTCATAAAACTCTTCTAGTTCCATTAATTCCAGCCAGTTGTCAAGGTAGCTCAGGTTATTTTTGCTGATTATAAGAGATGAAATTGAGGTTCAGGAGAGGTAAGCAAGTTGCTGACAATCACGTAGTAAGTATAATGTGAGAGCGGAGGACTAGACCTCGGGCTGCTTAGCTTCCAATCTGAGATGTCTTCTTAACATAATCAATGCCAATTTCCGAAGAAATTATGTTGTTGGTCTCAAAGTGTAGCAACTATCTCCAGGTTATTTAAAGTGAAAAGAAACCTTATTAATAGCATCAGAGAGAGAGATTCATAGATCCTTAAAGCAAAGATGCAACCAAGACTTAGCATAATACTGGACTCACATGGGAGATACCATCTTAATTGTCTCTTGGTCTGTTTTGTCTCCTCCAAGCCCCAATGCTTCCTTTACTTTTCTAGCCCACTCAGAAAGTGAAAGAAAGAGAAGGATCTCATACCACAGAAAGAAGCTGGGCTTACCTCTCTAGTCACTTAGAGATCCTTTCTCTCTCTCTTTTTCTCTAGCTCTCAGACTCTCAGGAAGAAATTAAAATTGGGTCCATTTTGTTTAGATTCTTCTGTTTAGTCCAATCAGCAGTGAGAAATAAAATGCATACGGTCACACTATTTAAGGTGGTTGGTGAGACTCTCACTGTGAGTGAGAGCAGAGGTTACAAAACAGAATCACTCCCAAAGGTGTTTACCACAGTACAACTATGTCAGTGTGAGACCTGCTGTACTGTCAGATCGAAAATAAAGAGCATGTTTCCACTTACCGGTAAAGGCTCAAGGCAGGTACAGAAGAAAAGCAGGAAGCTCATTGCTCTGTTTACTTATAGAACAAACCCATGCTTCCTCCAAAGCAAGACCCTTCAAGCAGAGTGAGCAGAGGGAGCGTGTTAGGTCTCACATCCTATCCTGGAGTCGGTTAACCCTCCAAGTCTTCTTCTCAGGCAAGAGGAAGGCTACTCCATGGAGACGTTTAAGAAGACTCATTTCACTGTGTAATGTTTTTGGAGACCTGAGAGCCTGGCTCTCTGGGATACACAGCTCTATAATAATCTTAGGACCACCACCATTTCAAAAATACCATTTTATAATAAAAATGTCCCTTATGTGTATATAGGTAACAAATTATTTTCATCACTCTCATCTTGTTTAAATTTCACAATAACTTCATATGATAGGAAGGGTAGGACAGGCCATATGCTTCCCTATTTTAATATTCATTTACTGAGGTTTGTAGAGGCTCACAGCATCACAAGGTACTTTGGTACCATTTCCATTAGATGCCAGGTCTCTGTTCCCATTGCAATGCTCCTTATTATACCACAATTTTCACCTTACAGCATCCCTCTTCTATTTTCTTCTTTTGTGAAATTTTATTGACATTTCTTCCTCGCCATGGCTTCCCAATATCTCTTTGAATGTCTTTTTCCTACTAGGACTTAAAATTTTGTGTTACCATCAAGTCTCTTCCTTTACTACCATGTCCTTCCTTTTATCGCTCACTGTTTTTCTTCCACAGATGCTTTCAGAGGTGTGGGGTCAACATCACAACAGGCTCTACTTTTCCAAAATCCTAGAAGAAGCCTATCTGATGAAACCACAATCTCTAGCTTAAACAGACAACTGGAATAAAACTTTCACCAAAAAAAGACACGTCCTCCCTGTCAACATTGGATTATTTTGGTTCCTTGTTAGATTACTACAATAACCAGAGTTGTTACAAACTTGTCGTTTCCTCGTTCTTCCTTATTTTTCATTTTACCTCTATATAAACACTTCCCATGTTTTTTAAAATAATTCTGAAAGAGTGGTACCCAATGTTTTTCCTTTCAAAATTTGATGGCTTGGCATTGGAGCGAGCCATCCCTAATTCACTCTCACACAACGTATTGCTATTTCCTACCTTCAGGAAGGTGGTTTTTCTCCATAGTCCTCTGTAGACTTGCATGCTTTTGGAATTTGCATGTCATGATCCAAGGAAATAGGGCAAGAGTAGTGGTAGTTTTCCAAAAAGCTATGCTTTCATTCAAGGAAGGCAGGGGTGTCCCACCCGCAGGCTGCATGTGGCCCAGGATGGCTATGAATGCTGCCCAACACAAAATTGTAAATACACATTTTTTACTTTAAACATTATGAGATTTTTTTTTGTTTTTATTAGTGTTTGTGTATTTAATGTGTGGCACAAGACATCTCTTCTTCTTCTAGTGTGGCCCAGAGTCACCAAGAGGTTGGACACCCCTGAGTCATAATGGATTCATGAAGCAGAAAGAAAGGCTCTGTAAATACCCATATTAACCAGAGTAGAGTTAGGAATTCTGAATGCTGGAGCCAAGCGCAACTGCAGGTTTCCTTGGCATGGTGCCGTTGAGGAAACCGAGGTCAAGTGTAGTCGACAGACTAGCAAGAATCAGCCTGCAAATGAGTGGCTTCAGCATCTCAGGCCAACAGCTTTTCCAGCAAACCACACTGTCTCCCTTTGATTCACAAGCTGGCTGCCTGATTATGTTGAAATGAAGCATTTAGGGGGAATCAGTGAAATTATCTTTGGAAATTTCCTGCTGGGTTGCACCCTCATAATACCAGGGTTAAAAGCATGGGGTGGGTATAAAGAGCATTTCCAAAGGGCAAGCTGAAGGGGCGTTGAAGTTGGGGGTGGAGAGGAGAGAGATGGAAAGAAAAGGGTTTTGTGATGAGACTCTCACTGAGAGCCAAACTTATGTGGTGTGAGAAGTTTGTTTGATGTATATTTAATTATGGATATCTATTCAAGCTGGGAGTGGTGAATTCTCAGGGTGGGCTGCTGCTCTTGGGAAACGGTTAAACCTTTTTCTTCTCTTTTCCTCAGCAGGAACCAAGAGGAAAGGAGGGTGTGGGGATGGAAGGGTGGGGTTGAATGCAGTTGTACAGTCTGCCAGGATACACATATTGTTGCTGAGCAAATCACAGCCTTTCCCAGGCACCAATCTGGGAGGTTGGCCTGAATAAGGAGAGGAGCTGTGCAGAGTGAGGGGCACACGTCTAGAGTGAGAAGGCTGGGTAGACAGTGTAAGTAATCCAAGAAGGCTGACTTCAAGTAGAAGGCTGACTTCAATGTATAGCGAGAGAGGGATGGAACCATGTATTAAAATATTCATAATAAGACAAGGAACATTGATAGAGCCTGACTATGCACCAGGCACTGTATCTTGCGCTTGACCTCCATTATCTCATTTACTTTTCACATCCACCTTGTCTAGGAGAGTGAGTAGTGTGGTGTTACCCCTGTGACAAAGAGAAATGAATCAGAGAAGTTAATTGCCACATCACAAAACAAGTATAAGAGAAGAAATAGGATTATGTCCCAAGTTAATCTGTTCCGCAGCCTGTGCTGGGTACTGGGAAGAGGGAGTTTTACACCATTCTTATATGACAGAAACAGTTTGATTTTTTAGAGCCAATTCCAAGTCCTCTCTGATTCCTGAATTTGCGCTGCTGACCACAGTGTCACTTGGTTCCTTTCTCAACATTTGGCCAGCCCCAAGTCCCCAGGAACATAAGTCAGCAAATGGAATCAGACAGGATGGGGTAAATAGTAAAGTTGGGTGAGGAGAGCCAAACAAAATGGTTAGGAAAGAACAAAACAGTGTTGAGAAGCCAAGCAGGAGAGCTGAGAATAAAAAGCTCATGGTTATGACAAAGAATTCTCTGTAACAGGCTTGTTTTTCTATTTTCTCCCCCCAGCTGATCTGATGACAATCCCATTCCAACTAAATTCTCCTGTGTCGTACAGCTCTGTTTTCCATCTCATTTTCTCTCACCTATTTTATTTCCATTCCATTAAACACCGCCTTCTCTTCCTTCCTGACCACTCTATTTTATGCCTGGCCTCGAGATGCTCCCCAAGCTCCAGACTCTCTCAAACAGCTTGTCTTCTTCCTCTGCTGGGTGACTAATAACTTTTTGCTTATCTACAAGTCATCTAGGGGCAGGGCAGCTTCTACCCCACACAGGATCTTGGGAGGGGACCCAGTGTGGGTGGCATGAGAAGGCAGAAAGTAGGAAGATGAAAAAAAAGGAAAAAAAAAACAGGGATATAACAGGGAGATGACTAAAAGAAAACAAAATGAGAGGAAAGGAGGAGGAAAGGAATGAAATGAATAAAGAGAGAAAAGCTTTTAATTCAAGCAATAAAGGATGGCATGCAAGACAAAAAAAGAGTGCAGGTGATACAGAGAAATAGAAAGGGAGAAATAAAAAATAAAGATAAGGCATAGGAGAGAGGAAAAATATTGAGAAAATAGGAGAGGCAAGGGGTCTGGGCAGGAAGTGTGAAATAAGACTGAAGGGGGTGAAAAAGTGAAATGAAGTAATCAAGCAAGTTGGGAAAGCAGGGAGAGACAGAGATCGCCAGCAGAAAGAACTATGGAGAGAAGAGGAAAACAAACCCAGCAGGAAGAAGATAGATGTAAGAAAACAAGATTGAGAGAGATTCTTAGATAAAATGAAAAGATTATTTTTTAAGCTTATTTTTTCCTTGCCTCAACAAACACACCATTTTATTTAACAACACGTGAGCACACTAAAATGGCTAAAAAAAAATACAAGTAATGTCATGAAGCTGTGTTTCCAGGGGATGTTGTTTGATCAGCAATGTTTCCTAGAAGACGGCTTCATGTAAGCTTTAGGAAATGTATAATCATCATAATAATAGATAATAAAAACTGAAAATATATATGTGCTTGCACTGTGCTTAGCGTGTTGCCTCTGTTATTGCATGTAGTCCTCATAACAGGTCTATGAAGCAGTTACTACTATTATCTTTGGTTCTTAGATGAGGATATGGAGGCTTAGAGGGGTTAAAGTAACTTGTCAAAGGTTGTACAGCTTTACGTGCCAGGCCCAGCATCAAACTCAGGCAGTTCAACTCCAAAACCTATGCTCTTAACCACCAAGTTCTGGAAAAGGAAGCATGGCATCTGGAAGCAGGGCATGCAGTGATGACTGAGCCTGTACCATGTACATGGCACCATTCTGGCGGGCAGGGGATAATCAGAGATAAATAAGGCATAACCTTGGCTCCCAAAAAGGAAACGGGATAACAGTGGAGAGAAGATATGTGAAGGCAGTTTACATTAGGTGAAAAGAGTGCTTTCTTGAATGTGAAAACTAAATGTTGTGGGGACAGGGCTGTGCAATGGCCCTTCATGGGCAGAGTTTGAAGGAAGGGTAGACGTTTTCAACAAATGTTTTCTGTAAAAAAAAGAGAGGCAATAAATACTCTGGGCTTTGTGTGCTACAGGTCTCTGTGACGACAACTCAGCTCTGCCTTTGCAGCAGCAAAGTAGCCACTGACAACCTGTAACTCAGGACACAAACGTCAAGGATGTGTTCCCAAAAGACCTGTGTTATAGAAAGTTGAGTCTCATATCATTTTCATGTGTCACAAATATTGTTATCTTAATTTTTTCAATCATTTAAAGAGATTTAAAAAAAAACATTCTTAGCTCATGAGTTGTAGGATGAATTTGGCTTAAGGGCTGTCATTGGCCACCTCCTGCTCTGGGTGAAAATGAGGCAATGTATTCACAGTGTGGAGAGACATGTACAAAGTCAGAGTGTCATGGAAAGGCATGGGGTTCCCTGAGTATTGCTACTGTCTGTCCCAAGTGCCCATGTAGCCCAGGGCCTGACTGAGGGTGGGCTAGGGATGTGTGTTAGGGCTGGACAATGAAGCATGTAGAATTCTTCATGTACAGCCTCTGACATGAGTTTTAAGCAGAATTTCTACCACATCCCCATTTAATTTTAGATATCAACCACAAATAGGGGATATTGGGGTCTCTAGCCATATTTGAGGCATGAGCTGGAAAAGGCCCCAACTAAAGCAGGGGCAACAGATGTGGAAGGAGGGACAGCTCTAAATGTTATTGTGAAGGTTGGATTGATGGGTTTTCGTGGTTCAATAGTTGAGGAAGAAATGAAGTAAGACTCTGAGATGGGTAGCATGTCCCTCTTGGCAGCTGTGCTTCTAATGTGAATCAAGAGCTAAGTGTAATAAGGATTCTGAGCTATTTTACAGAAGCAAACAAAAAAGTGTGTGTACATGTGAAATCTTCTGATTACAAGGGTAATATAGCTTATTCTAGTTAAGATAAGCTACCATAGATACTGTAAAAAGTCAATCATACAGGGGCCTGTCCAGAAAGTATCCAGCTATGTACCATGAAAAATAGAGACATTTAATGAAGAAGATACAAGCAAGGTACAGGAAACATTGTACATAGGACAATGATGCCTCAGTCCCCTTCAAAGTAGGCACCTTGGGACCTCACACAGTTCTCCCAGTCACCATCAGCTGCCCTGTCATATTTTCCTGAATCTCATTGATGGTCTGAAATCTCTCCCCTTTCAAAGGTGATTTTAGTTTTGGGGAAAGCCAGAACTCACAGGGCACCAAATCTGGGCTGTAGTGGGGCTGAGTTGCCTGGGTGATTTGATGTTTTGCCAACTCTGCATGAGACATGATGCATGAATGGGCATGTTGTGTCTTGCTGAAGCTGCCAATCGCCAGTTGCCCATAGCTTCAGCCTCCTGAATCATCTGAATAGTTTTTGCAGAGGAATGTTTATGCTTAATGCAAAATTTGATGGGGACTCATTGCTATACTGGCTCAGACATTTTGAATGCAATGACCACACAGTACACATGCTCACTCAATGGCATCTACTGCCCCCACTGACTAGTACAGTGAAGGCATCATTGTTCATGCATGCACATTCCAGTCCACTCTCTTTATTGATGTCACACAAATCATTCGTGGTATTTTAACAGCAGTTGAACTTTTTCCAAACACACCTTGTGTATATATTTTCAGTGACTATGAAACCCCTCTGTGTGCCACTTCAAATCCTTTGGACCTCACCTCTTATTCTAGCCATGCCAGGTGCAACCTGGCCATACCTTGCCTCAAACATGCATTAAGGCACCTCTAGCTTTTTGCCCCAGGCAAAAAGCATGTCAAGGACCACATACATGAAATACAGGGTCCAGCACAAATAATGCCCCTTTTTTATCAGAAAATCTTTTATTACAACATCATAAGCATGTAATTCTGTAATGTAACAATATCACACTCAA
Source organism: Desmodus rotundus (assembly GCF_022682495.2). NCBI lineage: Eukaryota > Metazoa > Chordata > Mammalia > Chiroptera > Phyllostomidae > Desmodus > Desmodus rotundus. Next base: position 13,149,054 of record NC_071387.1, on the reverse strand, counting down.
TCATACCATATGACATTTTAGGTGAAATGTTCAAGTTAAAACTATAAATTATTACACCTATATTATCACCCTACCAAGCACACTCAAGCAGGCGTTACTTCTGCCAGACCCTGTATTTTGCTTGGGAACATGGGCAACCTGGAAACCAGAGTCAATGTCCAAAGGATCAGCCCTTGACCAGTGGGAGGTGGGAACAGATATACGAATGCCTTCTCCTTCTCTCCTGTAAGCAGATAGTGCTGAGATGAGTGCACACTGGCGGCATTGAGCACCGCTGTCGGCAGTGATGGTCAGCTCAGTAACGCATCCTTGCATTCCTTTCTCCTCTTCCTCTGACTCACTTCACTGACTTCTCCTGGAAAAACTCTCTCAAAGTCACCTGTCTAAAATAATTTTTCTTAAATGTTCTATTCCTAGAACTAAGGAAAAGGAAATTGATTACTAACAGAAGTATCGATTACCAATAGAATGGGGGTTTTTTTTGCCTATATGATTTATCAATGTAGATGTCCCTGTTTAGCTGGCAGCTTCCAAATGGTAAGTTTGAGACACAAGTTTGTTCTATTGTGAGGTTCTGACATCTTTTATGACCTCAGAGTTCCCTCTGAAGGATCCAGTGGATAGAAAAGGCACACCTGCATCTTTGACTATCTCAGGACTTATGTGACATGTGGTCTATGCTCTTGCATTTCATAGGCAAGCATGGAGTCATATGACCCAACCCAGACATACTGGATGAATGTGTACTGAGAAATGTAGTTCCTGCTCTGTAGTCTTCTTTTAGCAGGTGCTGCACTATGGAAGGAGAGCATGTATTTTGGTGAACACCCAGCCATTACTACATCAACACTTGATGTATAAAATGTGGAAAATAGAGTATAAATAATAAGTCTGTGTGACTCCACCATTCAGAGATAACCACTATTTCATTTTGAAACATTTTTTCTCTATAATTAATCATATTTTAGGAGTGTTTTATATATAAGTATATATATATGTATGTATATATATATATACACACACACCAACTTAAAATCCTATAGTAATTCCATGTTTACATACTGCTCAATTCACTTAATATTTTGTTCTATTATTATAATATTAATTAAGTATTAATTTATTAATTTATCAATGATATAAATTAATGTTAAAATAGTAAATACAAATTTTCTCATTGTATTCATATTCTTGAGATGTCAGGAAAGCTGAAATTGAATTAACTGATTATGTAAAAAGTGGAGACAAATTTCAATAGGCAGGGACGTAGTTCACAGTCTGGGGGAAGGTAAGATCTGAATAAATAAATAAACAGATGTTCCATTATGTTAAGAGTCAACTCATGATTGGCGGGCTGCTGAAATGAGGCCACCAAAGACTTTACACAACCTAACTTTAGTCACTAATTTGTTAAATTTTTCCTTTGAGAGCTTAGTGAAAATAGTGAAATACATTGTTGATATTGGATGTTGTAGAAATGAAACACCAACTTTAAATTAATAAAAATGTCAACTATTATTCCTACTGGCACAAAGTTTATAATGTAGCCCCACAGAAAAGAGGAAAAGGGAATGGGATGCAGAGGCAATGTCCCCATTTGGACACAACGGTGTCATCTGAAGTCAAACATTCAGGCAGTCATGGGATTTACGAGGATGAGGGCTTGTCCTCCACAGGTTAAGAATAGGATACACAGAAGCATATTTATAACTAGCCATAATCAAATTCCTAAAGATGAGTAAACTATTTTACTTGGGGTAATCGTATCTTTTCTCTTTTTACCCTTTTACTACCCATGCAATTTAAACATTAATACTCCTTCCACTGAATTGCATGTCAAATTCATACAGAGCTGAATAACATTTGGGTAGGAATGGGAAGGAGATGTTATTCTATTTATCCCAAAACTGCCATGCCATGCAAGAAAATACTTCATTTCTTCATACTTTAAACTCATGGCCCCAAAGAGTCATGGGAGTTCCAAGGAAGAAGCTAGGACTTCCATTAGGGATAAGAGTATGGAAGTGTTGATGACTGTCTTCCTGGGGGAAATGGAACCTACTCCACAGGGTTTCACGCTCTAATTGTTCAATTACCTGAAAAACAATATATGGCTAAGAACTTGTTCTAGAGACAAACTGACTGGGTTGAATCTCATATGATGCTTCCTAAGAAGGTGACCTTGGCAAATAACCTTAACTTTTCTGTGTGTCCTATATAAAACAAGGCTAATAGCTTGCAGTTATTGTGGAGTTTCCATGAGAAATGTATGCAGTAAAGCACGTAAAGCATTCAGTACAGTGTCTGACCCATGGGAAGTGACCCCTATGTTATCCAGTTTTGCCAAGCACTAAAGAGATGCTGAATGGCATTTGTAAAATTGCCTTCAATCCTGAAACACTGAGAAATTTTAACTTTTACTTTAAACATTATGAAGACTTTGACAAATTTTCTAAAATGTACACAGAAAAACAAAACTTTCACAAAGACCTAAGTGAAGTTGACAAAAGAAAAACAAAAGGCAACATTGGTCCAATCGACATGAAGACAAAGTCATAGTAATAAAAAGTGATGGATTTAAATAGTAAAGGTCAACCAAACCAGTGAAGGAAAAGAATTTAAAGATTCTTGATAAAGAGTATAAAGAGCTTGAGTCTGACTCATATTTATGTAGCAATATGATGGAGATGGTACTGAAACCAATGGGGAAAAGACAAATCCTTTAACAAATGGGAAAACTGGATCACTACATGGGGGGAACTAATGTTAAATGTCTGCTTTCCATGGAGGAATGGCTCAAGGGCTCATGTATAAAAGAAAAAAAAGTATTTATAACCAATAATTCACAACCTCGGAGAATTATGACCTTGTGATAGAGAGATTCTTGTTAAATATGACCCAAATATATAAATTATAAGGCTTTGGGAAAAGCATGGTATTTTGTAACAAAATTATAAATCCTCGTCTAAACATTGATGCTATATACAAGACAGATTAACCTATTTGGGGATATTGTATTTGCAGTGACAAACTACGACAACATCTTTGTCCTGTTCTGATCTCAGGGGTATGTGTCTAGTTTCTGATCATTTGGTATAATTTGAGCTATAGATTTTTTTATTCTAGATATTCTTTATCAAGTTGAAGACTGCCATCTATTCTTAGTTTGCTGAGAGTATTTATCCTGATGAGGGTGTTGGAAATTGTCAAATGCTTTTTCTCCATCACTTGATATGATCATGTGAGTTGTCTTCTTTGGCTTGCTGATTAGTGGATAACATTGATTAGTTTATGGACCAGCCTTGCCCATCTGGGATAAACCACATTTACTGGTATTGCTTAATTCTTAATATACATTACTAGATTTTGTTTGGTAATATTTTATTGAGAAATTTTGATCTATGTTCATGAGCGATATTGGTCTGTAGTTTCCCTTTCTTGTCTTTATCTGGTCTTCTTATTAGGGTAATGCTAACCTCATAGAATGAATTAAGAAATGTTCTCTCTGCTTCTATTTTCTGGAAGAGATTCTGAAGAATTGGCATCATTGGTTTTTGCAATGTTTACTAGAATTCACCTGTAAAACCAGCCTGGCCTCATGATTTTGATAGACACTTATGAATTATTAATTCAATTTTTAATATGTGTAGTTATATTTAAATTATTTTTTCTTGCATAAATTTTGAGTCTTTTTATAGCTATGTGAATTTCACCTAGATTATCAAATTTGTGGGTATTTTGTTAATACTTTTCCTTTTAATGTCCAAAGTATTGATAGTGATGACCCAGCTTACATTTCTAATATTTGTAATTTGTGTCTTTTTCCTTCAGGGTAGTTAGCCTGGTTAGGTGTTTATTAATTTTTTGATCTTTTCAAATAAACAATTTTTGGTTGCATTGATTTTCTCTATTGTTTTCTTGTTTTCAAATTCATAGTTTTTTGCCCTGATTTATGTTAATTATTCTGCTTGTTTCAGACTTAATTTGCTTTTACTTTTCTATTTTTATGAGGTGGAAAATTATGTTTTTGATTTTAAATCTTTCTTCTTTTCTAAAATATACATTAATGCTATAAATTTTACTCATAATACTGTTTTCATTTCATCCCACACATTTTAATCAGTTGAATTTCAATTTTATTTAATTCAAAATGTTTTAAAATTTCTCTTATGACATCATCTTTGACTAATGTGCTATTTAGAAGTATGCTGTTTAACCTTAAAATATTTGAGGATTCCACATTTATTTTTCAGATATTGATTTCTTTCTTAATTCCATTGTGGTCAGAGAGCATGCTTTGTATTATTTCTATTCTTTTAATGTTTCAATATATGTGTTATGGCCCATAATGTGGTATCTTGGTGAATGTTCCTTGCAAGCTTGACAAGAATATGTATTCTGCTGCTGTTAATGAAATATTCTATAAATATCATTTAGATAAATTTGATTGGTTGATTGTGCTGTCTAGGTCAACTATATCCTTACTGATTTTCTATCTACTTGATCTACCAATTACTGAAAAAAAGTAGTATTGACTTTTTCAATTATAATAGTGGGTATATCTCCTACTCCTTTCAGTTCCTTCAGTCTTTGCCTGGTAGATTGCAACTCTTGTTTGTACTTGGCTTTATTTTAGGTGCACACACATTTAGGACTGTTATTTCTCCTTGAAGAATTGACCTCTTTATTATTATGTGATACCCTTTTTGATTCATGATAATTTTCCTGTTTTTGAAATCCACAAATCTGTATTTTTTTAATATGATAATCAGAATGTTTTGAAGTTACTATATAGGTCTCTGGTATTCTACTCCTTGAATCGGATCTGTTCCTTGCATCCAATTGCCCTCCACTCCCCTGCTGAATTCAAAATTCTCTCTCTGAGTTTGAACAGTGTCTCTATTTCTCTTCAGTAAGCACAGCCAGCTGCCGGTCATGCTTTATTTCCTATAGAAACTCAGCTGCTTGGATACTTATCAGGAGCAGCTGTTAGACAATCTGGAAGGGAAACCAATGATGCTTTATTTGGGAGGAAGGATGCTGATGGAGGGAAAAAGTAGAGGCATTGAAGACATCCAGGGGCCTTGGATGGAGAGTATCCAGGGGCACATCAGAGACAAGAGAGACATGGCCAGAAGTCTCACTGCCTAGTTTCTCTACCCATTGGGGTGAGGGCCACTGTGGGCTGTCCAGGCCGACTGTCCCAGAGACAGTGAGGGTCAGTGAGTCTGCAGTAGACAGCAGTCATCAGAGTCACCCCTGTGAAAGTGACTTGACTCCTGGAAGAGAAAAGCCACTTCCTATGCATTTGGGCCGCATTCTCACTCCTTGAATCCATCCCTCTTCTCACTCTGAGAATGGCCTTTGGGTCCCAGAAGTGAAATGAAAATCGAAGAATGTAAAACTGTTAAAGACACCCCTGTGAAACCGCAGTGTGAGAGACAGCATACTTGGTTGTGAGCAGCGGTGGTCTGGGGTATTCGCAGGCCTGTTTTCTGGGCTGAAATGCTGGCCCAACCTTAGCATAACCTTAGGCAAGTGACAGAATCTGTCTTGGCCTTTTTTCTTCATTCTGTTGGATTTGATGACATGTGTTTGGGCATGAGAAGTTAAAGAACAAAGGAAAAAAAAGTCCTGGATAATTAGTTGACCATAAACTCAATATTAGTCTGTGGAATGATGTAACTCTGATAGAAGTAAGGTGATGTTAGACTTCTTAAGGAATGAGCTATCCGTTCTCCTTTGTTCTGCTCTGATCAGATTGCCCAAAATGCAAAGATTCATTCTGAATTGTGCTTTTAGAGGGCATATCCAGGAAAGAGAATCTGTGAGAGTGAATGAGAAAACTACAAATCAGGGAGATACGTGATTGGAACAAAGGACACCAGGGGAGAAGATTAGATTTATTTTATTACAACAATAGTTAACAAACATGGCTACAACTTAGTACATACTTGCTTCATGCTAGGCACTGTCCTGGGAACTTCGAATGCACCGTTTTATTTAACTGTCACAACTTGGTCTGAGGGAAGCCACGCAGGTGTGTGTATGCACACGTGTGTACAGCCCTGCAGTGAAACTGATGAAACAGACTTGGTGAGTTAGGCAACTATGTTTAACATCACCCAGTAAAGAGTAGAAGGCGCCTTGGATTTAAACCATGTCCCTCTGACTGAAATCCTGGCCCCTAACTCATGACTGCCACAGGGTAGGACAAGAGTCTTCAGGTCCTACAGAGCATTCAGAGGGGCTCTGTATCTAGCAGCAGGACCAGGACCTAGGGGTGAAAGTCATTTATTTGGTGATAGAATACACCTGACTTATAAACATTTTATTTATTTATTTTTAGAGAGAGGGGAAGGGAGGGAGGAAGAAGAGAGGGAGAGAAACATCAATGTGTAGTTGTTTCTCCAGCGCCCCCTACTGGGGATCTGGCCTGCAGCCAGGCATGTGCCCTGACTGGGAATGGAACCGGCAACCCTTTGGGTCACAGGCCGGCACTCAATCCACTGAGCCACACCGGCCAGGGCTAAACTTCTTCACAAATTATGCTTCAAGACAATTGGATGGGCTGTGTCAATAGAGTCAGTGTCCTCTGGATTGACTGAAGGCATCGAGATAAAAGCAAGGTGAATATTTGCCTGGGTTATCTTTATGGTCATTCATGCACAGTACAGAGTGGGTCAGATGGTCTCCAAGGTCCTCTCAACCCTAAGGGTTTGCGATCCTTCAATTGGCAGGTTTTAGTGTGTTTTAACAGTTGACTCTCTGAAGATTCTATAAAGCATGCAGAATTTCTCTTGATTAAAATAGATGTTATCAGCCTCTCTCAGATTCTAAGGGAAACAATAAATAAATTGAAGTAAAAACCACCATTTATTGATTCTTTTAGGCACTAAGTGCCATACATACTTCAGTCACCACAACTTCTTCTGAAATCTATTTTATAATCATTTATTGTATAAAGGGGTAGGGGAACTGAGTTTACATTAAGTTCCTAAGTATAGTGGGTAGCAGAAGAAAAATTGGAGCCCTAGCCTGTTTGTGGCTAAAGCCTCGTTTCTCACCATTCTGTTATACCCCTTCCTTCCAAATGGTAAAACTTACCCATTATTGATGGTAAATCTGAGTCTTAATTGAAAGAATCTCTCATGGAGTAATGATTTTCTAGGTGCTTTGTGTTCTTAATGAAACTAAAAAACTTCAGTTAATACTCACAATGGCCCTCTTAAATAGTTATTATTACTATTATTTTATAAATACAAAAAAACTGAAAAGCAAAAAGTAATGAAGACATTTCCCTTTGTCCCTTTTGTGATAACTGGCAGGACCGGAATACCTTCTTAAATCCAGATGTCCTTGCTGTGGACCTCTGTGACTTGGCCCATAGGCCTGGGCAAGGTCACAGTTAGGAGGCTAAATGACTTGCTTGGACTCTCAGTACTGGACAAATCTGAACCTAGAATCCAGTTTTTGAACCTTAGTGAATTCTTGTTTTTTCCACCCCAGCAATGTTGACCATAAAAAGTCAATAAACTGTGTGGCTCTGTCTATTATGATTAGCATTTCAAATCTCATTTTCCCATTCATTTATCCTATCTATCTAAATGGAGTAAGTGTTTGCTATGTGGCATTACTACACAAGTTGCTTACAGGAAGCAGTTTGGGGCAAATCTCAGAGAAAGGAGAATCTGTGCCTTGCTGTAACACAGAACTCAAATCCAGAGAAGATCCCTTCCCACCAACAGAGAAATTGATAGCAAAAGATGACTTTCTTCTGCTGAGTTCAGACTCAGCTCTTGAACTCAGCAAAAGAAAACTAGGGAGTGAAATGATTTCTGAAGCCCATTTTGAAAGGGGAGCAGTATTTCTTTCTCTGGATTTTGTGAAGCATGGAAAAAATTATTAGACATATAAGGGAGACAGGGTCAACCAGTTGAATGCCCATGATTTACTTCAGCCTTCTGCACATCCCATAAGTGAAGAGTTTATCTCAGGGACTGGAATGGAATGCAAAGTAAGCTCAGTGGTCCAGTGAGCTGTCAAAATAGGTGAGTTAGCTTCAGCCTCGTGGCCAGAGTCTGAAGAGGGAAAATAGCCATTTTTTTCTCTGCCACGATATTGAGGAAAACCTCAGGTTCAGGACATCTGGGTGATTTTTATATCTAGCACAATGCTTCCTAAAAGGTGACTTTGTAGCTTTGGCGTCCTCCAAATGTTCGTACCTAATGCTTATGGTGATTGAAAAGGTTCTCAAAATATTGCAGGTGGTACATTAATCTAACACTAAGAAAGGTGAATCACAGGATGAGAAAATTATTTTCATTTTAATTTTCTTTCAATTCTTCAGGTCAAGTTAAAGAGAAATTCCCAGTTTGGGGCTAATAGATCTTTAACACCTAATTTTATCCTCCATTTTTAACAAAGAAAAAAATAGGTCTCATACAGAGAGTCTTGGACCAGCAAGAATATCTACAAGGATTCAATAAAATGTAATTGTCTCTATTGGATTTAATTTTAAAGATAGAATCAATACTCATTATTTGCAGATTTCATATTTGAGAATTCACCTCCTTGCTAAAACTTATTTGCAATCCCCAAATCAACACTTGCAGCAACTTGCTGTCATGTGTGAACACATGCAGAGTGGTGAACAAAGGACTGAATCACCCTGCTCACATGTTCCCAGTGGGGTTGAACACGGTGGTGCTCTGCCTTCTTGTTTCAGGTCTAATGCTAAAAAAAAAAAAAAAAAAAAAAAAAAAAAAAAAAAAAAAAAAAAAAAAAAAGTAGGCTTTTCACGGTCCATTGAGAGCCATATATATATATATATATATATACATACATATATATGTATGTATATATATGTATATATATATGTGTATATATATATGTATGTATATATATATATATATTCATTTTTGTGGGATTTTATTGTTAGTGATGTTTCTGTCTAATTCGGTCCCTAAGCACAGTGCTGAAAGTGCTATCTTTTGTTCCTGAGCAGAGGAAAGTGCCTGACAGAGAAAATGTGTGTGTCACATAGGCCTCATTCAGGCATGAGGTGGAGTGAATTGAACATTAGTGATCAACAGTATAGATTAAACCAACAATATGTGTTAATTCAACAGTACATATTAAATAAGGTGTCTTAAAACAGAAACTCATACAAAAAAAGGTTATATATCAATGAAATTGTGTGACCTGAAGCTTGTGGGAACCTAACCCTGTATTTCCCCTACGTGCAATGGGTTAGTATTTGCCATCCCTGTGTTTGTGGACACTTTGTAGTACATATCTTCCCAAGTAATGAGAATTGAATATACTTCTATTTTAGGCAAGTGATTTGAACCTTCCATTTTTGATGGTCCTAGTTAAAGTATCCTTTAAAATAAATGTAACTTTTTTAAAAAGCAAATTTAAATAAAACCCAGCAAATTGCATATAAATAGTACAGGTTGTTTACTCTTATAGCCAAAATTTGAAAGCAAAAAGGTAAAGTCAAGTTTGGGGTCACCTCTCTGCTTTTTGAGTAACCTGCCAAAATATTTAATCAATCCTTGAGCCTCACTGCCCTTATCTCTAAACTGACTAACCCTTTTCGCATAGCCAGGTGCTTCTGAGAAAACAAATAGAGGAACATTTCGAAACCTATAAACAACCTTACCAATATGAATGAGAAATTGTCACAATCATTGCTATTCTCTCGATGACAAATTGTGAGGATTACCAGCTCCTCTGAGCTCCTCTACTACTGCAGTTCCATCTGTCAGAGAGACAGAGAGAGAAAGCATATTTGGTATGCCCCCCCACCTTCTTTACCCACTAATAATGAAAAAATAATGACCTTTTTTCCCATGTTGGTGAATATTTTTCCTGTCAACTTTGATATGCTCATAATGTGGGCAGACAGATTATTTATGACCAGGGAAATTAAATATTATTTCATTTCTCCTAATACAATCTGTGGCGTCTCCCTGCTCCCAATTCCTCCCCATTAAGGTTATTGTCTTTTCTGCTCCAATTGGCTGCGTGCTGTTGGGTTGTCACAGCACTGGCAGAATGCTCCAAGCATAATGGAGGTGGGAGAAATGGTGTAATTTGCAAGGCTGCCTTTCCCGTCTCTTCTAAATGAAGACATTTGGTCCCTGCGAGTCAAAACCCATTTTGATGAGTGTAGATGCATTTGGACTAATGGAACAGGACAGCTAGGGTGTAATAGATTTCCTGAACTGGGTTTTCTTACTCAGAATCACGAATTTCAGAACTGGGAGGGTCATTGAAGGCCATCCGTTTCACATCTCTGACTTTGCAAGTGGGGAAACTGAGGAGCAGAGAAGGGGGTTCATTCAATGAAATCTCTGGTGAAAGAGCAGTGTTTTCACTGCCAACCCCCATTCCAATAATTATTCTGGTCTCTGACTTGCATCCTTTGCAGGGGCCATGCCTCTACTAAGTGCTCAGAGATACGATCACATTTTATAAGGTCCAGAGTCAGGTCTCTTTCCCAAACATGAAATGTCTTCCTTGGCTCTGTGCCCTTGATTGATCTACCCCCTCAAGCAATTTAGATGGCACTGCTCCTCAAGGGGTGGGCTGGGGCTTTGCTAGGTTTGCGTGGCAGCAGCTCCTCCTTCTGCCCAACCTTGCCTTCCTCCCCTGCTTTTCCTAGGTATCAGTTCCTAATATCAAACCCCTGCAGGTCAAACCCCATCTTAGTACCTTCTTCAGGAGAACTCAGCCTGTAGCAGTGAGGAGGTGAAATGTGGGGTGAGATTCTTTTCTCCCCGTGTCTCCTGTGCACTTCACACCTGCAATGTGCCCAAACTGGTACAGGTCCAGTGGGCAAAATGCAGTTCCTGCCAGCTCACAGATCCTCACCTGGTGGTAGAGATTGACGAGTAGAAATCATTATGCTGAGCTGCTACTAAATCCAGTCCACTGTTACCGCTTGAGTAGACTTGTACAATGTGGACCTTGCTTGTATCCCACCTCCCAGCTTCCTCTATTTATTCTTCCAGATAAAAGCCCAAATTGGATGATGTCACTTCTTGGCTCAAAATCCCTCAGGGAAGCACTGTTGCAGTTCAAATAACACCCCAGTTTTTTTCTTTAGCCCCAGCCTGTTCCCCCAATGTCACTTCTTTCTAATTTATTATGCCTTAGTCACATTTACCTGTTTTGAGTTTCTCAAACCCATATGTTCTCCTCATCTCAGAATCTCTATACCTGCTTATTCCTCCACCCAGAACATTGTCTCCCCGTCTTCCCTGAGTTGCTGACACATCTCATCCTTGACAGCTTGTTTTATCTGTCATCTCCTCAAGGGCATAGAGTTTTGTAGGTTCTACACTACAGACCCTAAGAGGAGCTGGTCACATGGCTAGTCCTCATTGATTTGTGTATTTATTCTAATTATTTGATGGTAGTTGTCAGTAATGGACCATAAGTGAAGGAAGGCCTTTTCTAATTTGCACAAAGCTTCCAACTGGGCATGAAAAGTGGAAAGGACATTCACTTCCCCAGCCATCGATCGACTTCAGCCATGGGGCAACATTTATTCCCTTCATATTATATGTTACCATTTTATTTGTATATTCATTTGCTTGTTTACTTTAGTCTTTGTCTGCTCTATTAGATTATAAGCACCAAGTAGTTAAAAATATTTTTTTCACCCACAAGTATACAATCTGCCTTGTATAGTACCTGACAAATAAAAAGTACTCAATAAATATTTGCTTGGGAAAAAATTATGTTGCATAAACCAGAAAAGTGGATGGGTGGCATTTGAGCTAAACTGTGAAGTAAGAATAGGATTTTAAAATGACTCTGTGGAAAAGAGGCATTTTTGGTGATGGTGGGGAACAATTCTTCATCTGTAAAATGGGACAAAAATCACCTACGTTAAAGTAATGTGCTCATGAATGTAAAGTGTGAGCACAATGCCTGGCATGGCAACACCCAAAGAGACTGCTGTTAGCGTTATCAGCATTCCCTTCCTGTGGTTAATGCACAGCAGGAACATTACTCTCATCCATTGAAAAGTACGGTGTTATATAAAGATATAACATCAACGTTTATAATCAGCTCGCATGGTTTGGAGAATTCTCTGGAGGAATTTGGATTTTATAACTTTTGAAGTCCTTCCCAGCCTTGCAATTTACATTGAGGCAGTGAAAAAATAGACTTCACAGAAAATTAAGCACATCACATCGCCCAGGCTGCTGGGATGGTGACAGAAACCACTTGCCGCATTTCTTTTTCTTATGGCATTTTGCTCTCCCCACTATTGCCATGTTCTGCTGAACAAGTGCCCCTGGGAGGCCAAAGGAACTCGGACAGGGTCTGCCTCACCAACGATAGCGGCTCTCTTGAAACCGCGTATACCAAAGGAAGGATGTTCAATAGCAAATTTTTAGTAATTCCCCTTTACATCTCCAGAGCTAGGGAGTCATTGGTCCTCAAAACACTTTTGAAACATTCCCCTGCTTTCAGAAGAAAAACATTACCTGCTTCAAAATCCCCATGTTCATAGTGCGTCCTCAAAGTTGAGGTCACTTGCTATTTTCTTCCAAGTAGCGGATCGCCCTTTCATTTCTCTCTTTTTTTTTTTTTTAGGTCAGAGTATTTTTTTTGTATTGAATATATTCTGTTAATACATTGTACTTTCCAAAAAGAACAAAGCAAAAATAAAACCAACTGAGATTTTAACAACTTCCAAACCTCCACTAGAAAATGAAATGGTGTTGGCAAAGCTTTGGGTTGTTAAATGATTTAGATAGCAGAGAAAATGTGGGTGGCAGAATGAAAAACAAATAGAAATTTAAAGTTATTAAAAGCACTTCCCTGTCATCAGATTGTGTTTAACTATTCATTTTCTTATGATTAGACTAAGTCTCCACAGTTAAATCAATAAACCTAAGAATTTTACCTTTTTACTAGAGCAAAATTCTCTAACATGGCTGAATAAGCCTTTGCCCACAGGTAACTTTGTATCTTTGTTTTGAGGGAATTTTTCAGGACCCTAACAAGAAAGCATTCTAAGTGGAAACACAATGCTGTCTATAGCAACACTGATTCTGCTGGGTTCTGCGTGCCAAACAATTAGGTTGCTGTTCTCATAATGTCCCCAATCATGCTTCTCTTCTTCCAGAGGCCGCACAAAGTGAGCCTCATTCACATAGTAAATGAATCAGAGAACCGTACAAAAACAGCAGTCTATTTTTTTTTTTACTTCAAATCCCAAGAGGTTGATGAAGCATCCTGCCCTTTTTGATGGTATAAAGCACAAGAAGCTCTGACCAGATCTTTACTCTGTCAGAGATATCCCCAAAGCTCTAGGAACAAATGGGATCTAATCAAAATAAAAAGCTTCTACATGGCTAAAGAAAACAGCATTAAAATGAAGAGAACCAACTGTATGGGAAAACATATTTGCAAATGATACCTCGGACAAGGGTTTGATCTCCAAAATATATAAAGAACTCACATGACTCTACTCCAGGAAGACAAACAACCCAATTTAAAAAGTGAGTAAAGGACTTGAGCAGACACTTCTCCACGGAGGACATACAGAGGGCCCAGAGACATATGAAAAGATGCTCAGCATCACTAGCCATCAGAGAGATGCAAAATAAAATCACAATGAGATACCATATCACACCAGTGAGAATGGCCATCATAAACAAATCAACAAACAAGCATTGGAGAGGTTGTAGAGAAAAGGGAACCCTAGTACACTGTTGGTGGGAATGCAGACTGGTGCAGCTACTAGGGAAAACAGCATGGAATTTCCTCAGAAAACTAAAAATGGAACTGCCTTTTGAGCCAGCAATCCCACTGCTGGGATTATACCCTAAGGATCCTGAAACACCAATTCAAAAGAACCTATGTACCCCAATGTTCATAGCAGCACAATTCACAATAGTCAACTGCTGGAAGCAACGTAAGTGCCCATCAGTAAATGAGTGAGTCAAAGAACTGTGGTACATTTACACAATGGAATACTACATAGCAGAAAGAAAGAAGGAGCTCCTACCCTTCACGACAGCATGAATGGAACCAGAAAGCATTACACTAAGTGAAATAAGCCAGATGGTGAAAGAGAAATACCATAAGATCTCACCTATAAGTGGAACCTAATCAACAAAACAAACAAGCAAACAAAATATAACCAGAGACATGGAAATAAAGAACAAACTGACAGTAACCAGGGAGGAGAGGGGAGGGGAATAATGGGGGAAATAAGGTGAAGAGTTGTCAAGGTACATGCATAAAGGACCCATGGACAAAGCCAAAGGGGATAGGTTTGAGGGTGGGTGGCGTGGATGGGTGGGGCCGGGGGTGGAAGGGTGAAAATGGAGACAGCTGTACTCAAACAACAATAAGAAGAAGAAGAAAAGAAAGAAACTACAGTGAGGTCCATGTATCTCTTAGAGTTCATTGTGCGCCCTCTGACAGGCATGTCTCTTATCCTGACAAAGTCCTATCTGCTGCCTCCTGTTCCACAAATTATATCAGCATAATATCATCAATGTGATAACAATAGCAATGGCCATTGTAGCACAAGCTGTTATCTATTGAATGATTACTATATTTTAGGCATTGTTCTGATAATCTTGTATGTATATTAACTAATTAAAAATGCACAATAACTGCATGAGGTAGATACTAATGACTATCCCCACTTCATAGATGAGATAATCAAGGCAACAGATGCTAAGTTACTCACTCAGATTCACACGGCTATCACATGGTAGAATTGAGATATGAAGGCAGGTAGTCTGCCTCCAAAGCCTATACTCTCCACTCCTATACCATCTGACTTGCCCAAAGTAAGAGAGCAAAACTAAATAGAGACCATTTGAAACATATTAATGCCTAGTTTTTACACAAGAGAGATACAAATGTTATAACATTGGCTTTGGTTGTCGTTGACTTTAATTCTGAGTTTGCAGAAGAAGAAACATTTATTCTGTTTTGTTTTTGTTTTTCCAAATTTCTTAATTTAAAAAAATGCCTAGATTTTAGTCCCTGTTTTTTGAGCTAAGAACTTAGGGATCTGTGATCTTTGTTATTTTTCTTTATGATTTTATTTTTATTAAATATATTGGGGGTTACATCTTTATGGTTTTAAAGTATTATTAGGAGTAGACACCTCACTCTGCTGCTCCTGACCTTCATACTATTTTATGGTTGTGACAACACAGTTCTCAAAGCTTTGATTTTAATGGGTATTTTAGTCTAGATACACACGGATGATACTTTAATTAGCTGTACCACTGCTTCCAAATTCTCTTTCCTGAATTCTAACAGAATCGCTACTGCCTTCAGCTCCAACTAGGTCAAGTAATCCATCACAAACTCCTCCTTTCTTCTTAGGGACCACTCCCTGTAACCCACTCCCTGGTAGTAACCTCTGTATCAGTCATGGTTTTTGGTTACAAACAACAGAAAGAGAATGGATACTTTGTTAATAAAAGCATTTATTGCAATAGTATTGGGTAGGCTACAGACTCAACAGTAGTCAAATCAATCTGGACCCTAAAATATGCAGAAATCAAGGGAGGTTAGGCAGCAGGCCATGCATCTTTGGGCTGCACACTCTGGGAGCTTGGTGTTGCAGCCTGTGGAGGGATTCCAGATGTTCCCATTCCCACAGGGCCCTTACCACCCCTGCATCTGTGCATCCCTAAATCAGTTCAGAGCCAGAGTCATGGATGGGGCCATCTGGTTGCCTATCAAGTACCTGCACTCACACTCTAGCTCCCAGCAAAACTTACCCAGCCCCGAGGTTGGGGGTTCTCCCTATTTTTTCCCCAAAAGGACATCAAAGTTTGAATATGGAAGCATTAAATAATTGGCAAGTTTCAGTGGCAGAGTGTGAGAAATAACTAGGTTTCAAAACTTGCCCACATAAAGAAACATGAGAATTAAGTAAAGAGAAAAGTTCTTCAAATAGATGAGGTAAAGGAAAATAATAAGGCAACAATCCCACAACACTTTACACAATAATCTCTCACAACCCCTCATAAACCACAGTCATATCCAAAACAGAACTTTTATTCATTCATTACAAAAGTACTTGTTAAGGGTCTATTATGTAAGGAATACTGTGAGTTCAGTCCCTATCCTTGGGAAATTTACCATATAGTTCTTTGTTTTTGGTGACTCAATTAGAATAAAATAATTAACTGCCTTCAGTTTTATGTATATGAAGTTGAAACTCACTATGTCTTTTTCTGCTATTATGCCGGCAAAGAAAATTGATTCATCCTGTACACTTAAATACCAATAAGAAAGGCTGTGAGCAAGAAAGGCAGGCAAAAAAAAAAAAAGAGTAGTGGTTAGAAAATTGGGTTTGGGTGTAAAGGTTGAGATTTAGGTGCTAGGCCACAGAGAGTCCTTCCATACGTCAGTGAATCTCAGCTCCAGCCTCCTGACACGTTAAATGGTGTAACACTCGAATCTACTTCTCTTATCTCTTTGCCAAAATAAGGTAGGTTGGTCTACCTGGGCTGGGCTTAACTTGGATTTTTCATAATAAAGACGCATACTTTTAAGGGCATCAAGGGACCCTTCCTGACTGACAACGTATTTTGCGATCATTCTCCGTTCCAAGCTGTTAGATGCCATCTAGGAATCACACAAGCTTCAACCAATTTAAATGGTGTCATCTCTCTACCAAAATTTCTTTTTTATTAAAAACCCAAACCTTTAAGTCATTCTCACTATCCATACAATCTTTTAAGTGCTGAGTGGTGAGTCACAAAGGGTTCTGTGGCAATTACATAATTACTTGTGGACAATGAACAGTGAGTTCTAATTAGGGCTACTTTTTCTAAGGGAGAACGCAAATCCCCTATTCTTCACATTGCCATAGAAGAGAAAACGTTCTTTTCCTAGGGAACAAAGTTGAGAAATGTTTCTGATTTCTCTGGACCCTTCTTCTCTCATTATCAAGGGAGAAGTTAGTTCCCTAATTGGTGGGATTAGGAGAAGGAATTCAGCTTGATCATCTCAGGACCTCTGTGGACCTCTCACTCAGAGTGCCAGGAAGTAAGTAGCCTTCTGTGTTCATTTCTGTGGTAAATTTATAGGAGATTGAGTGGCAGAGGAGATCCCGAACTTCCAAAGGGCTGGTGTGCATTTTAGAGAATAAATTTTCAGAACGTCCAAGTGTGGTTGCAGATGAGTTTCCCTATTCTAATGCAACTTTATTTCTAATACCACTGCCACTTTGATATCTCTGATTTCTTTGTCTATTTCTCAATGTGACCATACTCAGGAAAAGAAAGGGATGTTACTTATGGGATCCCTGAAAACTCAAGCTTGTTCCTTCTGTGGCAGCAGGTTCATTGAGCAAGTCCTTATCTACATTTTAATAGCCACATTATCAGCACATACTAAGCATAATTTCTGGAGAGAGTTCTCACAGGAACATGGGAAGCATTCCATATTCTTGAAAAAAATACATGCAATTTATTTTTTTAATGATATGACACAAATCTTCCTGCTTTCTTCTTAATAAGTACACTTTGCTCATTTTACCTCATTTTTTTTTCCTCCAAAGAGAGGAAACTAGCTTTAATAGTATGAGAAATATCAATGAACTCTTTTAGGAGAGACATAAAGTGGATTTAAGTAAAATTCCCCCAGAACCCTATGTTTGGGGTTAAGGAGTAAATTAGTCATAGTAAAATACCGTCTGTGGTTTGGAGCCTCCAATCAAATGATACCTTGAAATGAGACTTTCTCCCTGTGGCCATTAGACCATTCCCTAAAATGTCTTTAGCCTGGAGACGGTAGATTACACACAATATGATGTGGTTTTGCTGTAGCACTGTAGTATGGTTCTCACTGCATAGGCTATGCTTGAACAGTAAGAGAGGAATTGGTTTTTAGTGATGCTACTTAAAAAGATTGATGGATTTTTTTTGTGCATGGGCAGACTAGTCCTTTAATCCCAGGTTGTTCTTGCCAAGAGCCCAAACCACATCAAATTAACCTCATTCATTGATTCATTCATTCCTTTATTTATGTGTTTATCCTCCATCCATTCATTCAATTAAAAAAAAAGGGTCAGCTGGTATCCAGCATTTTTCTACATACTAGAAATACACAAATCAACAAAAACAGACAAGAATCTTAAATTCCAGTGGGAGAGACTGGTAACAAACAAAATTAAAAGCTAAATAATAATAGTACTTTAAAAGCAGTAAGTTGCAGGGGTGGGGGAGAAGAATAAAACAAGAAAGAGGCGTATGGATTATCAGAGGTAGAAAAGGAGGTTTAAAGTTTTAAAGCATGCTCAGCAAGACCATACTGAAAATAGAGCATCTGAACAATGCCTTGAGAAGGAACAGAGGGAGCCATGCATCTATGTAGGAAAAATAATTCCAGAAGGAGGGAACAACAAGCTCAAAGCCCCTACCAGGAGCATGCCTGGAGTTTAAAGGAATAGTCAGAGGCCACCAGGATTGGAGTTCAGGGAACAGAGTAGATTAGTAGGAAATAAAGTCGGAGAGAGAATGAGAGGCTAGATGATGCATGACTTTCAGGCTATTGTCTTTGGAATTTCAAAGATTAAAACAGGAAAGCACTGCGAGCTTTGACTCTGGTTCAATCTAAGATGGAAATAGGAAGGTCACTTAGAAGGATAATGTAATAATGCAAATGTGGTGCCTTGGACCAGGCTGCTACTAGCGAATGTGGTAAAACTCAGTCTGGTGATATTTGGAAGACTCAGAAAACAAAGTTCACTGAAAAGAGTAAAATACCATGTTTGGGTGTGAAGATTAGACATTTTGGTTTAGACAAGATAAATTAGAGATACCAAACATACAGAAGACTGTAGAAAACTTGATTTCAGGAAAAAGGTAAAGGCTTTCAATATATTTGGGAATATCCAGCCTATAGTTGGAATCAAAGGTAAGGTACTGAATATAGTCACCAAATGAGCGAGTTTAGCTGGAGAGGAGGAGAAAGCCCTTGATAATGCACTGGGGCACTGGAAGATTAAGAAGTCAAGGAGATAAGGAGGAATTTACAAATGAAACTGAGGAGAAAAAGCCCATAGTAGAAGAAAAAACCCAGAAAAGTCTGCTCACAAGGAATTAAAATAAACAAGGGGGGTGGTGGAGAGATAGGGTGTGTCATTCAATGCTCACGGTACTGGGCATTGGATTTAGAGATGTAGAACTGGCTGGCAGCTTTGACGAGAGCAGTTTTGCTGGTGTTGTAGACGAAGCCGTATCAGAATGGGCACCACAGAGAACAGTGTAGGTAATTGGAGACCATGACTATAGCGCTGCCCCAGCCCCTTGTCCTTGAAAGCCCAATGTCTCAGTTGTGGTGCACATCAGAGCTACTCCCCAGTAACTGTGATGAAATCCCACTTCAAGCACTGAAGCGAACCACCTCTCCTTTCTGTCTTGAAATCATGTATGGCCATTTGTCTTCCTTTGGCAAATGAATTGTCAGAAGTGATAGGTATCAATTCCAAGCAGAACCATTATGCTGCCTCCAGCAATGTTCAATAAGGAACTTTATTAGCCTTCATCAAATACGAACAGAAATCCTCCACAAATGTGTGATGTTTATATGGTGTAAGGGAGGAGTAAACTTTGTTGTTTCGAACCACTGAACTTTTGAGGCTATTGGTTACTGCCACCTCATCTACATGAATCTAACCAAACAGTATGTGCCCCTGCTGTGTCGCCGTTGTGCCTGCTGGAATGGTACCTATACTGACCGACTGACCACGGCATGCTCAGCACTTATTGGGAACTCACACTCTCTGGAACATGAACAGTATTTGTTTTCCTCGTCAGTATTGATGAACTTGGAATGGTAATAATTAGCCCTTATTCTACCTTAAACACGGGTACCTCCTCTTTCTCCCCATGGAAGTGGTGCGAGATGACAATAAAACATGTTTTTTTAGTTTAGCAAATCTGTGGGAAGGACGAGGTCTGGGCATTCACTGCAAGAGTCCCCTGGATTAGACGGAAAGAACCTGCTCTTCCTTCATGTTTGGAATTAGGAAATTACTTTTTCGCAGAAAAAAATGTACCCATAAGCAATGAATTCAGTCATTGTTAGCTACTATTTTTGTTGCAATTATAATTCTGTTATTGCCAGTATTGTTGTTGCTTTGATTGTTATTATATGCAGATGGTCATGATGACTTCGAATGTCAAAGCAAAATTTTATTCAGCACAAAATTTTGTTTTCCACCTTTCTCTATATACCAGGGCATAAGTGAAACTGAAAACCTGGATTCATTGAACATTTGTTAGATGTTTGCTGCGTACCGGCCTTGTACTCGGAAGACTAATATTGGCCAAGCCATGTTCAGGTTAATTCCTCCAGTTCAGTTCTTTGGGGCCTGAAGTCATTCCTATAGGAAAGGAAAGGTCTCCATCAAGCCCATTTATCTTGAGGGGAAACGGAACAAAGACCATATTTTCCCACTGATGGTGTTTTGTCCATAAGTTTATGGCCCCTAACCACAAATATGCAAGTTGGGAAATTGGACTCAATTGGATTGGATTGCGTGATTGGTAAAGGCCGAAACTTTAAGAGATGGAGAGATAGCGAGACAGACAGATAAAATGAGTCGAGAGGGGGAAAAAAGGAAAATAAATACCTATTTTTTTTTAAAGTGAGTTTATTTCCCATTAAGTGTTTCCCCATTATCTGAGTGAATGTATGTTGCTTTGAGTCCATTATTTAAACAATGGCAATAATACAAGGAAATTATAGCTGGCGGAAACACTGAACAGTATGCCAAATGATTCAGCGTTCATTCATGTCCCTCTTTTTTTACCATAAACTGCACCCAGACAGACCATTCAATTCCACAGACCAGAAGACCATGAGATATTACATCATTATACTGCTATATATATATATAATTTATTCACCATGTCAATGAAATTATGATGAATGCTGGACTTACAAAGATCATACCACATATTTCACCTCCAGCCTTTTAAAATAATTTTTATTTTTAAAATGTCCATTATAAATTCCATCAGCTGATCAGCCTTATAATCATGAAAAAATTTATTCAGTTCCCCAGATTAACATGGCATAGTGAAATCTGGGCAAGCCTTGGTAGCCAGCCTCTAGCCTCTCAGGCTTGTTCATCTATTTGGGGAAAAAAGGGGTAAAAGGAACCAACATGTATAGGGCCTTAGTTTAATCATCTCTAAACTGGGAATAACAATCTTACCTTACAAGGTGTCTGAAGGACAAATTCCTTTAAAAAACAGAAAACTTTGTTTTCAAAGTTAATTCTCACTAGATGTATGAGGTTGCCAAAGATGTTATTCTTCTTTGTATTTATTTATTTTTTATTCAACAAGCATATATTGAAGAACGAAATGCCATAATTCCTGCTCCCTAAGAGTCCTCAGTGCCCTGCAGGAGACTGCTAAAAACACCGTGACTGCACCATTCTGTGTAAGAAGCCCTGTCACAGACATCAGAAAACTTGCTTTGAAGAAATCAGGAAACGAGAGCAAATCTGGCCAGAGACTCCCCTAGAAGGTTTCTCTGATGCTGTGATTTACTTACTAAATCCTGAAATGTATTCAAATAATTTCTGCAAAAGGAACAGTTTGTTCAAAGTCATGGATCATTGAAAGGGGTGGTCATATCCATGGTATTAATTTCCTAGAGCTCCCATAACATGGTATCACAGACCAGTGGCTTAACACAGCAGAAATTTATTGTGTCATCATTGTGCAGGCAAGAAGTACCAAAATAGTAAGGTGTTGTCAGGGACAAGCTCCCTCCAAAGAACCTAGGACAGGACCCTTCCTCCGCTCTCCCAGCTTCTGGAAGCTCCATGTGGTCCTCATCTTGTGGCAGTGTAACTCCAATCTTTGCCTCTGTCTTCACACAGCAGTCTTCTTTCTGTGTGTCTCTTTCTTCACTTGGCTTTCTCCTCCCTCTGTGTGTCTCTGTATAAATTTTCCTCTTTTAAGGACACCAGTCCTATTGGATTAAGGCCAATGCTAATAACCTCCTTATAACTTGATTATGCATATCTACAAAGACCCTATTTTCAAGGTCATATTCACAGGTGGCAGAGATTAGGACTTCAGTATAACCTCTTGAGGACATGACTGAACCCATCACATTCATGGAAAGTTAAGGGGGGCATAGAGGAAACATATCTGGAAAGGAGACAAGAGAGCTGGAGGCAGATTATCAGAAACACAGAATGCCATGTGGAGGAGCCCTTAGGCACATTTCAGCATGGGAGTGAATAAAGCAGCTTTCTCTTTATAAAAATAACATATGACAATGAAAACAAATGGACCAAATGGGAAGTGATGGTCTTGTGTGAAGGCCATAGCAGTTGTCCAGATAAATAGTAGGTAAGCACAAGAGAGGCCAGAGTGAAGGGAAATTTCTTGGTTGATCTGACAATTAATCCTATATGGAGAACCAAAAGAGGAAGGAAAAGAGGATGACCACAAGGTTTCTAGATTTGGGCACTGGACAGCCGGTGGAGCTATTAACCAAGATATGAACCATATGTATGTAGCAGATCTGATTAGAAATGAATAGGAGGAGACAGCTGGAAAATTTAATTGAATGCATGTTAGGTTGATCTAGGGGAAAAAAATGGAATTTAAGCAAAATTTTGAGGAATACAAATGATGAGTATATTTTGCGTTGAGTTAGTTTCTTAGACATTTCAAAACCTTAGAAAAGGTTGTATTCTTGTCTCTTTTAATAGCGAGGTTACAAGGATGACAAATTATATAAAGTGCATGAGTTTTCTATTTCTGCATAATAAATTATCACAAATTTAGCAGCTTCTAACCACATATAATTATGATCTCCCAGCTTCTGTCAGTCAGGGGTCTAGGTGAAGGTGAGCTGGCTGCCAGTTCAGAGTCCACCGGGCTCGAGTCAGGGCTGCGATTTCTGAAACTCACGATCCTCTTCTGCAATTGCTGGTTGTTGGCAGAGTTCAGTTGCTCATGATTGTTGGACTGAGGCCCTTACCTGCCCATGATTCCCTCCTGTGTGGCCCTCTCCAGAACTGGGCACTTTGCTACATCTGAACAGCAGGAGAGCATCTACGCTGCTTTAAATCTCTAACTTCTAGACCTTCTTTTAGAGCACTCAACTGACTAGGTCAGGCCCATTCAGAATTCTCTCTCTTTTGATTAACTTAAAGTCAACTGCTGCAGGGCATTACTGCATATGAAAATCCCTTCAGCTTTCCCATATAATGTGACCTAGTCATGGGAGTGATATACCTCATTATACCCACATGTCTCACCCACACATATGGATGGAGAGGATTACACAGGGTGTGTACACCATGAAGAGGAAATATTGAGAGCCAGCTTGGAATTCTGCCTTCCACACAAGATAACACAGTGCACGTTGGTAGAACACAGACTATGCTTCATCCCTTCTTGCTTCAATTTTCATGTTATTTTCCAATGTGCTCTTCTACCCGCAGTGATGGGACACATCTGATTCTCTTTGAGTGATGACCAGTTTGCACGAGGCCTTGATTTTGGACTCAGCAATGATCATCTGCACTCTCATACAAAATTTATGAATGTTCTTAACCATGACCATTAGTTTTGGTCGCATGCTTACCAGCAGAAATAACAATTCATTTTGCACCAACCAGAACCAACTAACAAAGCACTGAAATTGGCACTTGTTTTGGAAATGTTTCATGAATTTCAATTTTTTAGGTATTCCAGTTTCCTCTCAGTTAACAGTGAAAGTCAATTCCACAACCGTAGCAGTTAATAATAATGGCGGTAGTAATGATCACTCATAATTTGCACTCGTACATTTTTTCCAGTCAGCCTCACAACAACCCTGTCAATTCTATTCAATAAGCACTAATTTATCCTCAACTATTTATATTGTACTAGGCGCCACGTGGGCAAAAATCAGTAATCAACAAACTACAATCTGACCTAGCTCAAAGTCCAGTTGGGTGAAATATACAGTTCATGTTACTTCATTTAAGAAAGGAAACAAGGCTCAGACTGGGGAATTATTGAGTAAAAACCACATGGTTCATTAAATAGAAGGGATTGCTTGTTCTAACCTTGCAGCCAGCAGGTTATTTACTGCCTTGAATCACTGTATGTTTTAGTGACATAATTTTCAAATAATTCACATATATCTATTTATAGTTTAGAATAACACTTTACGGTGAAGGCAGGTAGTGGAAGGAGAGAGAACACTGCATATATGAATGCACTTGATTTCCGCATGGATGCTACTTTCTCTAGGTCAGATGGTCAATGTGTTGTGTAGCTGTCTTTGTTGTTTCAAACCCTCTGGAGCAATCTCTGAAAATGACAGGAGAGTAACCTTCTCCCTAGGGCCATGGACTAGATTGTTCCCAAAGGTCAGAAGAAATTTCCCAGGGACTCGCAGCTGGAAGGAGGACAAGGTTACCAAATTGCTTGGCTGATTCAGAAGGGAAAAATGAAAAGAAAAGAAACAAGACACTCTGAAATCAGTGAAAGAGAAGTGATTTTGAGGCCAGAACAATCAAAGTAGGAGTCCAGATTCTTCAGGGAGGCCTCCCAAAAGAATAACAATACTATACAAGCAGATGCCACCAAAATAGCTAAATGGTTTTGAAAATTGCTTACCTAGTATTTAGAGGAGAAAACAATATTCTGAAATAAATGGAACAGCTTTGTGCCACAAACAAGTGCATTGTTCTAGATAAGCTCCTTGGTATTCTTTATTTAGAACTACTTAAAAATTTCCCATTGACTCCCATTGTATTTTTATATCTGACTTCTGATTGGCTTGGGCTTCTATCACCTAGGTCCTCCATTACAGTAAGCTAGAGTGTTTAAAAAAGGCCAAAGTTCTTTATTCTGTATGCAGCATTAAAGAAAGTTGCTTCTTGTTCATCAAGTTATTCAACTACACTAATGACTAGGCAGAGGGAATAAATTGCTAACTAATTAAATTTGCAGAATGTATTCAATAGTGAAGGTATATGAGGATAAGATAATAACGTAAGAGGCCTCAAAGCTTTGCATTCTGTGCATGAGAGAATGGAAGGGCATGAGTCAGTGTGTGCAATTACAACAGGCAGAAAAGAGAAAAGGCAGAAGGGAGGCTACTGGAAAAAAGAGCTCTTGGATAGCACTGAGAGGACATTTGTAGGAGGAGCGAGAGACGGACTCTAATAGCTGTGTGATATCACTGAACAATTACTCCTGTCTGCATTAGCTCCTGGACCTGTTTATAGAAGATTTCCCATTTATATCATTCCACAGAGACACCCCAAAACCTCACCCCCAAATGAGGTTTTGATATTTGCCAGACTGCCAGATGCCTCTACATCATATTTCTGGCCATAACATGGCTTTAGAGTTAGCCATTGGGGTTTCATTCATTCTCGAAGTAGAATAAGCCTATTGCCAGTGGTGTGTGGCCATATGCCAAGAAGTATGCAAAGCCAGATGATATATATGGCATGTATCTCTCAATTAATATTTTGCCATGGAAACTAAGGTAAACTTATTTTTATAATAAAACAAACACAGACAGAATGTGGTACAGACTAGAGAGTTTGCATGGGTTTTGAACTATAATTTGAGACTTGAAAGAGATTTCTTCCTTACAGGGTGCCAGCTTGATTTACATCTCTAGGTCTTCTAGGGTCACCTTCCTTGATGTTTCAGGTATCTAGGTGAGAAAAGTTAAGAGAATTGGTATATTCCAAGCATGTGCATAGCATGATATGAAATATTTATTTTAAAAATGTATTAATTTATTAAACACTAATAGAGAGCCTAATGTGCACCACACATTGTTATTGGAGTGACGTACAGTGGTGCACAAGACAAGTCCCCACGTTCAGTAACGTGCATTCAAAGCCTGTATCATGTTCAGGATGTTCTTCACGTACAATCATTTAACATAATCACATGTAATGGATTATTAATTGGTATTCGCTTATTAGTTTAGTTTGCACACATTTATGGGGCATCTTCTGTCTGCTAAGCACTGTGTTAGGCAATAGAGCAATGCAAGTGAATGCTTCATTCCTGCCCTCTGCCCTAAAACAGCATGAATTTTAACAAAGAAGACTATCAATTAAGCCATCAGTTCCAGTGCTCTGGGATCAGTTTTATGTAAATAAAGTAGAATTTGGTACAGGGTGATTTGGCAAGGGTATTTCATCTGCTTTGGGATACACAAAAATCCTCTCAAAGGGAATATATTCAAGCCTAAGCTGGATAGATGTGTAGGAGCTGTTCAGATGGACAAAGTAGAAAACTGTGTATTTCAGGTGGAGGGACACCATGTGGAAGGCTGAGAGCTGTGTGGGAATGGAACTTCCTCTAGTGCGTGAAAGAAATTCATAATGGCTGGAATTTACCACGGGGAGGAGATTGTGAAAAAATGGGGCTGTGGACATAGGTCTGATCGTGGAGATACTCACAGGTCATGTTAATGGACTTATGCATCATTCTAAAGATGATGAAAACATCATAAAGGACGTAAGTGAGGGCAAAACACGACCAAAGTTGTGGTTTCTAAATGATCAGTCTGGCTTCAGTGTGGAGAATGGACTTGAAAGAGGCAGAGTGGGAACAGAGACCATTAAGTAAGACATTGCAGAACCCAGGAAAAAGAAGATCTAGTCAGATTGGACTCAGGTGGTGGCCATGAAGATAGAATAAAGTGATGTGTAGGAGGTGAGTCCATAGGATTCGTTGTTTGGTTAGAGGTTGTCAAGGACAACCTGATTCCGAGGCTTGTCTAAAGGGACTTGACCAAGTCTTGCAGCCTGCTAGTGGAAAAATGAAAATCTGAGGGGAGACCTGAGCCCCAGCCTCCACACCACCAGTCTACTGTGCTCTTCTTTACCCCAACCCCTCACCTTCACAGCCCCTCTTCCCCAGATATGCAAGCCCACCTTTTCCCCAATATCTGTGGTGAATCTCTGTGTCTTACCCTTAACTGATAAGTGCCACATTTCCTCCCCAGGTGACGACACAAGCCCCTGTAGGCACTCCTTCTTTCTGCTAAAGAAAGCCAAAGGCCTATTTAGACACAAACCCAATTCCTCCTCTACCAACCATCACTGTCACAAACTGACCACTCTGGCAGTGTTTCCAGCTACGAGTGGACAGGCTGACTGACAAGAAGCACAGATCTGCTGCCCACACAAATCTAGGCAGGCGAGGGATGAAAAATAGGTGTGCTGGGCTTGTCTGGCACCAACAGCTTCTGTTGCAGCAGCATTTCAGCCAGCGCCATGCTCAGTCAGCCCTTGTGTCACTCAAAAATGGTTCATCACCTGGGGTCCGGTACCAGTGCAGTGTTCCAGGGGTGACTTCTAGGGGTCCAACCGAGGTCCTGGGTGGCTGCAGAGAGCGGGGTTACCAGGTCCATCGGCAGCACCTGCCACACCTCCTTCTCTTGCCAGACAATTAGGATGCAGTCCAGTTGGGTGACTTTATCCTGCCTGGGGAAGTGACAGCTAATACTGGGTTGGCAGAGGAGAACACTCCATGGTTCATAATGACTGTCCAAATCTGCAGGAGCTGTCTGGAGCATCCAAGAAAAGTTGACTTTTGTTTATTCTTTCTTTGGGGAGAAGGGCGAATTATAAATCTCAGTGTACTTTGAAATGCCAATCTAACTACTTAGGCACTTATGTAGACCTGTGCATATGGGTACACATTTGCACAGCACCCAGACATATTTGAGCTAATTTTTGCACAGACCACAAGCATACAAACAGGCCTATACATGTATACAAAACACTCATATGCTAAAATATGCATGATTATAAGTATACACATGCAAACTTGCATTACGATGCACACAAAGAAAAAATACACATGTATAAATGTTTTTGCCGTACACACAGTGCACACAGACACTGATACACAAAAGCACATGTACAGTGCATGCAGATTGATGAACTCATATGAATATATGTGAAAGGGCACTTGCACAAGCACATGCACTTGTACACACACTCTTTTCTCAGGGACAAATTTAAATAGAAAGGGACAAAGGATGAAGAATATTTATGTATTGGAGTTTCTACTGTCATCACTCAAATCACTTCCAAGTGTGTAAAACAGAAGAGGGAAAAAAAATCAATTCTTGATAGGAGAGGTTCAAGGAGCTGTGAAATCAATTATATTTTATTTTCAAATATCATTCAGAGAAGTTTACACTCTTTCAGAAAAGTCTGGTCTCACCAGGGGGCAAAGAACCAGCTGGAAATGGTAATGTGAAAGACACTGCAAAGTTCAAGGCAAAGGCCTGTGCTGAGGTCAGAAATGACACTTTCATCTTCTCTGGCAGGAGCAGGGGGTTTGGAGGGTTTCAAGTGCCCCAATTCAAATAATCTCCATGAGGGCTATCTGATGTGACACCAGTCACCTCATTGATTGTTAAGTTTGACTTGGTCAATTCACATTAAAAAATAATTGTACGTGAGCTCTGGAGGAAGCCTTAGAAAGCTCCCCCCCAAAACCTCCTTTTAAAAAAGAGTACAACGAGAAAAAAGGATGGAAGAAGAAGCATGACTTGCCCAACATCATCCAGGAAGAGGGTCTGGGACTGAGCTCAGCCAGCTGGTTTCCCAGCCCTGAACTTCCTGCTTCTCTCATTAGACATCTGCCTTCAGAACACCCTCCCTACTAGGCAGAATTTTGATTTCTCAAAGACCTTTATAAGCATGCAAGTAATGAACCCATGTAGTATTGGGGGCCTTTAATTATAGACACCAGGCTGAGGGAGGGTGGCTAGCCAGGGGTTTCACAAGGGCCAGACCTAGGTGATATCCACAGCCCAGTCAGTTTCCATATGAACATCCTCCCTGTTTGTGGGATCGCTTTAATTCCCAGTATATGGTCAAGTCATAACCAGGGCTGGGCACTAGAATACATAGCACGATGCTATGGAACACAAAAAGCAAAAACCCAGTATACTCTGAAATGTAGAAATCTTAATAAGCAAATCAGCTCAGCAAACATGAAGGAATTGTGGGGAGGGAACAGAGAAAGTGCACTAAGAAAGTCAGATGCTACCATTTCAAGCTTCAGTTTTCTCACTGAAAAAAATAAAAATGGAGAACCAAAAGATTAATCTGGGTCACCAGGGGTTTTACATGAGCAGATACATCTGAAAACATGTCGCAAATTTATTGGACAGATGTAAGGTATGTAACTGTCTATACTTTTAGAGAAGGAAAACATTATTCCACAGATTTCCCTTATGCTGTTATCCTTACTGCTAATGTCCTTGCTATTCCCTGAATTGAACTTGAATCATCCTTAAAAGATTGTCCAACTGAACTGACCTGAGCTGCCATCGCTCAGAACCATTTAGCTGGAAGGGCCCTCAGACGTGATTTCTGGCATTTTCCACACTGGTTCTAAAACAGAAAAGGGAGTTATTGAGTGCCATATAATATCAGGCTTTGTAATAAAATAATTTTACAAAATGCTGCAAATAAGATTTCCCTCTTATAAATTCACAAAATGCATAAGCATCTTCAACATCTCGTCAGTGTTGTTGAACACGATTCTAAATGTTTCCTAAGTGTTTTTGTCTTGCGCTGTTTCTCCTCAACCTTGTTGTTGTTATTGTTGCATAGCTATTATTCTAAAGAAGAATTTTCCATGGAATGCAAGTTGGGGATATGCTCATCTGATCCAATACCGTCATTTTAGACAGGATCCAATGCTCTCATTTTGGCCAAAATCATGTAGTAAATTAATGATACTGTTTTGCTGGATAGATTTTTTTCTCTCCTGATAGTTTTTCTCTTCTTAGATCCATTTTGGACACAATTCAGTACCTGGTTTTATTCTGTGTTATTGTTTTAGCCTTTACTAGTTTACATGTGTTTTTTAACTTACTTATTTTTATTTTCCAGTTACAGTTGACATTCAATACTATTTCATATTAGTTTCATGTAGACAGCATTGTAGATTTTGTGTGTGTTTTTAAATGAAATAGTATGTGTAAAATTACTCAGGATAGCTCCTGGAACATTTCAATCACCCAATAAATGTGAAATCTGAATCTGTCTACTTGTGCAGCTTTTCCAATTAGATCATGGGTTCCTGGGATGGTCCAGGTCTTACACACACATCTGTGTGTACACTTCGTACATCTTCCTGGGTCCTAGGGTCCTTCTAGACACTCTCGAGGCACTCAACATCTGCCTTCTCACTTACTGATTGGAAATCAGAGGCAGCCCCAGTGTTATGCCCATTGGAGGAAAGGAGAAAGCCTGACATGAAAGCAATAAAATGAAGTATTTCCCCTACAGAGTGAGTTCAACATTAGTAAGAGTTCCATGTTGCACTGTTATCCTCTCCTCTTACTATGTGTATTTCAGGCTAGATGTAAATGTCAGAACTCTTTATCTATCTGCATTTTCATGGGATTCATTGCCACCAAAAGAACACATGCTGTGACTTCCTGCAAGGGAAACACCATCCTCAGTGGCCTTCCCTCTCCGACCCTGTCTCAAATCACTCAGTGTCCACAGAGCTGTAGCAACTGGGTAAGGAGCACTGTGTCTGTTGTCATAAGCCAGGGTGAAAACTCACCTTGCCGATTTTCCAATTCTGAGGTTTGGTGCAACTTGCTTTTACACTCTGGACTTCCCTATAGGGAAGCCGAGATGGTGGTTTTGAAGCATCTATTGTCCCATCCCATCAACCTATCTCTCCTTAGTAGAACCATGATTTTGTTCAGATATCTATCCATCCTCCTCATGATCAGATGATTCATGGGAGGAGATTCTTCCCCAGAACCAGGTATATATTCTGACTAATCACAACCAGTGATATTTAAACTTCACATGCACCAAAGACATCTGGACGGCTTATTGAAATGCAGATATCTGGGCTCCAACTTCAGAACATGGCCCCAAGGCCTGAGGAGGGATGCTGAAATTTGCATTTCTAACAAGTTTGCAGGTGAGGTTGATGTTGCTGGTCTGGGACCCCCATTTTTCAAACCACCCGTGTAAGTCAGTTGGGGAATTTCCATTGCCCAGTTGGTCTGGCTGTGATATTTTAACTTGTTTGAACTCATTCCCTCCAAATAGAACCCAGCACAGGGTTATGGGATGTAGTTATTGGGACGTGATCCTAGGAACCAGTGTGAAGGAGTCATGAACTGAGAAGGGGAAGCAAAGAAAGCCACCAAGGGTGAAGGAACGGGTGATTCTCCTCTGGGAGCAACTGGGAGTTATTGTGCTGCAGACCTAATGCAAGACTCAGAATTTACCACCAAGGAATTAAAAGGCCAGGATGTTAGTTTCATCCTCACTTGTTTAGGGTTGCTACTTAGCTTCTTAACCCTTGCATTTCCAGCTTGACCCACGCACAGGCTGAGCACATTCTAGAGGTGGTCATCAGACTGAGAGAGACAGTTTTCTCAGGAAGAAATCGGGGCATATATGGGGTTTGCCCAATAAGTTGCAGGTGGTCTGGGCATGGGCTGAGGGCAGAAGGTGGAGTCCCATAGTGCCCACTATTGAAGAACACTGATGCAGATCCAGCCAGTACCTGTGAGTGATAGCTGCTGGGGGACTCTTGGCAAGGTTTCTTTATTTTTAAGAAAACTGGATAAGAGAAATATTTCCCTTTGGATGGTGTCATAGCTGAATAGGACATTGACATTGCTCTATACACATCACTAGCAGAAGTAGCCTGAGAATAGGGGCGCCACTGAGGAGGCCAGAGTGGGGAGGCTGAAGCAGCCTGCACGTTTGACGAAAACACTGAGATGCTGACATATCACAGCTGGACCCGCCCTATCACTGGATGTATTGTGTGCAAGATATCAAATGGTGCCATTGTCTAAAACTGTCAGAATTGACGTCTTCTTATAATTGAATTTACTGGGGTGACATTGGTTAATAAATTGTATAAGTTTCAGGAATACAATTCTACAGTACATCATCTGTATATTATATTGTGTGTTCACCACCCAGAATCAAACTTCCTTCCATCACCATTCCCTTTACCTTCTTCTACCTCTCCCCGCCCTTTCCCTCTGATAATCACCATACTTGGGTTTTCTATTACTGGTTGCTGAAACGATGGATATGCTGATTCCCTGAAATGCAAAATTAAAATGGTGCTTAACAGCCTTACTCAAAACGTGGTCCAAGGTCTAGAAGCATCACTGGGGAGCAGAATTTCAGGCCCCCCTCAGACCTACTGGATTAGGATCTGCATTCAGCCAGGCCCCCGGGCAATCTATGTGCATATTAAAGTATCAGAAGCCGGGTCTCACAGAGCTGACGGATGGGAATCGCACTACCCAGGGTGAATTTCATTATTTTACGTGGACACCTTGGTGCCTCCTTCTAGTCCTCTTGTTCCCCGTTCCTTATTTAAAAATAAGATTACGTCAGCACATGGAAATGTATCCAAATGCGAAATTCATTACTGGTTAATTAGTCTGGAAGGTAATTTTTTACGTAGGAGTTAGTTTTCCTACATATTAATGAGCAATTAGAATTCTATCCCGGGAACAGACAACACTGTGAGTTGAGGGAGGTGAGGAACGAAAGAATACACAAATAAACAGGATTATATATTGGGATTACTTCATGGTTCTGTATTTTTCTAAGCTTGACACCTACCAATTTGAATAAAAGTAAACCAGCTAGCACCAGAGCAACCCTCATAAATAAATGTATCATGTATTGGAAAAAATAATAAAGAAATAAATAAAACTCCAAATCAAGCAAAGGGCAAGATCTGTTATCATTTTAGAAGGGCTTGGAATGTGACTTTAACCTGAAATATCCCAAAGCAGTAGCTCTTAAATGTATTCCTCAGAATTTCATGGAGTGAAATAGCTATTACTTAAATAATAGTTCTGTGGTCAAATGAATTTAGACAATGTTGGGAAACAATGATAGAGTTAGAAGTTTGTTTACTACATTCTTTTCTATAATAGGTTAATATTTGAGAGGCTATTTTTTCTATTCCAGAACTTTGCCAAAATTTTCCTAGCAGGTTCCTGTGTTTGTCCTCTTACCCCCAATAGTACTGTCTTCACAGAGCAGAAAGGGGAGTATTTTCAGAATGGTAATAATGAAATTGGGTCATTCACTTGCTCAAAATGCATCAATGAACTTCATATTCATAGTTACATTTTTCCTCTAACATTGCCAACAAATCCCTTCTTCAGCTCTTACATGTTCTTCACAGGATCAAGGCTGACAACCTCCCCTTATTCCCTCATTTTGTTGAACATGACAAGATAGTTCTTATCTGATCTTTCTTACATACTCAAATATCACTTTCTCACATAAGCCGTATCTTACATTCTTCCCATCTCTTAGAACACCCTATCAATGTCTTTCAGAGCAAGTTACAATTCACAGTAATATTTCCATTATATTTGAGTAATTAGTTATTTAATTTTGTTTCTCCCCCTAGGAACAAATTTATGAGAGTTCTTGCTTGCTGTCATATCCCTGTGCCTAATACACTGTCTGATGCATAGGACATAATTATCAAATATTCATTTAATGACTGAATAAATTGTGAATCACTGACACAGCAATGCATAAGGGGTTTTTTTTCAGATGCATTTGAACATAGGAACATTTTTTTTAGCCTAGAAGTAATATTCTGTAGACTATATTTTGAGAAATGCTTTTCTAAAGTCAATTCCACTCCTCCTAAGTGTGAAAAGGGGAATATAAGTTATAACTACATTTCAAGCTCTGACTAGCTGTGTGACCATGGGCAGAGTTATTTCAAGCTTGAGGCTCACTTGTGCAATGATGAGGCTGGATGGCATAATCTCTGCAATCCTTTACAGCTCCCACATTCTGAAGTTCAAATCATGCAAAAAGAGTACTGCTTTCACTTTGGTCATGGCGTGAGCTCTCCCGGAGTAAAATCAGATTGACCTCATTTAACTCTAGAGTATTTATAGCCTTGGATGGTAGATCAGGGAAGGACGTTGACATGGCACATCTAGCTTGCCACAGGTCTTCTCTGATGCCTTTGTAGAAAAGAGTGAGGAGTAAGAGATGGATGGACTGGTTGTATAACTGGTTGAAAGATGGTCTCTTCGAGTGCTAATTAATGGATCAATGCCAATCTTGATGACAGGGACTGGTGGCAGCCCGCGGGCTCAGTCCTTTATCCTGCTCTGTTCAACTTTTCTGTGTATGTCGTGGATGAAGAGTGAGGGGTCATGACCATCAAATGTGCAGGTGACATGATGGTGTGGCTGTGCTGGGTGAGAGAATCAGAAATCAAAGTGATCTGAGTGGCCTGGAGAAATGCAAGTACCTCAAATGGGGGAATGTGATAACATAAAAGGGAAGTTCTAGCAGTAGAAGCCATACCAACTGTAAAAATTTGTAATTACAAAAATGTGAGTAAATGTGCATTTGTGTGTGTCGTATGTATGTGTTCCTGGGTGACCTTTGGGGGTTTTAGTGGATGGTGAAATCAAAATAATAACTAGACTAATTGTGGTGATCACTTTGCAATAGATACAAATATTGAATCATTATATTCAGTACAGCTAAAATTAATGTCGTATTATATATCAATTATTCCTCAATTTAAAAAATCAAAATAATAAAAAGATGAAAGATGGCTGCCCAACATCAATGTTTGCTGCAAATTGAAACTTCATAAATAGAAATCTAGCATATTAAAAGAGTCAGATGATAAATAGTACCTCCGATTCTGATGGAGCTCATGGTACTATTTACAATTTTGAAAAAGTGAAGGTCATGATCACAGAAGAGTGAACAAGATAATGAGAGAGAATGGAAGGAACTGAGGTTTAGTCCTGCCAAGGGACAACATAATTTTGGAGACCAGGATTATGCCCCTTTCACTAATCAGGAATATATGCCTCCCTGATGTCATTCCTCAGTACCTGAAGCTCTCTCATCAGGCACCCATCACAGAGGGTTTTCATCACATTCGCGTGAGGGCTGAGTCTGGATCAGTCTGATCGCCATCGACCACTCAGTAATGAGTTCAGAATAGGGAGTATGGAATCAATGAGTTGATGAATGAATAAATTGTTATTCTCCTTGTCTATCTTTAGTATTGTAAGGAAAGAGCATTTATGTTTTCTTTGTGTATGTAATCTAATTAATTCACTAAAGTGTTAACTGCAGGTGAAAAATTATTCTGTAAATTTCCAAGCGTGCCATGGACCATTGGGACAGATGGTGAGGTTACGATACTGGTGGCAAACATGCCAAGTTTTGAATATTTGGAGAGCCATTTGTCTGGAGCCACTGTGGACAGGACTCAAATGACACATTTTATTTGGCCTGGGTGACTTTTATATTCTTTAAAACATAATTTTGATTCAGAGGTTTGTTACACAAAGTTTGTTGTGATCCAACAGAACAAGAAATTATTTATTGAATATTGTTTGACATTTTGTGCCTCTGGGCCTTTAGTCTCACTGTTCTGCCAATGCACAGCTCATCCAAGTTTTGCATGTTAAAATCCTATCCATGCTTTATAAAACCTCTCACTTGGCTTTCACTTAAAACATTTAATGAACAAATGCACCAAAACTAATTCCTTCTTCTTCCACATGTCTGTAGGATAACCATCCTTCCCTTACACCATCAGCATTTTCTGCCTTTTATCAAAGAGTTAGTTGCCAGTCTGACTTAGGAGACATTAACGTGCAGGTGAATGCATAGATCTCTCAAAGGATTTTCTTTTCCTACCACATTTCTGCTAACATCTCCTGATGAAAATGGGAAGATGAGATCTGTTATTCAGATCTTTTAAATATGTACTTATCTGCCCTTGAACACCAGAACCCCTCCTAGTATTTTTTTCAGTTCTACATAAATAGGTGTAGAAACGGGTGTCAGACCTGTTTTTCTTTGCTCCGCAATTGGAGAATGAACTCTAGCTACCCTTACAGTGTTGTTGAAAGAGGGGTGAGAAAAAGAAACACATAGACCATCAGAAGGGAAAAAGAAAACAGATTGAATGTGACTAAGGTACACATTAAGACTCTAGGGTGGTGGGAAGAAATCAGGAGGATAAAATCCATCACTTCATTTTGGTTGACAACCATTTTGTTCACCAACATGCTGCTTCTTGTCTGTCAGTATGAAGCTTTTGAAGAAATCATGTTGTAATTCTTTCAAATTACGCTTTGGGCATCAGATGGTTTCCTCCAACAATATTGGGATGATTTAAGAGGCATGAGTGAATGAGAAACCTATGGATGGACTTCCCCTTGATATGTGCTTTGCTTTTAGAAGAGAGGGTAAAAGTT
Source organism: Desmodus rotundus (assembly GCF_022682495.2). Lineage (NCBI taxonomy): Eukaryota > Metazoa > Chordata > Mammalia > Chiroptera > Phyllostomidae > Desmodus > Desmodus rotundus. The sequence continues at coordinate 13,112,736 of NC_071387.1, read as the reverse complement.
GCCTGAGAAAGCCTCTGCCAGGCATGTGCTTGATTTTCGGAACATTGGTCACCACCAAAGAATCTCTCTCACTGTGAGGCCACCTCCCCCATCTTCCCAACATTGCCTCTTTTTTTTTAACTGAACAGTGTCTGGTAGTATTGCCTGCTTTGCTCACGGCACTGCAGTTCATGCCACAGAGAACCAGATGGATTTTCTACCCTCAGAAAACTATTATTTATTAAATATCAATAATAAAATTCAGTGCCAGTCAGGGTTCTAAGCTCTTTGTAGGTATCACTGAATTTAATATTCACAATGACCTCATGAGAAAGGCACCACGATATTCTCATTTGCATCATTATGTTCCCATTTTCCTCCATGGTATTTCCATTTTGCAGATGAGGACACTAGGGCAGAGAGAGGTTAATGAATTCATGCAACATGAAAGAGCCAGCAAAAGGGTCAAGGGAGATTTGAACCCAGGCCATCTGATTCCAGCATTCTTATACTTCTCTGCCTCTCTACCCCACTGCTACAAACCACTTACTCTCAGCTCAGAGTTCATATACTGCTTCATTTTATTCTTGGGGTTTAATATCTATCCCACACTGTGAGATAGATATTCTTCCAATAGTTGAATAGATGAAACAACTCAGTCTCAGAAGCAATTTGAAAAGGTATTAAATTCACAGAACTAGTGAATGGCAGGACCAGGATTTGAATTCAGAGTTTGCCTATGCTGTGCTCCAAGAGTAGCCCCTGAATTCACTGTATCAGAATTGCCTAGGGTGGGGTGGTGGGGCCATGCTGCTTTAAAAAACACCTGCATTTCAGACCATTCTTGTAACCACTGAATCCGAGTCTCTGAAGTAGGGCCTCAGGATCTTTTAAATCATGATCACGTAATTTTTTGACTCCCAAAACTGAATGCCTTAAACTGCCACCGAAAACCTCTTATGGGGAAGAGGCACCCACCAACCAATGTTATTAGAGAATTTAAAAGGAGATAGAAGGTGAATATATACTGAGTGTGGACTCACGAAGGGATGAAACCACTACAAAAATACAAATTGTAAAATCAGGTGACTCTGTAAACAGTCTGTGTCGAGATTCCTTTGCAGGACGGTGGTTCACTCGCAGCCCTGAAGGTCTCTTGGGTCCTGAGAACATGGAAAGTAGGACAGAGGGCAGCAAGGTAGCACACAAAGGACAGGGCTCTGCGGTCAACTCCTGCCTCTCTTATTTGTCCATTTGACTTCTGGTGAATTATGTGTTCTTTTTGCATTCTAAATTCTCTGTCCATAAGATACTTGCCTTGTTGATTTTTGTGCAGTGTAAGTGACCTACACATCTAACGCAGCTGACACACAGTAGGTAGTCAATAGTCATTAATTAATTAATTTATTTATTTATCTTTGCCCGTGATATTTTATGATCAGTGACATTTTTAAGATAGTCAATTGCCAGCTCTCTTCCTATCCAAGCCTATATTATACTAGCCATTACAAGTTTCCAGTTTGTCAATTATTTCCTTCGGACCATAAAACTGTCTCCTTAGGAAAGAATTTGCCTATTAATGTGAAGTTCATTGCTAGTGGTAGGTGATGACTTATCCTCCACTTGCACTTTCATCAGAGAAAGATGAAGACATGCAAGATTACACCAAAGGAATGAATGTCTAATGGGAATAAATTCCGAGACTGTTATAGATGGGTAATAGAACTATTGGGGGCAAAAGTCCTTCAAGAATATCATTTCAACTCCAAGCTCCATGACTTTTTCTATCTATTTGAAATGCCAGTTCAGATATGACATCTTTTATTTACTTATCTGTTTTGGTGGAAACATAAAATTGTCAAGTTGCAAAGGACTTGGAGGTCATTCATAACAACTCTTAGGCAATGCTTCCCCTTGGAGGATAGACAGCAGTTTGTTCATCTATGTAGCATTGATACAGTTCACATTTGTTACTAAACTCAGTGAGATAAAAGCCAGGCGCCATTTAGCAGATGCAAAAAGTAAGGTTCAGAGAGGGGGTGTTGCTTGCCAAGGTTGCTCAAGTCACTCAAGACCAGGCCTAGAACCCAAAAGCCCAACTCCTTGTTTTCACTCCCCTCCCAAGGCCACAGCACTTCCTGATTCCAGGCAGGCAAGATATTACGGATGAATTCCTTTCTCTATCTCTTTCAATCTCTCTTTTTAGAAACTTTTAATTAGTCCCCGACTCACTGCCATTATTAGTATTTGTTATTAAGTATTAAAAGCCATCCCCGCTTCTTTCTCCTCCCCTGCTCCCCTCCCCAGGCTTCCCACTCTTAGGCTTCTGGTTTTAATTGTTATATTTTTTCACCAGTGATCAGTGGAGCTTCCCTAATGATCTCAACTCATTTGGAGGGTTTATAGCTCCAGCACAGAACTCCAATAAAAGGAAAAGAGAAGCTTCGCTGGAATCCCCTGAGGCTTTTGCTTCTCCCGTGAACAAAATCCTTTGTAGCTCATACCCCGCCTCCACCCTAAGGCGCTGCCTTGTGTGGAAAAACTCAAATTTCCTACTTGGGGAAGCTATTCTCCTTCTCCACCCTTCCATCCCTGACCCCTCCTCCTCCGCAGTTTCCCAGAATATCCTGTGAGATTCATGTGTGCCGTAGGCAGGCACATGATACTATTTGTTGAAAGATGTAATAAATAAGTGCATTAATAAAGGAAGAGAGGAGGATAAAATGGAAGAATTATGGACCACTTTGCAAAAAAAAGTGCAAAATTCTTATATGAGTCAAGTGCTCTCACAACCATGTGAAGTAATTTTATATGTGAGAAAGCAAGAGGGGAGCATTATTAAAATACTCCCTGGGGCCAGACACATAGTGGGACTCATAACAGCTAACTTTACCAAACATTTACTGTGTGTCAGGCTGAGGACCTGTACTTTACATGAATTTACTCTTTCAAGCTTCCCCATAACCTTGTCATGCACTCATTCTTAGTATCCTCATTTTGAAGGTGGGGAAGTAAGAGAGTGAGCCAGGATTCTAACTGAGGTCATCTAGCATCAGAGTGTGAGTCCCTAATCTCTATATTATAGTATTACTGTGATTCTAGGACACATCTCCCAAGGTCTGAGCTTAGTTATTATGCATTTAAACCTTTCAAAGATTATATCCATGTATTTTCTAATTTAATCATTATAAAAACAAGGATGTGGGAGAAAATAATACTATTATTCATCTTTGATTTGGGGAGGAGTAAAGACAAGAGGGGGTCATGGTCCTTCCCTACACCCAGTACCCTGCAAGGAGAGATGAAGGACCAGAAGTCAAGTCCATCAACAGTGAATGGTGACAGGCACGAAGTGACGGTAACAGTTAGTGTGCCGTTCTACCGCTGGCAGTGCTATGTGCTAGTCATTTCTCAAGGTTTAGGCTGTTTATCTTCTTTGAGCCCTGGCTTTTCTCATAAGCAAAATAAGGGTGAATGCCTATCTTACAGGACTTGGGGAAGAATATTATCTGATATTTTATCTGCTAGAATGTGACACATAATGCATTTGGTTTTCCTTCCCAGGCTCCTCAAAGGTATGTGACAAGGTGAACCTATCAAAGAATCTGGGCAGGTAGTTCCTGGGCACATGTATGTGAGGCTGAACCCTCTTATCTCGCTGTTCCATGTTGCTCAACCACCAAGGAGAGAAACGGGAAAGCCATCGTGTATATTTATGAATTCCCTTTGCTAAAACATGGCCATCCTCACTGTCTTGCCAATGGATAGAAAACAGTCTGAGGTATTTATCAAGACAGGGACCACAGTCATTTGAATCTTTCAGACTCCTAAAAGCTCTATGTTGAAAAGGACTAAGATTTAAATCCCTCACCTAAGGAGAAGGGAAAACAGATGCATACATGAGAAAAGAATCATCCATGATCACATGATTTAAAATGCCAGCACTGGGACTGAAACTCAACTCTGGCTAAACCCATTGCTGTAGACAGAGATGACCAGGAGAATAATGCTTGGCATGGTTTCTAAGCCTTGGAGACCCAAACTAGAGGTCTATCTCCCCATTGAAATTGTTCATACCAGGAGCAAAGTCTTCTAAGTTTGTCCAGGGATTTACACCAGCTGACAGTGATGGAGCCCTTCAGTTCCACATCTGGTTAATGAAGAACATCTAATAAACATGAGAAGAAAAGCCAACGAGTTTAATACTTAATTATCTGACCAGTGATTGAAAGTCTAATTTCATTTGCTTGTGCTTGTTTGTGAAGGCTCCTATATTTTCCAGGAAGGAAAGAACTTCAGAGTTGAGGGATTTAATGTATTCTAGATGAATTCATTAAGGTGCTTATTAATCTACATATCCTAGTAGCTTAATATTCAATCAGTTGTCACCTCTTCCCGATTCTGGACACGGAACCAGGAAATGGGGAAAACAATATTATAAATTTGCCACTTCAATTCAAACTTAGTAGTATATTTATTGACCATCAATTATAATCTCAAGAGTTAATTGATTTTCTTTTGTTTAATTATATTTTGCTTTATTTTGACATTAGATACAATGATCTTATAGTCAGTACACAAAATTTAGTATTCTGAGTTAAAATAAATCTTAACTCTTTTTATTTTTAAGGCACATCAAAAATCATCAGAGAAAAAAATCAGAGTCCAGAGACTATACGAAAGTATGAGCACAAAGGGACAAATGAGAGCATTCTAGACAATTTTCTGCTGAGAGCATTGGTGTATTCCTCGGGGCTTAACCCAGCGTTTTAAGGAAACTGAGGAGAAGAGAAAGTTTGGGGGCTATAATAGGAAGTCAGATAGATTATCTATGTTGAGCCAAAACCCCAAAGGGCAACACTATTACTGGATGAACTAGAAGGAAAAATGGCCACAGAGTTTCAAAAACATAAGACATATGAGGTCTGTCCAGAAAGAGTCCATCATTGAATGATTCATGCAACATCAGTGTAACCTGGCAGCCAAGGAGAGTGGACTGGAATGCACATGGTTGAACAATGATGACTTGGGATTGCAGATCAATATGCGTATCCATTTAAAAATTTTTTGAGGTATCTCCATATTGCTTTCTGCAGAGGCTGCACCATTCTGCATGCCCACCAACAGTGCAAAAGGGTTCCCCTTTCCCCATATCCTCGCCAGCACTTGTTGTTTGTTGATGCATTGGTGATGGCCATTCTGACATGCCTGAGATGGTATCTCATTGTGGTTTTAATTTGCATCTCTCTGATGGTTAGTGACATTGAGCATATTTTCATACGTCTATTGGCTACCTGTATGTCCTCTTTGGAAAAGTGTCTATTCAGGTCCTTTGCTCATTTTTTAATTAGGTTGTTTGTTTGTTTTTTTGTGTTGAGTTTTGTAAGTTCTTTATAAATAACCATTTTGTATATCAAAAAATTTCTTAATAAATCTCACAAAATTAACATTATATCACTAAATTTTGTGACCAAAATGAAATTGCTATATGTCAATATATATAAAAAGGCAACAAAAGTAAATATAAATAAGTGAGTATGTGTGGATGTGTACTTATTGGGCATGCACATCAGAAAAAAATCACATTATATATATACAGAAATTTAAATAAAATGACATTCTAAATTACTCATGGATCAAGTAAGAAATTAAAATGGATGTTAAAAAGTATTTAGATATGAATAACTATGGAAATTCTATCAAAAGTTTGTGCTGTAGCTAAAATGATACCTGAAAGAAGTTTATAGTTCCAAAATCTTTATATTAAAAAGTAAAAGGGATAAAAGTTAATTAATTTTTAAAAAACCATTAAATAATGGCATGAAAAATCTAAAGAAATGAGTACTGAACAATACAGACAAAGATATTTCCTTATATGAGTATGTAAGAGAAGAAAGAAAAGGAGAAAGGGAGAAAAAGAGAGAGAAAATGAGAGAGAAAAACACATAGATAACAATGTTAAGAAAGGAGTAAAGACATAACCATAGTTTCAACAATGATTAATAGAAAAACCAGGTAATATGTATAATAAACAAATATTGAAATAAATGGAAAAGCATTTATATTAATTAAATCTTCAAAAATATAGTTTACTAAACCTGACTGAATAAAAAGTAGAAAATAGGTAGAAAATTTGAATGATTTTTAATAACATTAATGATATTAAACATTGTTTTTATCTATTCCCACAAACAAAGCAACCAGCCCACTTGATTTTAAGGTGAATTTTATTAAACATCTAAAAGACAAAAAAATTCCAATCTTATAAAAAGTTTTTCAGAGAACAAAATAAAGATGCTAGGCATCACTTTCTGATTTTTTTTAAGAATAATATTATTTTACAACCAAAACCACACACAAAAATTATATGACAGGAACTTAACAGACCACTACCGCTCAGGGACATGCAAAACTTCAGCAAACTGCATTCCACAATGAACTTTTACAAAAATGCATCATGATTAATATGAGATTGTTCTGAGGATGATTAATATTAGAAAAATCTTTAGATTTATTCTATCATTTTAACAGATAGAATAATAAATAAATCTCAGTGGATGCAATAAAATCTCTCCATAACACTTGGCAATTGTTCATAATGAAAACTCTCTTGGAACTGTGACTGAAATGGAACTTCCTTGACTAGATAAATGAGTTTTTAAAAGTCCTCCAGAGACCCACAGACACAGACCACAGTGTAGTGATGGCCGGAGGAGAGGGGGGCGGGGGCTGGGAGGAGGCGGGCAGAGTGGGGGGTGAGGGAGACATCTGTAATGGTGTCAACAATCAAAATAAAGTTAACAAAAAAACTACCAGAGAAACAGAAGAGAAAGAGACGTACACATATAAGGAAGCCTGCTACATTTAAAAAAAAAATAGCAAAACAGATTAGTAGGAAAATTGTAGCATGTTTACGAAGCACTGCTGTGGTGAAAAACTGTTCTCCACATGGGAAAAAGGAAATGAAAAGGGATGCTCAACTCACTCTGCATCATCAATGAAATTGTTTCCAGGTAATTTAAGGACTTAAGTATGGTAACTGCATCGATAAAGCTTTTCCCAAAAATGGATAATATTTTTATTTCCTCAGAATAGGAGAATGCTTCTTAAACAACACCTAAAAGAACAGAGCATAAATAAAATCATAAATTTGACTTTTTAAATGTTAGGGACATTCTTCATTGTAAACCCCCATAGAGAAATTGAAAACACAAGCCACAAACAGGGAGAGGACATTTGTAACCACACAAATGACAGAGGGTTACCTTGAAAATTGAATAAATATCTTTAACAAATCAATAAGAAAAAAGATTAAGCACAAATTTAAAAATGAGAAACATGGAGAAAGACATGATCCTGCCTATCACTACAAAGGAAATATAGCTGGCCCACGGTATTTGAAAAGTTACTTTCTGGATCAGGAATAGGGTACACGTACAATGAACTGCCTTGTTATACCCGGAAGAGTAACAAAACCTAAGAAGTCTATCAATACCAAGGATTAACCTGTATGCAGAACCGAAAGAATTCTCATTCACCACTAGTGGGTATGTAAATTGGTCCTTCTGTTTGGAAAACAGTTTGTCCTTACCCAGTAAAGTCAAACATATATACAGCCTAATATTCTAGCAATTATACTAAAGCTACAATAAAAAGCAAGTGGCCAATTAACACAAAATTTAGTACCATATACTGGCTACTTGTGCTGGGGATAGGACAGAAATTCCAACTAGGGAAGAAAACCTAGAAAACTTCGGAATAAACAGTAATCATCTATTTCTTAAACTACTGTGAATTTAAGGTGTTCTTTTATTACATTTGTTTTACTTCATATACGTATTCTTACACTGTTCCATATATAAAATATATTTTATAATATAAATTAAGGATATGTTTAAAAGAAAAAAAATAGTCTGGAAGAGCCAAAAGGTATACGAAGAAAGCATACACAAGTGACATGATCTGACCTATATTTTCATAGGATCATTCCAGCCATTTTGTTAAAAATAGACTGAAGAAAGGTGAACAGGGAACAGAGAGACCTTTTGTTACCTTCAAGAGAGGTGATAGTGACTCGTGCCACGTTGGCAAGAGTGTAGGTGGTGAGAAGGGGATGGATTCTGGGTAATTGTGAGGACAGTACTAAATGGACTTGCTGTTCAACTTGATGTGAGTGAAAAAGGGAAAGGTCAAAGATAACTCTGCATTTTTTATCTGAACACGTCAAAGGACAAAATTAGTAGCACTTACTGCCCACGTCTATGGACATTCAGTGAGAAGATGTGTGTCTATTTGTGCTGGTTTTTAAGTAGGGAAATTTGAAAGATTATAGTACTAGTCTTGATTTGTATTTATGCCCTTTGTCAAAACAAACAAAGAAACAAAAAGATGGAGCTCCAGGTAGGTAAAGTTTGACGAGAGCTGCAGTTGAGGAAAGAGCTTGAATTCAAGATCCAAATTTATGCTGCGGGCCTACTTGACTGTAGAATTGTGCTAGATATGTCAACACACCATCTTATTTAATCATCACAAAGATCCCTTTGGGTAGGTGTTATAATCCCCACTTCCTAGGTAAGGAAACTGAGATTTGAGAAGTTACCTGGCTTATCCCATGTCTCAGAAATCTTCATCCGAAGTCTTCAGCTCTCACAACCCATTTTAAGAAACACAAATCGATTGGTATGCCAAGACACTTTTACTCTACATTTAACATCTAAGTTACTTCTTTGCCATTTTTATATTATAACAATGCTGAATCGATTTTGCAATTTCCAAATTTTATTCCATCCCTGGTCTTTGGCATATTCTATTTCTCCTCTTTAGAATGTCCTCTCTTTACATCTCGGGAAAATTTTTGTACTCCTTCAAATTTCAGCTTCCACGAGGTATTTTTCTGTTAGTTTCTCCAGTTTTCCCAAGTGGAATGAAGAGTGTCTATACCTAGTTTCCTGTTTCGTCCTACACAGAAGCAACAATAGTAATTGCCATATTTCACCCTGAGGGAGTATCTGTCTCTCAAATAAGGATAAGAGCTTGCATGAAGGCAGGAATTTTATCTTGTCTCTAAATTTTCAGGCCATGAGTCAGGTCCAAGCACACAGACTCAGGGTCAGAGCAGATTGATATATAAATGGAATAACTCCTGAAAATTCATATGGTGTATGTGAAACTGCATCAAAAGTCTTCCTGGAAAGTTAGGTTGGGCAGGAAAAATACACACAGAGACATACAAACTTGGGGCTACATGGTGCCTGTCTCTGCCAGGTAGAATCACTCAGAAATAGTTGGGTCTAAAACTTCCAGATCTTCCTTGAAGGGGACCGGGCTCTGTTGCAGGAACTAGGAAATATTAGAGCATATTCAGGGAACTGGCTCTGATGCCCCCACCCTCACCACACTCAGTCCACTTGGAGATTTTCCCTCTGCACGTGGGTGGCATCCTGAGAAGCCCGATGCTATCTGCTCTGAGAACTCACTGTGCTGAAGCAGGCCTCCAACAGGCTTGCTATTCCATCCCAGGGCTGCATCTGACAGTAAGTACTTTTGATATTTCAAAACCCACTCACTGAGATGACAGATTTGCTACGGGGAACTTCAGTGTAAAGAGCTGCTGCCTTTTTTTTTTTTTGACAAATGTATAAATTATATTAGCTTTTCCTGCTCTAATTTATGGTGTAATAAAACCTACTCTGCCCCAGCCTTGATAGGAAAGTAGAAGTGAAGGGCTCCTCTAGCTGGCTATTGATAAATCCTACCAAATTCTTACCATGAGCAGAAGTGATGATGAGATTTAAAAGAGCAGAGTGGAAGACGGGACACCAGGTTCAAGCTGGTGAGAAGTGAGAGAGACGAGTACTGAGAGTTGATGCAGAAACCTGGCAGGCCTCATATTTCTCCCACCGTGATTTATGCCTTCAGGATGTCACTTCATCATGGCTAATGTCTTGTTTGTCACACGCACATGCAAACCCGCAAGTGACAGAGGCCCTAGTCTGAAGCCTGAAGAGAATGCCTGGGACATAATTATGCCTCTGATTCTGCCTCTACATCCCCCTTGAAAATTGCATGTTGACAAGGGAGAATGGGATTTTTCCAGTTAGGGGTTTTAAGAGAAGAAAATTAATATTGAGCGAGTGGGTCTGTGGGCTGACAAACCAAGTATTTATTTGCAAGAATATGTTAAAAGAAGTCTCCTAGCACTGAAGAAAAAAAAAAATCTTCCACAGAACCCAAAACAATTTCCTCATCACTGCCAACTACAAATCATTTCAGATGCTTAATGAATACTTTTTAATGAATTAGACAATAATTTCATTGTTAATTTCATAAAAAAACAGCTAACATCTATGAAGCAGTAGAGCACTTACCAATGTCAAGCACTTGAGATTTAAGTAGTTGGGTGCACTCAGACTAATTAAAGTCGGAGTGCATCTTATCTTAATCAATCCTCACCACAAGGTTATGCGGTGGTGTTTAAGCCTTTTACAGGGGAGAAAACTGAAACTCAGAGGTAAAATTATCTTTTAAAAACTACACAGTGGGTAAATGATGGACAATCAGATTACCCAGATTTCAAATTGATTTCAATTATTGACAGTTTGTGCTAATCCAGACATATTGTTAAGAAATTGTACAGCTATCAAATACATTTTTAAAAAATTAAAGTTAATTTTATTGTTTCAAAAATAATATATGGTCATTATAAAGAGTCAAAACTACTTGAATATAAAGAGAAAAAAATTATCATATGAAATACACTATCCAGAAATAACCAGTTAATGTTTGAGTGAGTATTCCATTAAACATTTCCTTTTGGACAGATACAGAAATATGCACAAAATTTTATATAAATGGAATAATATCGAACATACTGTTCTAAAATCTGTTTTATTTTTCACTCAGCAATATGTCATGGGCATCTTTCCATGTCAATAAATATAGATTTGCATCATCATTTTTAATTGCAGCATAATTAGAAGTCACAATATTTTAGAGAGGAAAAAAAATGTCAGAGGCTGTCTACTCCAACCGCCTGTCCACTGTAGAAATCCGGTATATGAGTGCCAGGGCTGAAAATCATGCAAATTTTGTGGCATATTGCCATTCAAAGATGATAGTTCTAATGGTAATGGAATTAAGCCAAACTTCCCCTCTCTGTATCTTTCACATGCTAAAATATATGTCTATATATTAAACTCAGCTATCATTCCTGCTTTCTCCCTTCTCAATCAAGCCTTCCTCAAGCTAAATGTTCCTAATCTATCTTTTTTTCCCTTGTGAGTTAGAATTTCTAAACCTTTACCAACCCAGGTACCTTTCCCTAGATAACTTTAATCAGTTAATGAACTGAACACAGTTCTTCATATGTGGCATGACCGTCGCTGAATATGGTGATGTTTTCCTGTTAAGTGATTTAGATACCTTCCTTCTCCCCAAACAGTCTAATACTGAATTCTTTAGAGAGATGAACAAATGGATGGAAGTTATGAAGAACTTAAATCAGGAGCATGGAGATGCATAGAATTTTTGTTTCATAAGGTTCAGAGAATGCATAAAAACTCATCTTATGGTAAATTGTTCAGATATATAAAAGCAGTGAGGTGGAACAAAGGACATTGAATGTTCTCACTTATTAAAAAATCAATACTCTGAATTAAAGGAAAAGCTAAAGATACTGTGGAGACTCCATGGAATTTGACCAGAAGGCATTCAATACCACCTTACCTAACATTTTTATTATTTTACAGGATTAACTGTAGGCTCAAATGTTTGCAGAATCTTGCCCAATGGCATATGGCAAGGAAGAGGGAAGATTGTGTCTCCTGGAACACGTATGCAAAATGGTGTTACCAGCAAGTGACTGTGATAACTATGAAAGCTTTCACTGAGCACTTGATCGGGTAACTTATACAGGAAAGAGATGGACTAAACTCGAGTCACTGTGCTTCCGGGGCCAATTTTCCTTCTCAGAATTAATATTAAAACTTGCTGTTGAGTTTTGTTGTTATCTTCAAGAGGTGGGCTTGAGTAATTAAAACTGTAATTGGAAATTTAGTATTCATTGGAGAAAATCACAATGAGTCGCTTTTCTTTCTGTTTTTTCTTCCCCCTAAGTGTTTTCTCTGGTCATGGCGGATGTTGAGGTTGTGAGTTTGTTGTGTGCATTAGATGTACAGAAATCTTCTATTCAAGCTGAATTTTTCTCCTGTATTTTTTTTGTTGATAATCTACTTAAATTAAGCTTCCCTAATGAAATGGAGATCCAATAGCTACATCTGTGATTTACTGACTGTGAAATTAGTTAGTCTGGATAATTTATCCCATGGGTGACAAGGGTGACATCACAGAGTGAACCACCAGGTAAGAATGGAGAACTTAAAGAATGGCTCTCCTGCCATTGCATCCACAGTCTGCATGGATGAAGTACAAGGAGAATGCATTTCATAAGCCCAGGCTCTAGGGAACCCAATTGGTCACCAGCCCACCTTCCTGTCCAACACTTCCTGGTGGGAGCTTAGCTGGGGCAGACCTGCTACTTAGATCATGAAACCACCAGATGTCAGTATTGGTGCACAGTAGCTATAATAAAACTTACTTCTTGGCCAAATCATATAAAACTTAGCTCTGGGAAAGACCCAGGCAAGCATTGACGAAGTGGAGTATTTGAGTTTACTTTTTCTCCTTCTTGCTGAGTAGGAACTGGCTGACCTTAGAAGAACATCATCCTAAGACAATGGAATTGCATTATTACTGAATTACCATGCTTTTTTCCAATGAATTCTAAATAGATATTCTTTGAGGCGTGAGAAGAAAGAGAGAAAATTTGGTAAGTGAATATATTGTAAAGTGCTACCTTTCGTTATGTGTCTGCCATAGGAATTCCTAGAATTCATAATATATTCACTTCTAGCAAGTCTTCAAGACAGGATAAAGGTATGCATTGCTCCCAACATTAGTTGGCCATGTTATTAAAGGAAATAATTTCCTGAAAGTATTCTTCATAAATATTGACTGACAGAATTTTCTTGTATTACAATTGATGAACTCAGAATACTAAATGGTTATGTGATCAACTGACAAACTCAATACTACCTTCAATTCAATGGCAGAGTTTTTCCAATTCTCCCACCTATGCTCTGGTAAAACATCTGTAAAACATTAAAATATCTGAATGCAACATTCAAAAAGCTAAGACCATAAAAAGAAATAGAAATTGGATTAAAATGAATTTCTGGGGCCTACTGAAAGACTGATACTAAGGTGCCCTTCTTTGTCTTGTCTAATGTGGAACCCAGGAAAGAAATGTGAGCACTACCAGAAAATGCTGCAAGAAGAACTAACCACATACAGATGCCTGGGGCAAAAAATTATGGTAGAGACATAGGAGTGTTTGCCTAAGACCCAGAAAGAAAAGCTAGAGGATATTCTTTGGGAAATTAGGACATTCAATAACACCCATCTGTATCTATATATACAGAAAGCTGCATGATACCCAAGGCAACATCCTTGCTCAAAGACCTAAGAAGACCCTAAGGTTCACCTTGGATAGATCCTTAGGCTGAATAGAAGGCCCATGCTAAGTGTTAGTGTGTCTCAGCAGAGACTGAGAAAGGTATTTGGTTTAATTTTGTTTGTGTGCTTTTATTATTATTATTATTTTCTTTAAGCTCCTGGCTTTCCAGACAATTTCTGTCAAATTATTAGCTGAATATGAACTAAAGGAACAGAAATTCTAATGACCATACATGACAAGGAATACAGTCTTTGCAAAAAAAAAAAAATTGTTTGGAAAACTCACTACGTAATGGATTGCTATAGCCTTTCACAATCAAAACGAGAAAGGAAAACAGAAAACTCAGGGAAATAGTTTCTGATTTCCAGAGTAACTACATTAAATGTTCACTTTTCAAAACAAAAATTACAGGCATTGGAAAAGAATGGAAAGTATAACCCAGTGAAATGAACAAAATAAAGTGACAAAATCATTGCTAAGAAAGCCAGACTTACCAGGCAAGGAAACAAGTTTCATAAATATGCTCAAAGCTCTGAAGGGAAATGTAGACAAATAACTAAAAATATCAGGAAAATCATGTATAAAAATATTAATAAAGAAGTATCAAGAGGGTATAATAAAGGCAGAGCTCACAGAAAAGTGTATACTTATAAATGCTTATGTTAAAAAAGAGAAAATAGGAAAAATTTCAAAATCGATGATCTAAATTTACACACTGAGGGACTTGGGGAAAAAGAGCCAACTAAGATCAAATCTAGAAGAAGGAAGAAGATATTAAATATTGAAGCAAAGATGAACAAAATAGAGAATAGAAAGATAAAACAATAAAGGGAATTAATAAAAGCAAATTTTGTTTTTTGAAAAGATCAACAAAACTGGCAAATTTTTAGCTAGACTGATAAAAAAGAGAAAAGTAAATAACTAAAATCAGGCATAAGAGAATATGATACATAAATGCAAAGGATTGGAAAATAGTATAAGCAATTGTATGGCAACATATCAGATGCCCTACACAAAATGGACAAGTTCTTGGAAATATGCAAATGACCTAAACAACTCAACAAGAAATACAAAATTTCAACAGGCTTATAATAACTAAAGAGATTGAATTGGTATTCAAAACCTCAAAACAAAGAAAAATTCAAGACCACATGGTTTCAATTAAGAATTCTACCAAATATTTAAATAACTAACCCCATCCTTCACAAACTCTTCCAAAAGTGAAAAAAAAAGAGGGGACATTTCCTAACTCTATTATAATTCCAGAATTACTCTGATACCAAAGCTAAATAAAGATGTCAAAGGAAAGGAAAGTACAGACCAATATATCTTATTAATATTAATGCAAATTTCCCAACAAAATACTAGCAAAAGGAATCCACAGCTTATTAAAAAGATTATCCACCATGACCAAGTTGGATTTATTCCAGGAATGCAAAAGTAGTTCAATGTAAGAAAATAAATCAATGTAATATATTACATTACCAGAAAGAGGGGGAAATATTTTAATCAGTGTTCTATACTAAGATTCTAGATTGTTTTTCTCTCAAATATGATGCACAGAAATAAATTCAAGTGTCCAGATGTGTCTGAGTCACAATAGCTTAAACACACTCACACTTTCAATAGCTTTATGTATGTCTATTTAGATCTTCCTTTCTATTTATCCTATATACACACATACATGTACACATTATATAGATTGATATATATGATGTAGCACATAATGTGTAATATTTCATTAAAAGATCTAGGGAGCTGTGGTACTTAAGTTAAGAATTTTTGACTAATGGAGAATAGTTACATCCTTTAAAGGCTGATAAACCTCCAGTCACTAAAGGTGTTCAAGTATCAGTGTGACAGCTAATTGGTAAAGACACTGTAGAGAAGAAAGTTACCATCCTGAACTCATTGAAACTGCAGGGCTCTGTAAGGTATTATTATTGGAGTTTCTGGAGCTATTTTAACATTCAAGTGCACACACATACACAAACAATAGTAATGAAAATTCTTCATTTACTCAACTTAAGAGTATACAGATTAAACAAATAGTTCATTTGGGATTTCCTGGACCTACAGGTCCTCGAAGGTCATTCTTTATGGAGAAAGTTGTAGGTAATAGTTCTATTGAGAAGTCCAAGTGCTAGATTGAAAATTAGATGAAAACAGTGACCAAGATTCTTTCAAATTCTGAGGGCTTATGATTCTTAGATATAGACTTTATTGGGATACTTTTTAAAGCATAAGCAAAAATGTATTGATCACACTTGTAAGAGTCATATTTTATGTGAGACAAAGATATAAAATATAGACAGTTTATTATTGGAACAAAACTACTTCTAAAATATATGCATAACAAATGCTATTGATGGTTACAATGATGATGACAAATGTGATTAAACATTTATTCTTTCCCATATAGTATAATTAAGATTTTACTTATATAACTCAATTGTATTTTTATCTGAACTTTAAATAGAGATTTCACTATTATTCTTTTTAAGAAATTAATAAAAAAAATAGAACTATAGATATTTTTAAGTCATTTGACTAAGATAGAATGAACAAGTTTTGGAATAGAGATTTGAACCTGGACAGTCTGCCCCAAAATATGCATTCAAAAATATCATGCTGACCACATTTCAGAAGCTCTGAGATTTTGAGAGAAGAGATTTAGCAATGTGAGCAGAGGACACTTGAGTCAAATTAAATAGAAGAAGGCATTTTAAGCCATAAATATGATAATATAACAGTAACTATTGGTTTTATATAACAGTCTAAAGCTTTCCATTGACTTTCACTTTCATTATCTTGGTGAATTATTATAACAGTTATAAATAAGAACTTACGATTATTCCCATTTCACAGATGGGGAAATAGATTAAGATAGATAAAGTAAATATGGATGTTAATACTCAGTGGCAGAACCAAAACTTAAATTCATGGCTGTGTGTGGGTGTACCACAATTCTCTTCATAAATGGTATTGTGAATATAATTTGATACAACTGGTAAAAAACTTAATGTTACGGAGCTCTCCTGTATCACTTTCTTCATCTCCACGGAACTCTGACCTACACAAGGTCAGAGGTAATAATAACACAGTATTAAATTCAAGGGGTATTTTAATCAATTGCCTAATGTATAAACAAGTCATTGCCATGTATTGAGCACACAGAGAGCATTTAAGGAAGGTTAACTTTTATTATCCCCATTATTCCATTTTCATAAGTGAAATCATAACCAAGCATACAGGATTTAGGCAGTGACTAAGAAATCCACTTTTGTGTTCCTTAGCCAAGGGTTGGGGGAAACAAAACAAAACATAGGACAATGAAGAGTGAATTGGCCTGGGTGCACATTCTGATGAATGCCAGCACATAGGACCTGTTTATTGAGTTAGAGGATCGTGGACTTATGGAATCACGTATATCTTGGAATGAAAGACTCACAGACTCATAAGCTATTAAGTTACACCTTCACTCAATAGC
Organism: Desmodus rotundus; assembly: GCF_022682495.2. Classification (NCBI taxonomy): domain Eukaryota; kingdom Metazoa; phylum Chordata; class Mammalia; order Chiroptera; family Phyllostomidae; genus Desmodus; species Desmodus rotundus. The sequence goes on along the minus strand of NC_071387.1, from coordinate 13,095,754 downwards.
ACTAAGAATCGACCTCTGAAATTACCAAGTTCCTGCTGAATATATCTGGTGAAAAATGACCACCTTGTTTCTACTTGAATATTTCCTGGACCAGGAATGCCTTGTCCAGAAATTGGGGCTTGCAATTCTGGATAGCTGTGAAAGCTAGGAAAGTCATGCATATGTTCATCTAAAAATATGTCATTTTGAACCAACTCACCTTGACTCTAGTTCAATCTCTTGGGACTATATGAAAGAAGACTAGTCCATTTTTGCATGATGAAAGAATGCATGAGGCACAAAGGCCTACTCTTTTATTTTACCGTTCTTTTAACCGATTAATGTGGAACTGTCTTTCAGAATTATGTGCTCTCTCCTTGTCTCTCCTTCATCACCATCCCTAACTTTTCTTTCTTCTCCTATTCTTCTTTTAAGCACCTGGGTCCTTAGCACATGCAGTCACAAGTTATTAGAACATAAGGGAGTAGCAGGTAATGCCTCCACGTTGTATGGATGAGGATGCTAAAGTCTAGGGAGACGACGGTGAAGTGATTTGCCCAAGGTCAAACAGCTAGCTCACATGAAAACACACAATCCGATAGGTGTAGGTGCAAATATGGTAATTTTGGAGTCCCGTTTGTTTGTTTTTAGCTTTGATGTTGTGTAATTGGGCTACATTTTATAGTACGTGTAGTCTACATACAGGGGGGGCAGGGTGGGAAACACACGGCAGTGCTCTGCTTTGTGAATCTCACTCCCAGGGAACGCAAGGGTAATTTTGCATTTTTGTATCTGAAAAGTCATGCATGGCAGAAGCACCTTTCTTTTTTTCTTCCTTGTTATTTTGTCCAGATAGTTCTCACTTTCCGTTCTATAGTCAGGGCATAACGCTGACTTGTACCTTTGAAAGGATCAAGTTAAAGAATGCAGTGGTGCGGTGAGACAGAGAGAGACGTGAGCCAGTGGGAATGGTCTGTTCACAGGAGACCAGCCGGAAGAGGTTATGGAAGGAAAGAAGCAGGTCTTTTTAAAAAGAGAGATGCTTTTTAAAAATTCTATCAGCTAGATACCTAAGGAGCTTCACTCCAGGGGAAAATGGAGAACTCACTTATGGAAGTTAATTCAGCTTCATTACTATTCCCCGTGGAGGCAGATAGAGAGGATTTCTAATGAAACTCTTGGACTCAGTGGCTGAAGTCATGAGAAACAGGATCTTATCCCGCCTGTTGTACTGAAATATCTGAGAGACCGCAGGCAAGTTACCCTCCCTCTCTCTATGTCACTCTTCTCTGCATATTAAAACAGCCATAGTGAACTTTAATATTTCCTGATTCTAGATTTCCTGAACATTCATATATGTGAAAGAACCCCTGGAATGGTAGAATTTGTTCTCTCGGTTTTACAGCAAATTTTGGAGAGTATTCCAGATGTATTTGGAGTGTGCCCTTCTCCCCATTACCTGAGTGTAGAGATGCACGACGTTGCCGTTAGTCACTGACTGATATTAATCATGTCAGCTCCCTTTTCTACAAGAATGACTGCTTTAATGGGAAACTCCAGCCACTGTCAACATGCCAGGAGGTGTGAAGAAGGAAGGGCAGAGGAATGGGAGGGTGTTATTGAGAAGGAAATGATGGATGAGGAAATCAAGCTCAAGCTCCTGTATTATGAGAGGGGGATGGGGTTGGTATAGAAGTGGGAACATAGCTTGGAGTAGCCTGACCTCTTGTCTCTGCAAAGTACTTAAAAATGTCAGCAGATTGAGGCTCTTTGGTTCTGCCTACCTCCATGCATACCACCCCATGCCATGGAGGCTGTGCAGCATAATGGGTAAGAGCGCCTGGTTTCGAATCTTGTCTTTGCTGCTCTCTAACACTATAAATCACTGCTTCACTGGAGATAATCACAGTGCCTATCTGATAGGATCTTTTGGATGATTTAACAAGATGATACTCATAAGGTGGTTAACATAGGGCCTGGCAACATTAAGCTTTTATAAAGTTAGTTGTTACCGCCAACCTTTAATTCTACATATTATTTACAGGTTTCACTTATTGATACATTATCTGATTCAATGCTCAGAAAACTGTCCGATGGAAAGTAGGAATTATCACTAGGATGCACAAGAGGAAACCACAGTTTAGTGGTATTTAGAGTTCTACAAGTTCTGAAGTTAGGACGAGAACAAAAAGTTGTCTGTCTCAAGGTCAGCAAATGAGATTATAATATGCTGAACACCAACCAGGGGCCACATGGTCTGTTTGGTGCTTTGGTAGAGACTCTTCACCCTCAGTGCAGCTCACTGATATAGTCTTGCTTGTATGAAGGCAACTGAGGTTTGGGGGAAGCAAATGACATACCTAACAATGCACAGCTAGTCAGGAAAGAACCAGGGTTTGAGTCATATCCTGGGACGCTTACTCCAGTTTCATTTCATGTTAATCTGAGTGTCCCCCTAATCATGTAATTAGTCTGTTACATGGTATTTGGTGACAATATGGACAAATGTAATGGATACACTAGAAGATGAGCCCCTTATAGTTTTAATAGTGCATGCAATTCACATAGCTCGAATCTCCAGCGGTGATTCTCAAAGGTAGTTTTCTCCACTATCATTTAAAGACCAAGAATTCGTTAAACTAGTTGGTCTATTGGGTGTCCTATCAGACAAAACATCATGAGTAAGGGCTAGTGTCATATATCATGAGTGTTGAAGACAGATACCCAAGCCTGCAATCATATTCCATGACATTTACCACTTATGTGTCTTGGTAAATGTGTCTTTTAAATTTCAATTTTCTCGTATGTGGAAGAAAAAAATACTACCTCTCAGGGTCATTGTGAGGATTCATCATGTAATTGAAAGTATCAGTATTTACTCACTAAATAGTAGCTTCAACAATGGAAAATGTTTTCACATTGTAGGTTTGAACTTACTTAGAAATTCCTATGTGTATATCCTTATATCTGTACAGAAATGTTTCCTCTACAGATGGTTATGGTCAGTATTGAAATCAGTAAGTACAATCCAATTCACTAAATATATGTTGTTCTTCTACCCCAAGTAACATACTGGCTGGCAATGTCCTGGAACTCTGGAAAAGTTCCCATGCAAGTTTTGCTTCAGACTCTACCACTATGAGTCTACATAGACACATAGAAAGGCACCACACGTATGGTCCACAGAAAGTTGAAATTTAGCTTTTACCCTAATGTGCTTCCAAAAGGCAAAATGTTAACCTTGGACATAAATTGTTGCCGGGGATATATAATTTTGACATAGCCTATGCCTAAGCTACATAACTTTTAGATTTCTCTTAACAACAATTATCACCCTCAATTAATCTCTGTTGAGTATTCACTAAGTTAGTGGGAATCTGTGAACATAAGAATAGTTGCCAAGATAATGCTGTCTGCCCCACAGAACTTTTGCTGCTGATGGGAATGTTCTCTATGCTGTTCCATACTGAATATAGACTGTATGACTGAATTTTGTATTTTCATTTAATTCTTAGTTAAATGTGAATAGCTCCATGTGGCAGGTGGATATTGTATTGAACAACACAGGTAGCAAGGCACTGTTCTCAGGGTCAGGTGATTAGATTCTAGGCTGGGCCCTACCACTGTGTGTGTGTGTGTGTGTGTGTGTATACTTCCTGCAATGTCTTCTTTGAAGCTAAGGACCCCTATTCATAGAATAAAAGGGTCTCACTAGGTCCAGGCATTGAAGCCTCCAGGGCTGATTCCTGTGCTCATAACGAACAACACTAAGCAACAACCACACTTCTTCCCACTGAGCCAGATGTGGCATTAGTGTCCTCCTCCATGTGATGCTCCAGCAAGCACTTACAGTAGAGTTTAGTAATGTGAGAAAGGGCCTGTGTGCATTTTCTGGGTTGAACCCAAATTTTCTGGCATCTTCAGAGGAATAGAATCTTATGTAAAAAGGATATGGTTGTTCTTCAAGTCAAGCTAAGAATGATAATGATTCTGTCATCTAAGTATTTACTTAAATAGTTTTGAACATATTTGTGCACCATGTGGTGAGGGAACTGTGGACTTAAAATCAGAACAACTGACTTCTGGTCCCAGACCTTTAAATTATCTGCTGTGTAAAATCAGTAGCTATTCACCCTGGCTGGGTAGCTCAGTTGGTTAGAGCATCATCCCTATATGGCAACATTGTGGTTTCAATCCCCAACTAGGGCACATGCAAGTATCAACCAATGAATACATAAGTAAGTGGAACAACAAATTTCTCTCTCCTGCTTTCCCCTTCCCTCCCTTCCTCTCTCTCTCTAAAATATCAGTAAAAAATAAAATAAAATCTGTAGCTATTCAAGGTATTTGAATCTCAGTTTCTCCATCTGTAAAACATGGAAAATTAAATGATCTATTGTATCAAAGTTAATGACATGAAAGTACTTAACTAAGAAAAAATACTATTAATATTCTGGTGATGAAGTACGGCTGCTTAGTATTTTTACGTAGTACAGATGGTCTTTTACCAAAGAGTACACAAACATTTATTTGTATTAAAAGTATGACTGTTTTATTGGCAAAAGACATTAGGGACAAGGAAGGTTATCTCTCATGGCTATTTATGCAAACACACACTGAAACATGTACCTGCTATTGTATATTTTACATTAACACATACTGGTATCTAATTATGAAGTGTGATAGATGGAGGAGAATCTGGAGGTCGCCTCTTCTGGTCTGGGTTTTCCAGAAAGCGGACTCTGAGATGGAAATTAGTGTGGACAATGTTAATTAGAAAGTGTTCTGGGTTTCAGCAACTCCAAAAAGAAGGAAAGGAAAAGGATTATCGGGACAGGGGAGAGGGAAAAGTCAGCCTGTGGGTTAGTCTCAGTGAAACACCTTAGCTAACCTTGTGGGATATTCTGAAGATATCTGTCCTGAGCTGAGGCAAGAGAGCCAGGCCTTTACACTCCCATGAGTTAATCAGACACTGGATATAAGCCATTCCAGGAAGGGCGTATAGCCTTTAGGGAGGACACTTTCTTCAGCCAAGGCAATTTCCAAAGGTGGCTGAGAGCTGTTTTCTTTTCTCCAAAAGCTGAGATTAAGTTCTTCATTACTGAAGGTGGAGGGATCTGGATAGCTCTCTGCAGCACCCATCCAATCATCCAATTCACCATTTGGTTTTTTAAAGCATGAAAATGAAGGTTCAGCTATAAATGGACCTGTCTATCAACAAATAGTATTCTTGGGTATCCTAGGACTAGAATCCAAGTCTTCATGCTCCCAAATAAGTGATTACCCATCTACCAACTCTTCATAACTTCACTCTGTAGAGTACTTGAGTACTTGAAGTCAACACTAATTCTGGTCAGGTGTGCTGATTCTTCAGCGTTGATTGTACACTTCTCATGGTTAATCAATCTCAAATTTCCACAATTAGGTCAACCCAGACGACAAGGCAGAGCTGACTGGGCCCTCTGCCCAATACTTGTCACTTCATCTCTGTACCTCTAATTGACTCTGGATTTCATTTTCTGCTAGCAGTTATTCCCAAAAGTTTCTCTGCTCTGCGACCACCAAACCCTCTTAGCCTATCCATTTCAACAACCCCAGTCCAAAATGTAAATAATAAAAATCAGATTCACAAAAAAAGGCCAGAATCCTCCTCTACATGTTGTCTCATCCACGATGTTCACCACTAGAAAAAAAAATTAGAGAAACAACTTCTAAACCTTGGGACTATTTGGGGCTAGATAATTCTGTTCTGAGCAGAGCTGTTCTTTGCATTCTAAGATGTTTATCAGCATCCCTGGCCTCCATCAACCAGGTGACAAAACACCTTCCTCCAGTTGGGACAATGCAAAACGTCTCCAGATATTACTAAATGTACCCTAGTGGGCAAAATAGCCCTGTTGGAGAACCAGTCCTAGAGAGACCCTCAGAATTAATGTTTCCTATGGCAAGAAAAGATCTATCCTTCCTTTTCCAAAGCTCTGTACTCCATTCTCTTCCTTCGTCCCCAAACATTTTATAAACACTTCTCCAAAGAGGATGTACAGGACACACATAGACATATGAAAAAATGCTGAGCATCATTAATCATCAGAAAAATGCAAATTAAAACCTCAATGAAATATCACCTTACACCTGTCAGAATGGCTACCATCAGTAAATCAACAAACAAGTATTTGCGAGGTTGTGGGGAACAGGGAACCCTAGTACACTGTTGGTGGGAATGCGGACTGGAGCAGCCACTGTGGAAAACAGTATTGAGTACCATTAAAAAATTAAAAATGGAACTTCCTTTTGACCCAGTGATTCCACTTCTGGGAATATACCCCAAGGATCCTAAAACACCAATTAAAAAAAATATGCACCCCTGTATTTACAGCAGCACTTTTCACAATAGCTGAGATTTGAAGGAGCCTAAGTGGAGTATGTAGAGGAATGGATAAAACAACTGTGGTACATTCACATAATGGAACACTGTGCAGCAGTGAAAAAGAAGAAACTCATATTTTGCAACAGCATCGATGGACCTGGAAAAAATTATGCTAAGTGAATTAAGCCAGTCAGTGAAAGAAAATACCACATGATGCCACTTACATGTGGAATGTAAGGAACACAGTAAACCAATGAAGAAAACAGTAACAGAAGCTCAGATACATAAAACAGACTGACAGCTGCTGGAAAGAAGTCAGAGGGATGCGATGGAAGATGGTGAAGGGATTAACCAAAAAACATTTATGCAGAACCCATGGACATGGACAACAATGTGGGGGTTGTGTTGGGGTGGAGAGAGGGTGAGGCTGGGTGGAGGTAAGGAAAGGGAGAAAAAGAGAGAACAACTGTAATCACATAAACAATAAAAATAAAACTAAAAAAAATAAATATTTAAGAATATATTTTAAAGAAAATATCCTACATTCCCCTGAAGTTCTTTTCAAGTTACCTTTCTCCATCTTATTTTCTTCAGAGTTCAATCTTATCTTGAATGCATATGTTTTATTCTTGTACATGTGTTGACATCATATATGTGTAAAACAATGCATAATATATTTTATATCACATATACATATAACACTGCATGATATATCATATGTATCAAGCTGAAAAATGTTCACTTTTTCATTCATCATTATATGCAGAGTTCCCTTTTTTCTCATGATGCATGCAGATCAATTTCATTCCTTTGAACATACCAAAAACTACTAATTCATTTTCCTCTTGATAAGCATCTGTTTTCCTTATTTCACCTTTACAAACAACATTGCAGTGAACCTTCTTGCTTACATGTTTTTCTTATGTAAGCAAAGTAACTTCTCTAAGGGATGACAGCTAAAAATACAACTGCTAGGTAGAAATGCATCTTAACGTTAGTTTAAATAAAAATTGCCTGACTGATGACTGATTTGTTTAAGATTGAGGGCTGACAGGCATAGAGTACAGGAATAAAGGTTACTGGTTGTATTTGTGCAACTTAAGGACTCTCCGTGTTGGTGTACGCCTATGTAACCATCATAGATCACAAGAGCACTTGCAAGGTTCCCAGCAAGGTTCCCTTGTGACCCCAGCTAGTCTATTTGGTGTTTTATTGCTGCCATAACAAATGAAATCAAACTTAGTGACTGGGAAATACAAATTTATTACTTTATTGTCAGAAGTTTCACACTTGTCTCACCAGACTAAAATCAGAGTGTTGCCAGGAGGACTTGCTTTTTCCGGGTTCTTGAGGCCGCCATGTTCCCTGGGTTATGGCCTTCTTCTTCCACTCAAAAGCCAGTGACATCACATCTCACTGACGCTGTATTGGCTGTCACATCTCCTTTTCTGACTCTCTTCTGCCTCCCTCTTCCATTTATAAAAACTCTTGTGGTTACATTGGGCCCACCTCGGTAATCCATGGTAATTTCCCTATTTTTAAGGTCAGCTGATTAGCAACCTAATTCCACCTGCAACTCTAATTTCCCTTTGCCATGTTACCTGAAAAAATCATAGGTTCTGGGATGGGTATGTGAATATCATTGGCGGGGGCGGGGGGGTGGTCATTATTCTGCCTACCATAGGAGGTACCCCCTATTTTGACTTCTAGCTTTATAATTGTGTTCTGTCTTCAATCTGATTTGTTTTTCTAAGGCACATAAAATCTATATTATGTGCTATATTCCTTTGTCTGCTTTCACTCAACATATTTTGGGGTTTATCTCTGCTATCAAACAGTTTGTTTTATTGCTGTATAATATTTCTTTATTGCAGCATACCACAATTCATTTATCTATTCTGCTGTCAAGGGCATTTTGATTGTTTAGAGAGTTTGTCTATTGTGACTAAATCTACAAACATTTCTGCACAATGTGTAAACACCTGCACCCATTTTTAGAGGGTGTATACTGAAGAGTGGGGGTCCTTAGGAATATGGTAGACATTTCTGTTTGACTTTAAAAACTACTATTTAGTTTTCCAAAGTGGTTTTACCATTTTACTTTCCCAATATAAGAGAATTCCAGTTCTTCCTCTTCATCCTAGCCCACACTTCATACTGCCCATCTTTTTCAAAGTAGTAATTACACTTGATAAGAGTTATCTTTCTGATTGTAAAGAAGCATCTCATTATGGTTTAATTTGCGTTTTCCTGAGAGCTCATAATCATAAGTGCCTTCTCATGTTTATTGCCTTTCATGTAACTTCTTTTGTGTAGTGCTTGTTTGAGTCATTTGTTTATATTTTAAATTGGATTCATAGTTTTTTATTTGTAGGGGTTTGTTATATAACCTAGATACAAATCTTTTGTCAGATATATGTATTGCAAATATTTACTTCTATTATTTCTATTATAATACAAAATATTACTTCTGTTAGTCTGTGATTTGTCTTTTTTACTTTCTTAATGATGTTGTTTGAGAAGCAGACTTTTTAATCTTGAAAAGACCTTTTTTTCTTCCTTTTTATTTTATAATCAGTGCTTTTTCAGTCCTATTTAAGACATTTTTGTCTTGCCAATATTGATTTAAAAAAATATATATATATATACACATATGCTCATATATACACATGTACATTTTACATCTTCTTCTGGAAGCTTATCCTTTCACATTTAGACCTATGACATATTTCAAATTAATTTTTATACATTATATGAAGTAGCAGTCACAATTCACTTATTTCCCTATAGACATCTAATTATTCATTGGCAACCTCTCAAAAAGACCACATTTTCCAAATTGAAATTTAGTGTTCTATATTTTTTTTTTAAATCAAATGATTATATACTTGTGAGCAAAATGGTCATTTACTGTATACTTCCCAAATAACAAAATTGATTAATTTATAATATAAACTACATTAGTCTTTCCCTTGTGTTGGGGTCCTGTTTTAAATCCTGGATTGATTAATAAATCCGATAAGATGTTTTCCGAATTAATGGTATACATTAAAAACCTAATTACTTTTTCTGTATAAGAACTATTTTTCTTTATTTTTTTATTAACACCATTATAGATATCCATATTTTCCCCCACTTTGCCCACCTCCATCCAGCCCTCAACCCCCCTTCCCTCTGGATATTACCACACTGTTGTGTCCTTGGGTTATGCATTTATGTTCTTTGGCTAATCCCTTCTTCTCTCCTTCAGTTCCCTCCTTCATTTTCTCTGCCCCTACCCAACAGTTGTCAGTCTGTTCTATATGTCCACACCTCTGTTTCTCCCTTCCTTCCTACCTTCCTTCCTTCTCCTTCCTTTCTTTCTTTTCTTTTTTCTATTTTAATTTTTAATCTTTATTGTGTTTTTCCATTACCATTTAGTTCCCTTACACCCCTCTTCCCTCCAGCAATCACCACACTGTTGTCCCTTTTTCCTTTTTCCATGAGTCCTTTTTCCTCTTTCCATGCCTCTGTTTCTATGTTGTTCATCAGTTTATTTTGTTAATTAGATTCCACATATAAGTGATATCATCTGGTATTTGTCTTTCTCTGACTGGCTTATTTAAGGACATGGAAACATGGTTTGGGTTCCTTTCTGTCAACCTTTTCCTATACATTTTAATGGATTTATTTTATACTTTCCTACTCTTATGGTATGAATTTCCTCCTAATAAAAAAGTGACATGTACTAAATTTACTGAGTATTCATGGTGTGCAAATACATGATGTACACAGTGAACCAGGGTTCCCTCTGGCACAAGCTTACAGTATAAATACACATGAATACTTAATAGTCATTGACCCACTTATTGAAACATTCCTAGAGTCAGTTACCAATATTATTCCCATTTTACAGATAACTGGTCCATCTATGGAAGATAAGGTTACTTCCCTAAGATCACAGAGCAATTAACTGATAGTAATTTACATATTTTGGGCATAGTATCTTATGATTTTAAGTTTGGAAGGTGCCTTAATGTTTATTTTCTTTAACTCAGTTTCAGTCATTCACTCCATCCCAGGTGGTCAGGAGGTTTTTCAAAACTATACTTGAAAACCTGAGTGACATATAGCTCATCTTCCCAAGTGAGAATGAGTAAATTGGAAATTAAGAGCTTGGTCTCTGGTCTAAGATAAGTATGAATACTGGCTCAGTTACAATTAGCTCTGAGTCATTAAGTAAGCTATATAGCATCACTGAATCTCAGTTTCATTATCTATTTTAGTGAGAAAAATGATACCTATCTTACGGGGTTATTTTGAGGATCTAATGAGATAACACAACCTCTTGCCTAGCAGAGATCTTGGCATGTAGTAAATTCTAGCATAAAATAGTATTATTGTTTTTCATCTTTAGACAGCTCTAACTTAAAAAAAAGTGGATGAATTAAAATTCATAGGTTTCTATGCCTGTGGGATATCAGAACACAACACTGTCCTTTCTTAAATTATTTAAAGCCTGACATTGCTCCTTTTGAGACTTCTTGTACCCATGCTTAACTTCCACTTCTTTCAACTTTACTTCAAGTGTTATTCTTTTAAGATTATTAGTTACTTGTGTCAAATATTGATTTTTTCCTAGAATACCCTCAGAGTGAATAGCCCAGGGTAGATAACCAAAGAATATCTATTAAGTGACTGAATCAAGTCCCCATATCCTTTCAGTCATCATCATTTGTTATCATATTGTCTCTTTATTTAATTTTACAGACACTATATCTTATTTATAGGATCACCGCATCTTTAATCATTATAGGTAGTTTATATAAAGACCATATACTATTTAACTCTCTTAAAGATCATGTAGTATTTTTTACAAGTTCTAAATACATATAACAGGTTAATCATCACAACCTCTCAATGATGTTAGATATTATTATATTTATCTTAAAATAAACTAATACTTAGAAATGCTAACTAGTCTAAGTGGGATCTGCACCCTGCTATGAGTGATTTTATAGTCCAGCTTCTTAAATACAGAAAATTATTAACTCTAAAATGAATTGCTAGCAACAAGGTAATTCTAGTCACCTCTCTTCTGATTATAATAGAGAATCGTTCTGTTCCCTTGGCTAATTTCTCAGTTCTTTTCTAGTATTCCTTTTCTCTTCTCATTTTTCTCTCTTGGTATGTCCCTCTACACTCTTGACAGGTTGTTATTAGAAACATTTCTGCATATTAACTTACCTCTACCTTATAAACCAATGTGTGAGTGACAGGCCCTTCAATACACCTGGACACATGAGATGCATCTCATCTCCTCCCGTTTATGTGGATCTGTCATACTCCATCTCACTATAATCCCAGATCCTTCATTTTCTCTCTCTAGAGGCTGAACATCAACTCAGCCAGCACTTTCAGGACTGCCTTTGCCCCACCTCTGAAAAAGAAATCATTGGCATAATCTCAAAGAGAACTCAAATGTATTATTACGATTTCTAGTTGTTTGATGCTGGGATAAATCTTCAAAAGAGGCAGACATCAGATGAGAAACACTGCCGCGTGTTAGAAAGGGCACCGAGTCTAGAGTTAAGAGACCGTGATATGAATCTAAGTTTAGCCTTTCTGTCACTATTGGACCTAGGTAAGTTCTGTCACCTCTCTGAGTCTCAGATTTCTTATCTCTGGAATGAAATCAAAGATTAAATAAGATTAGTGATGTGAATGTATTCTACTTAAAAAATCATGCCAACCAGAAATTGTGGTCCCGGGGCTGGGGGGGGGGGGGTGGTGCCAAAATACACACTGTTGGTATTTGGGTAGATCATAATTCAATTTCTCAAAAGGGTCCTAGGTGATATTTTATCATTTAATTTAGATTCCTTCATTAATTTGTTAACAAATCTTCATCAATAATAAATCATAGAAATTGAAATTAATAGATAAAACCAATCACTCTGATATATAAAAGTAATAAAGAGAAAATATAACTGAAGAAAGGATAGTATTTATCATTATAAGCATTGAAAAACATAAAAATTAATATAACAAGAAAAAAGATGAAACTCTAAAATAATACTCTTAGCTAAGGAAGAAATATATATATGTATATACACACATACACATATATATTCTTGAATAGAAACTATTTTAAAGCTGTGATGTTTCTTAAATTTTAAGAACAGGCATTTCTACTATTGATTCCAAAGGAAATTGGAGAAGACCTTAATAAAGTTATTTTTAAATTGACCTGGGAGATTAATTATGCAATACTGATTTCTTTATTCTTAAAAAGAAAAATTAGAAAAGATTTACATCACATAAATATTAAAATTATTTCAGACCCATAATAAGTAAAATAATATTTTAGTATGAGAATATAGAAAAAGAAAAGACATTAAAAATTACAAATGCAGATCCTAATGCATATGATGATTTAGGAAATATAAAGTGAAGGAAGGAAGGATGCAAGGAAGGAAGGTAGGTAGAGAAGAAAGAAAGAAGTATTCAGTATAAGATGATGGAGCCATATTTTTTCCCTTGAGGCAGGGGCAAATATCTGCATAGGGATATTAAGCCTTTTACTGAACTGTAAGGTATGTGTGTAAGGGGTGAAACTCCAAAAGGCTAGTCAAAGCATGAACGGGTGCTGTAAGGTGAAATGTTCTGAGAGCTGACAAAAGGAAGGGAAACGTTCAAGTTTGAATCAGCCAGAATGAAGGATACACATTAATGGTAGGGCTTAACTAGGCCTAGAAGTAGAAATTTATTCTATCCCCCAACTCAAAATTCTTTTTTAAAAGAGACTTCCCTCAAAAAGATCAGTCTATTCCACAAGTAACTTAACTGCTTGGAAAAACAAAGTCCAACACTTTTTTAAAAAATAAATAAAATTTATGAAATCCAGCATCCATTGAAAAATTATTGTCAAGAAGCAAAAAAAATATGACCCAAAAGCTGGAGAAGTATCAGTAAATAGAAGAAGTGAGTGATATATTTAAATTCCAAGACCAGAATTTTAAAACAAGTATTATAAATCCATTCAGTGTGCTTGATGACTTAAAAGACAATATGGACACAATATTGAGGAAAATGGAAGATATAAAATACAATGAAATAACTCTAGAGATGAAAAATAAAGTGTCATAACTATTCAAACAAAAAATTACCTAAAAAGATTAATAAAAAAATTAAATATCATGGCAGAGAGTAGGGGGAGACGAAAAAGATCAAAAAACTTGAAATCAAGGAAACCATCAAAACTTAAGCACAGAGTGGTGAAAATGCACAATTCCAAAGTCACCTGTTAGACTACAAACAGTCTGACATACAAGCATTAAAATGAGAAGAAAAGAAAGGTACAGAAAAAATATAGTTGTCATAAGGGCTGAAGTTTTTCTTCATTTTAGGAAACCTGTAAACTGACATATCCCAGATGCTCAGAAAACTTAAGTAGACTAAATGCAAAGAAACCCACACCAAGGCTACCGTCATCAGGTTCCTGAACGCCCAAGATGAGGAGAAAATTCTTAAAATCAGCCAGAGAAAAAGACACACTATCTTGAGAGGAACAAACACAAGAATGCCCACAGACTTCATATCTGAAGATATGTAATCCAGACCACAGTGTAACAATGGGTTTGAGGGGCTGAAAGAAAATATACGTATGTCAACTAAGAAGTCAGTACCCAGTGCAGACAACTTTGAAAATAAAGGTGGAATACTTTTTCAAACAAAGCAAGCTGAGAATATTTTTTAATCAGCTCACCTGCTCTAAAAGAAATGTTAAAGATGATTTTAGGCAGAAGGAAATGATATGAGAAAGACATAGGTTATACAAAAGAAAGAAGCTTTCCAGAAATAGCAAATAAATGGGTAAATATTAAAAATAAAACAATGCTGGGTTCTGTTTTATGGTAATGACACAGTACCTTGTATAAGACTAAATGTCCAGGTGATTATAGTGATAACAACTGGAAAAAATAGCTATTTTGAGACACTAGAAAGCAGTCAAAAGCAGGAAGTAACTGAATAGGATTTGTCTCTCAAAAAAGAAAGGAAGTAAGAAAGTAAGGGAGGGAGGGAGGGAGGAAGGAAGGAAGGAAGGAAGGAAGGAAGGAAGGAAGGAAGTCAGGAAGGAAGGAAAGAAGAGAGAAAGAAGGAAAGAAAGAAAAAAGAAAGTCTTAAAAACCAGAAGAAAAAAGAGACATTTTATGCAAGAGAACAATAATAACAATGAAGGCTGGTATTTCATCAACAAAAAGGAGGCTAAATGATACTAATAGAATGACATCTTAAAAAGTCTGAGAGAAAAAAATTGAATACAAAACACTGTGTGTCAAAATGAACACAAAATACATTTTCAGATTAAAAAAACATCCTTGTAGCAGATACAGTATATGAAGTATTGAAATTCATAATTTAAGGGATATGATGCAATATGGTAAATTGGATCTAAAATGAAGAACACTAGAAATAAATATATAAGTCAATATAAAAGTGTTCTTTAATTTCTTTTGAAGTCAGTTGAGTGAAGATGATGTATGACAATAACAACAAATAAGTCATAAATGAAAGTATATTTCTATAAGGCTATTATATGTAAAGTCACATATAACTAATTCAAATTAAACTGCTAAGAGTGAAAAGGTATAATATCAAAATAAGTCAATAAAAGTTATTTTATAGAAAGATATGTGTATAAGTGGACCTAAGCAGTTCAAACTCACACTGTTCAAGAGTCAACTGTGTTTTTGATTAGCAGTCGGGGATCCGCACATTGGAAGGCTGAATTAAGTTATAAGCAGATTTTTGAGTGCATGGTGGGTCTGTGCCCCAAACCTCTGCCATTGGTCAAGGGCCAACTGTCAATAGATAAATAGATGATAGATAGATAGATGATAGATAGATAGATAGATAGATAGATAGATAGATAGATAAATAGATAGATAGATAGATAGATGATAGATAGAAAGAAATGGATGGTGATAGTTGCACAGCAATGTGAGTGTACTTGACATCACTGAACAGTACATTTAAAAATTACAGGGTCTAGCAACACAATTTACAATAGCAAAGTGCTGGAACAACCTGAGTGCCCATCAGTGAATCAGTGGACTAAAAAACTGTGGTACATTTACACAATGGAATACTGCACAGTAGAAAGAAAGAGTTCCTACCCTTTGCAACAACAGCATGGATGGAACTAGAAAACATTATGCTCAGTGAAATAAGCCAGGTGGCGAAAGACAAATACCATATGATCTCCTGTAAGAAGAACCTAATCAACAAAACAAACAAGTGAGCAAAATAGAACCAGACATTGGAATAAAGAACAAACTGACAGTAACCAGAGGGGAGGGGAGAGAGGGATAGCATAAGAAAGAAGGGGAGGAATTGTCAGGGAACATGTATAAAGGACACATAGACAAAGCCAAAACGGGGAAGGTTTGAGGGTGGGAGGTGGGGGTAAGTGGGGAGGGGGAGAGTGGTGGGGAGAAAATGAACAATAAAAAAATAAAAATTAAAAATAATAATTTAAAAAATTATAGGAATATAGAAAAACAAAAACAGGGTAAAATAGAATATTAACAGAAAGAGAGTAGATTTAAACACTGTAATTTAATTTTAAATTAAATATAATAAGGGATCTAACACTCCAATAAAAGGCAGCGGTTGGTAGACTGGAGATGGTGCTATGCTGCTAACAAGACACATTCAATGTATGAAGACACAGATAGGCTGAAAATAAATGAATTGAAATGATTTTTAAAATGCACATGGAAGCTGGTGTGGCTATTTTATATCAGAATAAAATAAACTTTAAGACAAAAATTTTTCTAGAGATAAAGTGGATCATTTCAGAATGTTAGATGTTAAATAATCCTATCTTGTAAATCTTAAATCTGTATGCAGTTATTAACAGAGATTCAAAGTGCATAATGAAAAATTTGACAGAAATATGGGAAAATACACTAAAACCAATTCTTCAATTCTCCATAATTGAAGGACATGGGGAATACATTAAAATTTACTAATAGTTGAAGATTTAAATACTTTTCTTTCAGTGACTGATAGGAAAATTAGACATATTTCAGTGAAAACTAGGGGTGGTTTAACAACATTTTGAATAAATCTGACATGATTAACATTGAAACAAAAACTAATCCAATAACTGCAGGATACACATTTTTCTCAAGGGCCCTTGGACCAGTCACTTTGATAGACTCAATATCAAACCATCAGAAACAAAAATCTGGGAATTTTAGAGGATTGAAGCAATACAGACTATGTTTCCTGACCATAATATGATTAAATCATAAATAAAAGACAATTTTTAGATATCTAGAAAATTTACAAATATTTTCAAAGTAGGCAACTTATTACAAGGCAAATAGAAATTATTTTTAGCAAAATATTGACAAAAATGCAACATATCAAAATTGTGGGATATAGCTAATGTAGCCCTTAAAGAGACATTTGTACTTTTAAATACTACTTGAAGGGTTTAAATAACAGAAGTATTTTTGTTCACTGAGGATATGATACTAACACACAAAAATTCAAGGAATTTATGAATAAGCTGCCAGAACTAATACATGAGTTAGGGAATTTTGCAGGAACATATAAATGAATACATTTTTAAATCCTTAGCAACAAGTAATTTGAGAAGTGAACTTTAAAATATAACTTATAATTAACATCAAAATATAAAATAATTGGGAATAAATGTATTTTTTACTGTTGTTCAATTACAGTTGTCCCCATTTTTTCCACATTACTCTCCTCTGCCCTACCCATCCCTGACCTCCCACATTCAATCCCCTCCATTGTCTTCAACCATGGGTCCTTTATACAAGTTCCCTGACTTAACCCTCCCCCTTCATTCCCCCATTATCCCCCCCATCCTATCCCTGTTGTCACTGTAAGTTTGTCCTTTATTTCCATGCCTCTGGTTCTATTTTGCTCACTTCTTTGTTTTGTTGATTAGGTTCCACGTATAGGTGAGATTGTATGGTATTTGTCTCTCACCACCTGGCTTATTTCACTTAGTGTAATGCTTTCCAGTTCCATCCATGCTGTTGCAAAGTATAGAAACTCCTTCTCTCTTTCTGCTGTGTAGTATTCCATTGTGTAAATGTACCACAGTTTTTTGACCCACTCATTTAATGATGGGCACTTAGGTTGCTTCTAACATTTGGCTATTGTAAATTGTGCTGCTATGACATTGGGGTGCATAGGTTCTTTTAAATTGGTGTTTCAGGATTCTTAGGATATAATCCCAGCAGTGGAATTACCGGGTCAAATAGCAGTTCCATTTTTAGTGTTTTGAGGAAATTCCACACTGTTTTCCACAGTGGCTATACTAGTCTGCATTCCCACCAACAGTGCACTAGGGTTCCCTTTTCTCCTCAACCTTGCCAGCACTTGTTTGTTGATTTTTTTATGATGGCCATTCTGACTAGTGTAAAGTCATATCTCATTGTGGTTTTAATTTGTGTCTCCCTGATGGCTAGTGATGCTGAACATCCTTTCATATGTCTCTGGGCCCTCTATATTTCCTCCTAGGAGAAGTGTCTGTTCAGGTCCTTTGGCCATTTTTTAATTGGATTGTTTGTCTTCCTGGTGTGGAGTCGTGTGAGTTCTTTAGATATTTTGGAGATCAGACCCTTGTCTGAGGTATCATTGGGAAACACGTTTTCCCATATGGTTGGTTCTCTTTTCATTTTGCTGGTGTTCTCTTTAGCCATGCAGAAGCTTTTCATTTTGATGAAGTCTCATTTGTTTATTCTTTCCTTTATGTCCCTTGCTCTAGGGGACATATTGATGAAAATATTACTTCATGGAATATCTGAGATTGTCCTGCCAGTGTTCTCCTCTAGGACTTTTATGGTGTTGCAACTTATGTTTAAGTCTTTTATCCAGCTTGAGTTTATTTTTGTATATGGTGTAAGTTGGTGGTCGAGTTTCATTTTTTTTGCATGTAGCTGTCCAGATCTCCCAATACCATTTGTTAAAGAGGCTATTTTTACTCCATTTTATGCTCCTGCCCCGTTTGTCAAATATTAATTGACCATAGAGACATGGGTTTATTTCTGGGCTCTCTGTTCTGTTTCATTGATCTATGTGTCTGTTCTTGTGCCAGTACCAGGCTGTTTTGATTACAGTGGGATTGAAATATAGGGAATAAATGTATTGAAAACTGTGGAAGGCCTCTACAATGAAAATCAAAACACATTGCAGAGAGAAATTATGACCAGCCTAATAAATGAAGAGATATATCATGACCGTTAACTTAAAGGTTTAATGGTTTTAAAGCACCCATTCTCCTTAAAATAATCTATCGATTCAATGTGGTATCAGTCACACTTTCAGTAGCTCTCCACTATAGAAATTATAAAATTATTTTAAAATATGAAAAACATCTTAAAATAGCCAACAGAATCTTTAAGAACAGATTTGGAGGATTTATTGTGACTGATTTTATAATTTAGTATACACCCATAGTAATAAGGATGTTACTTTATTAGAAAAAGATAAATAAATCGATATAGAAAAGAATCCAGACAAAAATCTTCACACACTTGGTAAATTCACTTCTTGGAAAGATAATTTATCAGAGTTACTTAAGTATTTCAGTAGAAAAACATGGTTTCCTTAAAAAACTGGTACTGAAACAAGTTGGAAAGAAATGAGCCTTTACTCCTACCTCATACCACACTCAAAATTTTTGAGATAATTCATAAACATAAATATAAAAATGAAAACTATAAATCTTCTAGAATAAAAGGAAAGTGTCTTCATGTTCTTGGGTTGGCAAATATTGAATATGTTATATACATCAAAAGCATTAATCATTAAGAAAGACAGATTAAATTTTATTAAATTAAAAACCCTTTGGTTTTAAAACATTTTTAAAACTGAGAGCCACAGACTGGGAGAAAATGCTTACTTTAAAGTAGTTAAATTTAGAATATATAAAGAACTCCTTTAGTTCAATAATATAATGAAGTATAAATAACCAAATTCAATGGGCACAGGACTTTATCCTTTAAAAAATAAGTGAAAAATATGTTCAACCACACCACTGAGATACTGCTATACACCCACTTAAGTGGATATAATCAAAATGACTGGAACAACAAAATGTAGATAGCAATGTGGAATCACTGGACTTCTAATGCATTGTGGGTAGAGTGTGCAATGATTTCAACCACTTGAGAAAATAATTTTGCAGTTCCTTATAAAATTAAACATATACTTACTTAGTGGTTCCATTTCTTGGCTTTTAACAAAGACATATGAAAATGTACATCTATAAAACTATATAACAATATTCATACAAAATTTACTTGTAAGAGCAAAAGACTCAGAACAGCCCAAATGCCTATCAACAAGAATCATAAATAGTGGTATATTCATACAATGGAATAGTATGCAACAGTAAAACAGAGCAAACTATTGATGCATGACAAAACGGGGGGAAAAATCTCAAAAACATGTTGAGTTAAAAGAGTCAGATAGAAAAGACTGCCTGCTGAATGATGCAAATGTGGCATGAAATTAAAGAATAGGCAAACTTTTCTGTGGTGATAGAAATCAATTTGTGTATTGGGTGGAGAATTACTGCAAAGGAATATGGAGAACTTTTGGGTTGGTGGTGAGAAGAGAAGACATTTTTATCAATACACATTGAATTGTACATTTGTTCATTTTATGTAAAATTTCCATCAGTTACCTAATGGACAAGAATTGCCTTACTTAGGCATTTTAGGAAAAAAGAAAGAGATGATATTATATTTCATATAAGCCTTTCTACAACCTCCTCTGGAAGAGGTCTAATAATTACTGCCATATTTATCAGGTTAAGAGATTTCCACCCAGGAGAGTCAGTTCTGTTTCCCCAAACCCTGCTCTTTCAGTAAAACAAATATTATGAATTCAAACTCAGGTATGATACTTGATGTGATTCTGGATACATTTGAATATACCAGCTATCATTTTGGGGAACAATGAATCTGAGTATAGGCATGATATTTAATAATAGGATTTTAAAAATATATTGGATATGATAATGGTGTTTAGGTTTTATACAAAAATGTTAATTATCAAATCTGGATGATGGTTATATAAATAATAGTTGTACTTTCCTCTCTGGTTTTTTATAGGTAAGATAAAAAACAAAATAAAGTTTAAAACAATTTTTTAAAAAAGAAAGGTGTCTTCTCTCTAGGACTCTGTGCTACTAATTACGAAGTCATTTAAATGCTTAGATAAATGCTTAGGTGATCAATTTCTTTCAAAATTCAAAGCAGAATTATTAAATAATTCAATACCCATTATTATATATCACATGAGGTTTCTCTTTTTTTACTGTTTCCTCTAGGAAGCTCAAAGGCATTATGTTTCATTCCAGCACCCTTACCTTAGCCCACTTTTCTTTATGGAGACATATTGGAATTATTCTGGATTTTCTAAGTTACTCTCTCCTCCAATGATACTGTTACAATTCTCAGCAAAGGACTGTTCTTTTCTTGACAGAGGGGCATGCATCTTTAGAAAATTACTTCCCAGGTGATTGTAGTATGTCAGCTCCATTTCCTTCCTTGCTCTTGGTGGATAACTTGTCAAGACTTGTACAAATTTTCTGGGCTACATGCTATATTTACTGGCTCTTACATTTGTTTCCTTTAGAAATCTGATTTTATTAAGTGTAGGTTTTTATTGCAAGCAGTACAATGAAGGAATACATGAATGAATAATTCAGTGAGTCAATGAATTAATGATTGAGTGAGCAAGCCTCTCACTCAATCATTAGAGTCTTCTATCTCTTGTTGAGTTCTACCAAAATGTTATCACTCTTATCTATGCAAAATGCAGAATTTTGATCAGCATGTTTAATTGGACTTTATTGATGAGAAAACAATCACTGTTCTAAATTAGCTTAATTTTATACCACATATGCTAATATGAGGCTCAGAAAATCATTTCTACCAGACAATTTAATACATCTGTCCTGGTTCCCTTTATTTCCTGTGCTCCTGGCAAAATATTTTCCTGGTTTCTGCTGCAATGAGAGCTGTTTTTCTCACTGGGGTTCCTGGGGTCCTTTGAAGGGCACAGCACATTCTTTTTTGTCCCTGAGGATGTCTAATGGTCATGAGAACGTGTGGGTCAGGCTGACGCTGGGCAACACTTTTATTCTAAACCAATGTTCGAACCAGGAAGCCTCAGCCTTCATTGTGGTGTGCTCCTCTGCACTGCCCATCCTCTTCAAAGCCAGTGATCAGAAATGGTACCATTTTCCTGGAACAATCAACATATTCATGTGTTGCATTATTTTTGGTGTATTTGAAATGGCACTAGAGATGGGGCTTAGCAGATGAATACGAATTTTGATCTACTGTGAACTTCTCTGTAACAGAAGTGACACATTTGCTTTTTGCATCTCTACCCTAATAATAAAGCTTCAGAGAGGGTATATGGCAGATGGTGGTCGTCTGAGAATCACCTTGTGGAGTGCAAAGAGCAAACATGATTTGGAGGTGCCACACGGCAGACATCACCCTGCATAGTGAAGAGTAGAATGTCTTAACAAGACTCCCTGATGCATCCATTTGGACCACGATCATTAGATAACAATGGTCCAAGATTCTACCCTGATCCCCCCAAAGGAGGTGGTGAAGAGTAGCAATTGAAAACTCTGATTTTGAAGTCAGACAGACTTGGATCTAAATCCTGACTTGGTCACTAATGACTTTATAAAAGTAGCTGTCTGTCTTAGAGTTCCAGGTTCCTCATGTGTAAAAAAGAAGGGTAATCATTCCTAATGGAGATAATGTGTAAAAAATGTTTACCATAACCTCAATGTATAGCATAATGAATAGCATACATTAATGTTATAAAAACCTCATAAATAGTAATTAATAATATAATTATATACCAATGAGTAGTTAGTTATACATAATGAATAGTAACAATAGTAATAAAATAATTCTAGTAACAATATTTATTGAATCCCATTTAGGTCATATTAAAGATGTAAAAATGAGTTGTACATATACCTTATATTCATAGGACTACAGTTTTACTAGAGAGAGAAAACTTGTGCCATCTGCCTTCTAAGGTGGTGGAGGATTAAGTGAGAGGATGCACATGAAACTGTACAGGTATTGTTATGACACATTACCGCAACACATGTTGGAAAATGTTAATTTCAAGATGACTTTCCAATAACGTGGCTTGGGAAATCAGAGACGAACAATAACTTCCCACTGGAAGGATTAAGGGAGTGAGCAGGAAATGATAAGCCCAGTGGAGGAAGACATGAGGAACAGACATTATATTTAGAGATGCAAAATAAAGGGAGTTAGCACTGCAGTGGCCAGCAACAGGAGTGTGTGAGAGGAATTTTCATGGCAAAGACAGGTAGTTTAAAGGACAGAGACCTTTGGGCTTAAGAACATCTTTTTCATATATGTGAATGAATATGAAAGTTCAAAAGAATTTCTTACTCTTTAATTGCTTACCAAATACTCACAAGTTGAACAAGTTTGTTGTCCCATTTTCAGATGAAGAAACTGAGACCTGTGACTTTGAAGGCTTTGCCCAGTTTTTAAGTCACCAGACTTAAAAGTGGCGAGCCACACTTTCAGCTTCCAGGGTGTTTCCTCACCCCGGGCTGCCTTCCTCAAGCATGCTAACTAGAAATGACAGCCAGCAGTGATATTAATCTCCCAGCGATGGCAGGATCCCAGCACATGATGGTATCTCCAAAATGAAATATTTGCTGAGCCGTGGGCTTTCTGTTTAAGGGCTGCCTGGAACCCCAGGCATTACAGAGAATGAACATAGCAAGTTGAAAACAAAGTCCAGGGCTCTTTCTATGAGTTTGCAGAAGTCATCTACACATGGAGAGTGAGTAATAAGTTTTCAACTGTGTGTTAATTAGGATGAGCCTGAGCACTGAGGGGAAGACACTGCATTTCACTTTCAAATCAACTTTAATTTGAATTCGGGGCCAACTTTTATACTGTTCACACTTAAAGTTAACCTGTGGACACACATCTACTTAACAACTTTTTGCTTTATATCTTTATAGTAACCTTTGTTTCTCCTTTACTAGCCATAACATAGGATTATGCATTCTTTAAAGACCCTTCCTTCTGTTGCTAGTTGCAATCTAAGTCTTTATCCTTAGAAAATAGTTCAATTTTATAACCCAAGGTACTATTTTTTTAAAGACAAGTTGAGATGACTTTGCCTTTTGAAAAATTTGTTCAAAACACCATGTTACCCTGTCATATACCATGGAAATGTAAAATTCCTGCCAGGTTTTCTTCAAATTCCTGAGGAGGGTGGAATATGAGAAAGGAAAGAGCTTAGTTCTTATGAGCATTAGGGTATCTTGATTAAGTTTATGGCTGGCCCTGCCATCCTACATTTGGGGATTCTGGTTCATCCTGCAGACCAAAAATAATACAGCAGCTTCTTTTCAAACTCCCCACCAAAGGCAACTGGCCCCCATATTTATCTTTCGAACATTTCAATTTCTACTACAGAAGGGTTTAGTCATCTCTTGTGTTACCCTTTCAGTTTGAAGGTACATGTCTTCAGGGCCTCACGTTCACCCCAAGGATTTGCCAGACATATTTTTGTAAAAGAAAAAAAAAAGTCCCTTCCCTAAGGGAAACTCTGCAGCAAATTTTAAAGATTTCCCTTCACTACAAATCCATTTGGTATTTAACAAGCACAGCCCCTGACAGCTGGTTGTTGAACAGATAAAACTTTCTGTGAACATTTTCCATGTCATTAAGTATTCTTCCACAACATCATTTTTAATGACCATGGAGCATTTAAACATATGTGTGTCCTATAATTTATTTAACTGATCCTCAATTGCTGGACAATTAAGTTGGTTTTCAAAACTCATGCAATTTTAGGATTTTACCATTTTTTTTAAAAAAAAAACCACTTGCCAATTTAATAGGAGAAAAAACTGCCATTTCAGTGTTGTTTTATGTTTTTATTTTGTTTACCAGTAAATGTAAATACTTATCTCATTAATTGATCATTTAAATTTCATTCTTCTATCTCATCAGACAATCTTGTTGGCTCAATTCCCAAATATGCACTAAATTTCGCCACTTCTTTCCTGCTTCAGGGATAGCACCCTAATCTGAGCCACTGTTTCACATGAACTGCTGAAATCACCCTCTAGTTAGACCACCTACTTCCACACTTGTCTTCATGCAAAAATTGGATAATGCCCGCTCCTGCTAATACAATCAAACTTCTCATTCCTCCTGTGCTATAATCTCACAGCCTTCAAAGTTCTAAGTGACCTGGCCCTTGCTTAGCTCTCTCACCTCCAACCTTGTCTTGCCCTGCTTCTTCATTCACTGTCCTTCAGCCACACCAGCTGTCTTTCTGTGGTTTTTTTGTTTCTTTGTTTGTTTGTTATAACTCAAGCTCACTCCTGCTTCAGTGCCTTTCTACTCACTTTCCTCTCAATCTGGACTCCACTTCCCACTCCCACGTCCAGATTGCATGTGGCTGGCTGTCTTGTCCTTGGAAATGTCTATTCAAGTACTGACTTCTCACAGAGAAATTTCTCTAACTACTGAATCCAAATGATCCTTTTCTTCCTCCTGGGAGCTGGAGCAGCATGAACAAAGATACTAACTAAGACATGCATTTCTTTACCATTTCTTACTCTGGCGAGGCGGAGGGGGAGAGGGCATGAGTAATGTAAGATTGGACTGGACAACTAGTCAGGAGTCCAGATAATACAGGAAATAATATAGGGCAATCAGCTAAGTAGCTTGTATTTTATTCTTCAGGAGTCTAAGTAGGGTTTTTTAGAGTTCTGTATCTTTTCATTCAACCATCTCTTTTTATTCATTTATCAATAATTTATTTAGGGCCTACTATCTACTAGACATTGATAGATATTAGGGAAGCAGAATTATCTTTGCCTTTACGGGTCTCACAATTATAATTGAGAACCTAAAATGCTCAATGTCCCCAGAGCACATGTAAAATCCCAAACCATGTGTTCTCCCAACCCCCTGTAGACTGTGATCCATTAAGGAAACATCTCCTAAATAAAACAGTTAAAATATATCAGATTCCTGGGCCCACAGTCTCTTAACCCAAGGAGCTCTACTTCTTTCATGTACTCATAACTTCCCTAGCTATCTTTTAGCTAGAGGCTATAAATGAACATGTGAAAACCCTGGGCTTAAAGACCTAGATAAAAATCTCACCCAAACATCCCATAGATACAAACTGCAAGTCTTACATACCCAAAGGCTTCTTTCACCTCCCGCCAGTGGTGGAAAGAGGTGAAGGATGAGTGAGCGGAGTGCTGTCAGATTTCATCTTTTTCCCTCTGATCGGAGAAGACATCTTGCCCATCAATGAACATGCCATCTTATTGACTGTATTTCTACTCTGGGTGTCCTGGAGATGGAAGGTGTCAGTTCTCATCTCTTTGATCCATCACTGCAACATGTTTGAGGGGAGATACAGGGCCTCTTCAAGGTTCTTTCTCATCTCTTTTAATTATATTCAACAGTAAAAGACAAGACTTATCTCCCCATAAGCAAGATGCTTTCACCGTTATGAAACTGTTTGCTTGCTCTTTTGGTTTGGGGGCAAAGCTCAGTTCTGTCATTTTTGACCCACCAAGGTTAAAGAGAATGTTTTTCTTTCTTTCATTTTCTTCTTTTCAACTGACAGTGGAGCATTACAACTTGGAAAATTTATACATAATAGCTCAGTAGCTGGCCACCAGCTACCTTGGATACCTTCTAAAGTTAGTATATTTAGGAACCCTCGTCTTTTATTGAATACACCCTTAACCTACACACATATTCCAGAGCAAATGTTCTTCATGTTTTTTATGCCATGAACATCTTTGACCTTCTAGTGAACCCTATGTAGTCCGTCTGCAGCAGATTAAAGATGGCCACAATTTTTGACACTTCTTTCAAGAAAGCTAGGGAAAGAGTTTGCTTTCTCTCCAAGTTGGTTATTTATATGTAACCAACAAAAAGGAGTGGAGATGGTGCTGCATGACATGGGAAGAGAAGAAGTCTTGTTTCTTCTGCCTTGATCTCTTGGAACACTCTCTACCTAAGCACTACCTCTTCAGATGGTTGCCCTCTGCACTCAGCCACTATGATGTGAGAAGCAGCCCATGCTATGAACACAAGGTGAGGTTCATGGGTCAACAGCCCCACCTGAACTCCCAGCCATCTCGGATATAGACCCGAGTTGCAGTCAAGCCTGATGACTGCAACCCCTGATAACAATGAACTGAAACCACGTGAGAGACTACATATAACAGTTGCTTACCTGGACCCTTCTTAAATTCCTGATTCACAAAAATCCGAGAAAATAAATGGTTATTGTAACTTGCTAAATCTCCATATAATTTGTTATCCAGCAGTAGATACCAGAACAACTCCTCAGAATAACCCTTTCAAATGCGTGAAATAAACCTATAAAACTACAGAGAAAACTCAGTACATTAAGTAGTTACAAAATACTTTTAAATTTGATTTTAACTCATTAAATTCATTGATTCCTAAGTCATTAAATATAACAAGAGTTAGTAGTAGATCTACAACTACTGTAACCAAACACCTATTGATTTGCATTTGACCTAGGGTTCCTCAAATATTCTTTGGTAATCTCTTTCTATTGACTTTGTCTCCTTGTCCCAAACCTAACAGCATCTCAAGGAGACATTTTTATCATTCTTTCCTGCTACAGTTGGATGATACACCTGCAACCTTCCTCCAATTTTTTTAAATTTAGTTTTAACAATTTCTCCTTCAAGTCTGTAACATTTTTTTGAAATATAATTGACTTATAACATTATATTAGCTCCAGGTGTACAAGGTGACACCCAGATATGTGTATATACTGTGAAATACATACATACATCACACATCCATAGATGAACACATACATGTAGATGTGTGTATATACTGTGAAATATCACATGCATGCATATACATATCTGTAGATAAATGCATACATGTAGATGTGTGTGCTGTGAAATAACATGCATACATGCCCATATCTGTAGATAAATACATATATGTAAATATGTGTATATATTGTGAAATAATCACCACAATAAGTCTAGTAACACCCATCACTATACACGGTGACAATTATTTCCTTATGAGAACTTTTAAGGTCTACTCTCTTAGCAACTTTCAAACATACAACACGGTATTGTTAACTGTAGTCACCATGCTGCACATTGTATCACGGGACTCATTTATTTTATAACTGGATGTTTGTACCTGTGGCCACCTTTACCCATTTTGCATCCCACTCCTGCCTCTGGCAGCCACCAATCTATACTGATGAGTTTTATGAGTTCATTTTTGGATTCCACATATAAGTGAGATCATATGGTCTTTGTCTTTCTCTGCCTGACTTATCTCACTTAAGCGTAATGACCTCAAGGTCTATCCATGTTGTTGCAAATGGCAGAGTTTCTTTCTTTTTTTATGGATAAATAATATTATGTTATGTATATACGTACACACACACACACACATATACTGCATTTAACTTTCTATTCTACAAACAACGTAGTATGCTATCTAAGCCGTATTTAAAGCAGAGCTACTCCAACTCCATAATCAAGTTATGAGGAACAGTCTGTATCTCTCTCTTTGTTCCAGCACAGGAAAGTGAATAAATTTTTGGCTTCTGGACTAGAGATTTGGCTGACATCTTAGTGAGAGTAGAAGTCATGTACAGAATCTTAAAACTGAAAAGGATCTTAGAAATAACATGAAACACTTTATCTTCTTTTGAAGGTTTAATACGTTTATTAATAGGAGACATGTATTTTAAAGGCCTAGAGACATTGATAAGATGGGTCACACTGCCTAGGTCCTCCAACTGTTTAGGTCCAATCCTACCTGTTTAAGGTTAACTCCCACCTGCCTCAAAGGATGCAGGTAAAGGTCCTATGAACTCTTACTAGAGCTGTACAGGGAGTTGGGGCTTTGCTATCAGGCGTATCTGTGTTGGCTGAGATATGCTTAACAGCAAAGTTCCCCCTTCCGATTCT
Source organism: Desmodus rotundus (assembly GCF_022682495.2). NCBI lineage: Eukaryota > Metazoa > Chordata > Mammalia > Chiroptera > Phyllostomidae > Desmodus > Desmodus rotundus. The sequence goes on along the minus strand of NC_071387.1, from coordinate 13,067,324 downwards.
CTTTATTCCTCTCCTCACCTGCTCCTCTTCCTATTCTTCTCCCCCTCTTCTTCCTTATCCGTCCCTCTTCCCTCTCCCCCTTCCATTGTGTTTATGTCACAAAAATCCCCATTAAATATTGAGTAAATTTAAAATTTCTCTGGCACTAAGAAAATCTCCATGTAACTAAAAATCAATGGAGTATTAGTTCTTAAAAATATTTTCTGCTTTCCAGACCTCTCTGAGATCTTATGAATGCAACAGGCCTTCTAGCCAGGAAGCATGCCTATGTGTACATACCAACAGGGCTCTACACACATTTTAGGGGTTCATTTAGAGCACCCTAAGTCTCACCCATGCAGTATACACCAGCACCTCCTTTCTCATGCATATGCATTACTGGAGGATCTTGTTCAAATGCAGATATTATAATTGAGAGACTGTGAGGTGGGGCCTGAAGATCTACATCACTGACCTCAGATGATGCCAGAATCCCCAGGCATCATCTTTGAGTTGCAAGAGTCTAGACCAATATTACCATTTGCCTTTGGATTGGCCTCTGTGTTTTACACAAAATCTTCATGTACATTCACACTCCCTCAAAATAAAAAAGAATTAAAATAGTCACACCAAACTTATAAGATAAGAAGATGTAACGCATATAAATTTCAAAACATTAAGTTCACTTACCCACCTAATCTTCATCCAAAAAGAATGTGAAGATAAGAATGGTCAATGTAATTACCTAAAATGGTAAATCTATTAAGTTTTAAGCTAGATTTTCAGACTCTCAAGTCATTTACTTTCAATAATACGACACAGTTACATGGTCAGAAGTCTCTCTCTTTCTGTCAAACACACACATATACTCACATGCACACCACACATCACACAAAAGTATACATTCATACATATATACAGTAAAATAGAGGCAGTCATCCATAGCATTGACCAAAGCATTGTAAATACAAGAAATAAATGGATAAATTTCTTTAACCCTGATTTTTCCTAATTTTTTGTTTCTGTGATTGAAATTGAAACTGTGGATTTGTGGTAACTTGGTTCTGCCACAGATTTGATACAGTTTCAATGACAAGTCACTTAACATCACAGAGTCTCAGATGCTATTGTTAAATAATTGAGTTTTTCCTATGGAGACAAAATTTAGAGCTTTATTTATTTTTTTCAGAATGCTTATATATCTTGGAATAACAGATGATATGGAAAGAAAACACTACAACTCTCATTGTGGTGCAAATCCTTGATGATCCCCTCTCCTTCCCACCTTTCCTTCTGTTTTGCTGTCACTGGCCTTGTGGGCAAATGGGATCTGAGCCCCTCAATGTGCATGCTCTGACTTGTGGAGCCAAGAAGTCACATCACGTACAGCAGATAAGTAGTCTCCAGAAGCACAAAAGGATCCAACATAAGGCCTGTGCAGTTTATACATCCTCATTCTTCTTTACAAACAGGTTAATGCTAGATGGGAAAACCATCATAATCTTAAAAAAGGGACAATTTTGCTATTTCCTGGACCTTAACAATCTGGCTAGATTAATAAAGAGAGCTCAAAAGCCTTATCTATTTGGGTTCAATCCATGAAAAACATGCACTCCTGCATGCTGATGTTTACTTTAGAAATATTTGGAGAAGTTTTGTCTTGCTCAATGCATAAACCATTAAGGTAAATAAAATAACAGTAAGAGAAAATACATGCCTTCTGTCAGTGCCCATAAGAACACTACTTATATTCCATTAAAGTATGTCCTGGCTGGTGTGGCTCAATGGATTGAGTACCAACCTGTGAACCAAAGAGTCACTGGTTCAATTCCCAGTCATTGCACATTGCTGGGTGGTGAGCCAGGTCCCTAGTAAGGGGTGCATGAGAGGCAACCGCACATTGATGTTTCTCTCTCTCCCTTCCCGTCTCTCTAAAAATAAATAAATAAAATCTTTTTAAAAATAAATAAAGTATGATCCTCAAATACAATAATGATAGCCAATATATGTAGAACACCTTGGCCAATTCACTGGGCTTAAAAATCACACTGATGTTACTTTACATAATGTTCCATGGTAGCCCATATGATAGATACTAGTGTAATTATCATTTTTAGACTAGAAAAAATGAGAATTAGAGACAATAAGTAAGAGCTAGTGAGTGGTAGAGTAAGAAAATCAATTGAAGCTCTAAGGCTTCAAGTATTATGCATGTAATTTTGTAGGGTCTGCCTCCATTGTACTTATAATGTACTCACAGTACATACATAAAGGTCTGTATTCAGTTACTTTATGACTTGGTTGATGCATAATTTGGCTCAGTCTAACTTTCTGTTTGTGCAACATAGGGATGTTTGGCATAAGAGATCTTCATGAGCACTCACTGGAGAGTCAAGAAATTCAAGCCAGGTGTGATACATTGTTTGCAACTCCCCACGTCTTTGACAGGTGATTTTGCAATTTCTTTCAAGAGGTGGACTCTACTGGTGCTTCTCTTGAATTAGAACTAGCTTCCTTACTTTCTATGGGCAATTAAGTAGCAAAAAATGATATTGCTCCAGTTTTCAGCCTCCATATTCAGGGTCCTTGCACACATCTGCTCTCTTAGCCAGCTTCTTCCCTGTAAATGACCTGGCGTAACAGCCATGTGGCCCAGTCACCTATGTTGGCCCAGCACTAGCCAACAGTCAGCACTGTTAAACATGTGCTCGAGGCCTTAGGCCAGTCTCCACCCAAGCTGAAAGATGACCACATATACATGAGCGAGGTTAGCTGACATCAATCAAGCTTGTCTAGATCAACAGAATCACCTAATTAATCCCTGGACTCATGAGCAATATTAAATGGTGGTTGGTTGTTTTAAGCCATTAATTTTCTTAGAGTGGCTTATAATGTAACAGTAAGATAGACAACAAGAAAGCAATAGCAAAAACACAGATTTTCTTCTGTATTGACTAGTTAGGGGTTGGTGTGTTTTTTGCATCACTCATTCATTCAGTAATCATCTGATAAATGGCTACTCTGAGTCTGTATTTGAAATAGTTCAAGGAAGAAGTATTAACTGGAAGCTTTGACTATGTTCTATTATAATGAGACATCTGTTTAGTTTAGAATTGGCTAGAGAGAGCAGGACACAGTGGAGCTTTCTTTCTAATGAAGCACCTTTGTCATCTGGCATTAAAAAACACTTGCTGAATTTATCAAGACTTGGCTGTGCTGACTAAAACCCTGCTCACCAATTTGATACCTGGGTTTCTTCCTCTCTAGTCCAGCTATAATTTGTTTTATTTTTCCGCATGTCTTGCACATTTCCCTGTGCCTATTTCTGTCCTCATAGATCAATGAAGGAAACTATTTTTTTTTACTTCTTTTCCATTTGACCTACTTTATTTCTCTCCAAGTTCTAAATTCTTAAGTCTCCTTGCTACCTATCCTATCACTACTCAAATGCCTCAGTTTACCCTTAGACAAGTTTCTAATGATGCATGGAGCCCACCTCTCACCACTTGCCAGAACACTTTCCTGTAGGGTGTTTGTGGCATAAAATACTCAAAGTGATGATGGGGAAGCACTTGGCAGATGTAAAAGAGCTATAAATATACATGCTAACTCATAAATCAGTACCAATGATAAATTGCATTCAAGTGCTATTTAATTCTTTGTGATCATCAATAAAGGTATAAAAAGTTTCTCCCAACACCCTCTCTTTGGCTACCCTCTGAGCTCCTTCATACAGTTGCCTACTCTCTGAGTTACTCTGTTTACCATCTCATTGATGGTCTCCTTAGTTTGAATCATCTCATCCTGGAAGCATTTTACTATGGAATATCAGTTCTAGGGTGGTGTAGAGAAGCGGTTACATTTTCTCCTTCAACCAGTTAGAAAACTTGTACATCAAACACATGTGCTAATAACATTCAAGCCTACAGTGTCTTCTCATTTCCTGATATCAGTTAATCCTCCACTCACCAGGGGAAGTGTCGTTTGCTCTGGTTGGAGTTCAAAAGGAAGCAGCCCACCCACTGAAACCTACCCTGTACCCTTCCTTCCCATTCTCACCCATGTCCCTTTTCTCCCCAACATCACCTTCTTTGGTTCATAATTAGACTCTCAATTTCCAGGCCCCTTTGGCAAAGTGATGAGCTACTAAAAATACAGCTCTGCAGGAATACATTCAACTTCTATTTCTGTTATTTTTTTAACACCATTTCCAGATGAACAAAGAAGTTAAACAAAGGAGAGAAAGTGCTGTGATTGTGAAGACGGAACATGGTCATGTACTTTGTTCATTTTAATTACACATAGTCATCATTTCATAGGAGCCCAGGATACTGCTAAGGAAAAGCTTTCACAGGTCTCTCTTGATATTTCCCATTAAAGGCTCTTCCAACAACCCTGGACATAAATATCTTCATTGTAATCCTGAAAATCCCCACATCTCGGTATAGCCTGTAAAGCAGGCAGTGCTGCTTTCATGACGGGGGAGGCTGGGCCTAACTGGACTGTTCTGCTAATGAGACCTACTTCCATCACGCCACTTACTGTCTCATGGCATTTAAGATGGACCTTTGAAAAGTGGGTTAGGAACTGAGGGGGGAGCAGGAGGAGGGCTATGTGGAGTATTTGCATGGGTACTAAGAGTTCTGAGTCTTAAGAAGTAGGTAAAGGAGCCAGAACACATATGTGAGGAGAAAAAAAAAAAGTCTTGCTTGTCTGAAAATCTAAATCTGGATTTTTCTACTCCTCACCCACATGCTTGATATTTAGCAATGACTATTTTAAAATCGGTCTTGTAACAATGCATAAATGGTTCTTTTCCTTAGTTAATGTTAGATGCTATCTACTTAATGTATATTATGTATCATGTGTACTGATAAAGAATCATATATAGATAGCTTATTTAATCTGCATGAGATTAAATTACTAGTGCCTGTACATTGTAGTAGGTCATGGGTATCTGAGGCTTCCACATCCACGATTCAATCAAGCAGAGATTAAACACAGTACAAAAGAAATCTATGTTGTTGCTACGTAGTTAGGCCTGTGATGGTTGCCTGTGTATTGAACATATGCAGACTTGTTTTTCTTGACATTCCCTAAACAATACAGTATAATAACTACTTACATAGCATGTACACTATATTATTTATCATAAGTAATCTACAGATTGTTTAAAGTGTACAGGAGAGTGTGCATAGTATTTTTGCAAATACTATATCATATGAAATAAGAGACTTGAGTATCTGTGTATTTTGGTATCCATGGGAATCCTGGAAGCAATCCCCCATAGATACCGAGGGACAATTATATATATATATATGTATGTTGGTCCCTGGAACATAGGTGGTGTTCAGTACACATTAGTTTAATGAATAAAGGCATAAATGAAGGAATAAACATGTGACTGATTTAATGAAGTAGTATGTAAATATAACTTTGAATAGAAAGCTGAAAGAAGCTTAGACATTTGCCCAGAATTGAAGACAGATGATGCTTCCAAAAGCAAGGAACTGAGAAATAGCATGACTAGTTTACAAATAGGAAATCTAAATGCCCTGTGAAAAACACTGAGTAGTTAAACTCTAGACAATTGAAAACCATTGGGTATTTTTACCCAGTGAAGAGAAAGGCATTTTGGAGGGACTGCTGTGGCAATGAAGAATTGAAGGGAGACTTAAAACTAATAGCAAGGAAAGAATCTATGTTTATGAAATTTTAGTTGAATTGTATTTCACTGAATTGAACTGATAGGAAACAAATTATAAAAAACATTATTTTGGAAGATATATGTTCTAATATTCCATGTGTTTAACACAGCCACCTAGGGTTTTAAAACAACCTGTAGTACGGATCAGTTACCTCCGTACATGTAGCTCTGAGTCATGTCAATGAGCCTGATTTTCTCTCATCTCTGTAATGGGTATATTGATTTCAACATGGCACAGTCGTGAGCATACAAGTGCAGTAACATGAAAATTTTTGATAAGCCATGAAATGATGATTCTAGCTTATTATGCTATAATTACTATAATTAATACAAATGCCAGCGTGGGTGATGAGAGTCGAGGAACTGCTCACATTAGCACTGTTGTCCCAGAATTTGTGTTGACTGTAGGCTAAAAAACAGAGGTCATGGGGGCATCAATCTCAAGTCTGAAAGAAAGGAATTGAGACTGACTGACTATCCTTGATGCTAAGCGGTGTGCAGCACACAGTGAAAGCTAAATAAATGATCTTTCCTGCAGCGCTTGATATCTGGAATCACCTCTAACTTCTCGTCCAAGGATTCCTCATCCTCTCATTATTCGTCCACTTTGCCCCACGCCCAATTTCCAGCCTGCCGTTTTCCTGCACCTGTGACTAATGATGTAGAAACTCTTGCAAGCATCTTCTTCACATTGCATAAATGCAGCAATAGGGGCTTCACTTAAGAGCATGTGAATATATATTTTAAAATTATATATGTTACACATACATATGGAACAAAGTATATGCTAGCAGAAAATTCAGTGCCACAAATGGTTGACTGAGTCGCTTATCAGATTTCATGTTTCTCCACTCTGAAAGGAAAGAATTTATTCCTGGAACAGCCTACTGAATCCCATCATCCACCCAGGCACAGATTGATTAGGTTATACCAAACCTCTGAATTGAATTAGGTGGGCCTTGGTTTACTTATTTTTACCTCTCATTCCCTGGTGACACAGGAGGATCCTTCAGCCCCTTCACATCCTCCCTGGTGCTTGCTCTCTTTCTAGCTCTCGTTTGGTCACAAGAATGATCTTATCTGTCCTTAAGCCTATCAAACGGATATTTGATTTGACTGAGATGAAGACTCACTGAGCTAATTTTGTTAAGATTAACTGTCTGCTCTGAGTTTTATACTTTTTGTGGTTCTGAAACACCAATGTAATCCCATTTGTCGGTGAACTGAGTCTCCGGCCACATCGGCAGGTCATTTTTGCTTCAAAAGAAGGTAAACTGAAGCTCCCTCTGGGCAGAGATGGGTTAATTGACACAACTGGATAATCATTCTACACACAACTGGACACTGAGGGAGGAAAGATGAGAAAGCTATGGTGGTCTTTTTCATTGAAAAGCTCTCTAATCCAAAAGAAAGACACGTGATTACAAGGGAAAGTAATGTGTACAATAATAATAGTATGAATAAGTGTGCACAGAAATTCCTTCCTTCCCTCATTCATTCATTCACCAAATGTTTTATGAGTGGCACCTGTGTGTCAAACAAAGGAATGTTTTTTTTCCCAGATGTGGGATCAGGAAAGGTTTTGAAGTCAAGTCTCACCCGAGCAATGTTGTGTAGGATAAAGAGAACTTGACTAGTTGGACCCTGTGAGAGATAATTGGCAAAGATGGCTGCAATTGTTCCTTTCCATGCAGCCAGGCGCCTTTAAAATTAGACTCTGTGTGTCTTCTCATGAAGAGGCAAAGTTGACTTTTTTCCTAGCATCCTATTTTGTACACCCATGTTCACAGCAGCGTTATTCACCATAGCCAAATGTAGAAGCAACTCAAACGTCCACTAGCATATGAATAAATAAACAAAATGTGGCATATACGCATGGTAGAATGTTATTTGGCATTAAAAATGAATTACATTCTCATATATACTACAGCATGGGGGACCTTGAAAATGTGCTAATTGAAATAAGCCAGTCACAAAAGGAGAGATTTTTTTCTGTTTCATTTATATGAGGTACCTAGGGTAGTTAAATTCATGGAAAAAGAGTGTAGAAGAGTGGTTATCACAGGCTGAGGGGAGGGCAGAATGGGGAGCTACTGTTGAATGGATACACTTTCAGTTTGGGAAGATGAAAGGTCTCAAAGTCGATAGTGATGATGTTCATATAATAATGTCAGAGCACTTAATGCCCCTGAATTACACCCTCAGAAGTGGTTAAAACAGTAAATTTTATAAAAAGCATCATAAGAAAAGAGCAAGCCAAAATGATACTACTACTAATAATATACCTATTTAATAAATTCCTCCTGCAAGATGAACATTACATTTAATACATTGTGAGTATGATACCTAACAGATACCACCATCCTACAAGGTGGGTATATCAGTCATGGTTCAATCAGAAGAGCAATTAGAAACCATACCAGTTACTTACACAGAGAGAACTTAGGATGAAAAATTGTTAATCATATTATGGAGAACTGAAAAGAGATAAGGAGGATGGAAAAATAAAATAGGATTGAAGTATCTCCCCTATAGCAGAGGCAAAAAGAAATAGGTCAGAATTATTGAAACCAAGAAGCCTAAGGGTTCCACAGACCTCTGAGAACAGAGCACCGTCACACATGGCTGGTGTCTCTGAAAGTGTGTGTGAGGCTGTTGCTGAAGGTGGTGGCAAAGCTGCAGACTGGAATCAAGTGCTGCAGCCTGAGTAAGTAAGTGTTGCTGAGTTTCATCCACAGTAGAAAGAGAACAAAATAGGAAGGAAGGTGTCTTTTCTTCCATCTCTTGTTTGGATGGCTCCCTTTCAGCAACCCACCCCCAGATGGCAAAGAAAATAAATGTTTTGCACTGTAGAGAATGGTAGGTTTGGGGCTGAGAGACAGTAGCTTCATAAGACTATAGTTTGTATATTTATCCTCATTTTTTAAATGATGAAACTATGATTTGGAGAGATTTGATGACTTGTACAGGTCACACAGTAAGCTGATGGAAAGGACAGTGTGTGAACTCAGCACTTCCTCAGTGGAAAATATGTCTTTCCCAATATACCATCTTGTTTTATTGGTTAATCTGTTTATTTATTTAGTTATTTAAAAAATCATCCTTCAAAGTCTCCACTGTCAAGCACTGTGCTTGGTCAGTAAAGCAAAGACTAATAAAATATGGAATAATGCCAACTTATGGTCAAATCAGGGATGCAAGAAGTAGCCAGATGATCATGGCCAAATGGTAAGTGCTAACACAGAGGTATATGGTGTGCCCTGGAGGACCGTGGACCATTCACCTAGGACAGTAGATGCTACAGAGAGCATCCTGAGTTGGTAATGCTGGAGTTGTGGTCCCAGCTATATAATGTGGCAACTGAGAGAAAAATGGGCATTTTTTCAGCAAGGCTGGTAGCATGATGCAAGTTCTTTAAACACTCCCAGTGCCTGTACCCCTCAAAGATGAAGCCTATTAACTCGGCACAGTGCAAGCACTAATCTATGAAGCTTCCCGGTGAGGCTGGATGCTTCTCTGCTTGCCATGAGCCACAAGCCAGAAAGAGGTTGACCTTTCTACAGAAACGGACATGGATTAGAGGTCAGAGATTTCGTTTAAGTGGGCCACCTTTGAAGTCCTTAAGTTTCATGAGATAAAAAGAGCTGCTTATAGGCCTATCTTTTGGGCCTTGCTTTTGATTCTCAGACAGGAATATAAGAAATAAGATCATTGTGGCAGAACACAAATTCTCATTTCCAGGAACTTCCAAAGAGACTGATTTCTCCCTATATTTTAAGGCAAAGCAAGGGGACTTAACCTTTTCCTATCCTCTGCTTGTTTACAGTGTTCATTGGCAGAACTCACTGCATTCCCTCTACCTTGCTTTTTCTCCCCTGTCTTACTTTTAGTTTGTTAAAATGAAGTGCTATTTACTCAGTCGCAACTATGCAAGATTCTGCACCAAGAGTACCATACATATTAGTGCGTTCAGTTCTCACAACAAGTCTGTAAAGAAGACAATAAGGCTGCAAAAAGACAAGCAAGTTGACCAAAGTCACACAACTAAGAAAGTCCAGATCTAATACCAGTGCACAGGCCTAACTAGTGGGACAGGCTAGCTCTTGCAAATATGAGTTCCTTCTCTTTCCCAAAAGTAATTATCAGTTGAATAATTGGTGAAAGCTAATATTGGAATAGTTTGCCACCAAAGTAATACTATTTGAGAAATAAAACCTTTCAGATACAAACACGTTTTCCATCAGTCTTTGTTTGTGCTTGAAATCCTGACGGTTTTAAGTAATTCAGTCACACATATTTTGTGTCTATTGTGTATGTGGCATTTTTCTTAGGATCAGAGTTATGAAAAAAAATCCATTAAATCCAGCTCCTGTTATTCTGAAGCTCACTGTCTAACTTACCAGATATTTTGATCCTCGGAGCAAGCCAGAGGGATGGATGCATGACTTGTATCCAAGACCTGCTGTAGAAAAATGATCCTTTTTTTAGACTAAAAGGAGGGAGTTTGATGAGAGAGGTAAAGGATCTTTAAAAATTCCCTTCTTCCTCCTCCTGGGCTTCTAATTTTTCTAGCTCTCCATCCTGGTCTAACAGGAGGTTATTTCCAGGGGTGGCTTCGCTGAGGGAGATGATTTAGCTCTGGAGAGGCAAGGACATTGGGTCAGGGCCCACGGGGAGGATATGTATGAGCTGATTTGTATGGGCTATCTGGGAGAAGAAAAGGGAAGGGAAAGAGGGCTCCTTGATATATTTATGGCATACTAACTATGTCACCAGTAAAAAATAAATTATTTGAGGCAGGACCTACTTAACCAAGAATAAGGATTTGCTAGTGCTCTCTACGCCCTGTCTCTAAGATCTCCACTCTAAGTAAGGGACATGCTGGTAGGCCCCAGTCACAGGCAACGCAGGGACACCCTGAAGTTCTTTTCCATTTCCATCCCCCAGAAGAAGTTTGAGACCCAGATACACTGAGACTCTTCAAAGATCAGCCTGCTTTACAACACTCCTACTCAAAGGGCCATCCCCAGCAGCCCTCTTGACACAGAAAGTGCATTTACATAAACATTAAAAAGTGGTATCTGCAGAGTCCACCCCAGTCCATGTTCTAAATCTTGCTTCTCATGGCATTATTATGGGAGCACACTTCGTGAAGAGCTCTCCGTAGATGCTATTACCCCGCACGGCAGCTTTGGAAAGTGGGCTGAAGAAGCTGTGAGTTTGTGCAACAGCACATGTTAACATGAGTTATAATATGTCAGGGGCCCTGTGTTAACGATCAGAAAACCTATTCAGCTCCTTTAAGGTTAATCAACTCAGCATTTGTGCCAGGTGTAATGTCTAATTAAAATGATGGACGGGCGGAGAATGCCTCCAGGCAGCGGGAGGAGATGGCACAAAGAGGGAGCACCCGTGCCATATTGGTTTGGAAAATCAATAAGAGGAGCTCATTTTATCCCACTGTTATCTGTGCATTTGCCATTCAGTGGCTCATTTGAAAAAGTGCCAACTGGCTGATGAGTAGGCTCAGCAGAGTCACATTTTTCAGCACTTAAGGATGCTCTGATTGGAGGAAGCTCAGCAGAACCCCAGGATGTCACCTGAGGGGACCAGACAGAGGGAAGCGTGGCCAAGGGGATCCAGGAAGCGATCCCAAGTTCCACTTTGAATCACCAAATCTGAGAGGTGAGAGCAAGCCAGGAAAAAAAAAAAAAGCCACCAGAAGGAAACTGGGGAAATCTGAGGTTGAGGCTCAGTCTGTCACTAAATAGATTCTGAACCTCGGGGAAGTATTTCCAGCCCCCAGTTTCATCATCTAAAAATGCACATAATCATAACATTAGCTGCATTGCTAACTACCTAAGCTTGTTTTGAGCATTAGAAGAATTTGTGACTGTGAAAATTATGTAATATATACAGATTTAAAATATATATTTAAATATGTACCTGCATCTCTTTTTGCAACTCTATATTTATATGTATTAATTTACTTAATAAATATTTATTAAAATTCTAGTATGTGCTAAGAACTATTCTAAGCACTAAGGAAGAGCAAGAAACAGACACTGCAACTGCTCTGAGGAAGCTAAATGATGGATGGTGCAGCAAGTATCTCGAAAACACTTAATTATGGTCTACTTATATTTGGCCAAATCTCTTCGTCCTCCTTCTTAGGAAAATCAACTCCAGAAAAACCAACTGGAAAATCAGGCATAAAAAAAAATAAATAGACGATAAGTAAAAATTTTAGCTGGGTTGCCAAATTTTAATTTATTAAGATCAGACATTGGTGACCATCTCTTTTTTTCCTCAGAATACAATTCATACATAACCCTTGGGAAAATATGGAATTGTTCATTATTCCCCTTGACGTACTGAATGGACGTGATTTTTCAGTTCAGTTCACAGCCTCGGTCCTTTTGTGGCCCACTGTTGGGCTGTGTGATTGGAGAATGGCAGATTCACAGGGATGACGTGGGCTTTCTGGGAAATGGCTCCCTAATCTCAGTTCGAACACTTCCTCGTGGGAGATCATCAAGTGCTGAGAGTACCCACACCACTGCAGGAGAACCCTGGGGGCCTACACTTTAATTTAATTTCCTCATCTACCATTTATGAATACTTTCATTATGAGACTGTTGTCCGACACTTATTATTTATTCATTGTCTTAGCTATTGATTATGAGAGGTAAACACTAATCGGGAAAAAATCCTCATTTTGCAAATGCGGTCCATGAAACAAAACTATTTAACTATCACATGGCAGACTATTATCGATTTATCTTGTAGTGTGGGGTAAATGACCTCCAACATTATGGCACCATGGAAGTGACTTAGATACTTACAAAGGAATTAGAAGAAATCTCTTATAGGGTCCCTGAAATTTCAGGGATCTGAGACTCCAGGTACTGGAATAATATTCCAGTTCTCTTTCCCTTAACTTAAACTTTGCTCAGGATTCCATAACACCGCAGTTGTTGTGTAAAGTTAACAGCTATGATGAAGAAAAACAAAAGAGAGAAGTAGCTCATTCTAAAAAAGCAAGTCATTAGTCTTAAATAGAAGGAACTAATAGAGACGTCGAGAGAAAATGGTATGGACACAGGTCAAAATTTACATTCTTAGGAAGAATAGATCAAACTACACAATCAAAGATACTAAGTTAATTTTTTAAATTGAAAAATCTTTTTTTGTAATAGGCTTAGGAAAGGCAGAAGCACCCAGCATGAGCCGTGTGTAACCGAAGAATGTGTAACTGACTGGCTCCTTATGTAACTTGCACCTTGCTGACTTTGAATGCTGGACTCTGCTGGGGGTTTTTTTGTTTTAATGTGTATTGAAGAATCTAACCAATTCGGTATTACAATTACTGAAGTTCTGGACATATTGGGTAGTGCCTATTATGAGGTTGGGGGTGGGAATTATTGCTGGTAGGAAACCAAGTTAAAAGTTGACTAAGAATTTCTTGAACATCTAATTAAATACCTCACTTTGTCTTTGATGCTAAAACCTTTATCCAGGAAAGCATATTATCCAGTTGGGTTTTAAGAAGTGAAAGGTATAAAAATAAATAGAAAAAAGAAGAAGAAAAAAGAGGAAGAGCCACCAGCGTTACTATAACAAATAAAAACCCTGAGACTCAGCGATAAACTTTATCAAGTGCCCGCTGCATGTCAGGCACCAAAAATTATTTTACCAATGTTATCCCAATTGGCCCTCAAAGCACCTTGATCACGTGGGTATTCTCCGTTGTGTAGATGAGGACTCACACTGCACCGCGGTGTCTACTGCAGCGGTAATGGCAATGCCTACCACAGCATTTGGAATCGGAAGTTGAAAATTGGAAGGCTGCCATGGCAGCCTTAATCTGTTCCCTTCTGACCTTTCTGTGAGAAAGAAATAAAAACTCATTCATCCACTATATTTTGAAATGTCTTAGCTTTTATATTATTGTAAATAATACAGTGAGTATTAGGACTGTGGTGCTCAGACCTGATTCTATAAGCACTTGAGAGGTCTTCACTTATCTTGAGAGATCCATCTTAATTTTTCAGTAAAATTATCTCGTGTTCCTAAATAAATGTATGCCACCTCGTACTCCAAGAAAGTGGAGGTGTTGCAGACACAGAAATAGGAACTGTGCCCTATTCCGTAACAATGAGACTTCTTAAACCTCCTGAGTAATAGGACTGGTAAAGACATGATAAAAGATAAACTGAGGCCCAAACCCCCAGTGTCATTGATATTTGTGTTTCCAAATTCACACAAATGGTTTAGAGGAGATGGTACTGGCACCTTGGCATCAAATAAACGTAATTGTTATGTCACCATATTGCCCATGAACTATGTGATTTGGGGCCCTTGTAACACTACTTTGAGACACCTGTGTCTTAGTTATTAAAGGAATAAATTATAACAGGCCTGGTACAGCACAGGGTTTCTAAAAGCAACAAATGAAACATAAAGTATCTGAAAGATTATCTGTTAGCAGAAAACATACTGAGCTCTTGGAGCCTGGCTCAGTTCAAGTGCCCTGGAAGAGTCTAAGAAAAGAATAAACAAGGAAAAGCTACAGTCACTACCTTCATTTATTTTAGCAGCCATGCTTAATAATAAAAACAATAAATTAGAAGGAGTCTTTAATAACTTGTGCATTTTGAGAGTGCAGGGAAAGCAATGATTTATGCTAAGAGGTATATCAGAGGTGGCTTCAGATAAAATACATTATTTTGATGTGGCCAAGGTTGCAGACTAAGGCGGAGCCCATCTGTAGATTTATGAGTCACTCGTGGCTGGAGGAAGAGGAAAAGCAAGAGTGTGGACTCACACAGAGTTAGCAAATTCTCCCTTTGCTTGTGAAGATTTGATTATGATAGGTGGCATGATTATGGTGTAACTGGAAAAGTGGGTGGCGTTTTACAAACTTGAGATTAGAGTGGCATTAACGAGGCACCACCTTTTAATTCTGGGATCATCGTGGCCCCGATACCTACTAATAAATACATGCTGTTTAGAAGTTATCCTGATGGGGTTCTCTATAAGCTTTCTACTCTGTTTTCAGAATTGGAGACAATAGCATCGTTTCTGATGGTGCTGTTTCTGAGGCAGATGTAGAGGCAGTGAATACAGAAACAGCATCCTTCCATCTCATTGTAATTTTTTTGTTAATGCTTCAAAGCAAATGACATGAAAAATCCTCTTTAATGGTGATGAGCATATTTTTCCATTTGTAAATGATGACCACATGCATCCATAGCAAGACCATTTTTTATTTATGCTCAAACGAGTTCTGCAAATAGAGAAATTGGCTAATTATCTACAAATTTTTGTTCTTTATCTCCATAGAATTTTAATGAACAGGAATTGCCACTTACTCATTCATATTTGTGAAGAGGGAGCAACCTCTCCCTGTGGTGATTTCTCTTCTCTATAGTTCTCAGATCTGATAGTATTAGGAGAAATAAAATTCTGGCTGGTCGTCTTCCCATTCACCAGTCCTCTCCACTGCTTTCAAAACCATAATCTTCTGAATCAGGTTTCTTGCCCTAATTATGAGGATGAAGTAGAGATACTTTGGAAATTTTCCTTGTTGTGATTTCTACATAGACTTGCCTTTCTGTGAAGACATGGCTTGGATTTAATTGGGTGTACTCCACACAAAGCAATCAAATTAAACCAACAAATACCCATTGAGGGCAAATATTACAAGGCAGTGAGCTTGACAAAATACTCCTTTACTAATTTCTGGCCTGCATTCTACAGACCCTAGAGCATTTGGCACAAGGGTGCAACTCTCTGCTGCTAAATGATCATCATCATTACCAGTAACAAGAGTTTACTATTGCACAAAATGCCTCTAGAATCTGTCTACTTGTCCATCTTAACTGCTACACTCTTATTTGGCCTTGTCTTATTTGGCCCAGATGATACAATTACTTCTATCTGGTCTCCCTGCCTTCTTCGGTTCCCCTTCGATCTATCTTTCCAATGGTGGCTGAAATTTTTATTTTAAAGTATAAATCTCATTTTGCCTTTTTCCCACCCCAAAAATTATTCATTGGTTTCCTTATTTAACTGTAAATGAATTAACTCTCTCATTTAAAGAATAAATAATATTTTCTGTGGGCCACCCATGAAAGTTTCAATTATTTTCATTATAGTGCTACTCAACCAATAATGCTTTTGCATCTTTACCACCAAATCAAGCTTGTTGTATATGAAACACAAAAAAGCATAGTGAAACCAAAAGGAAAAATAAATGTCACTGTGATCGTTGTTCCTTCTGAAATTGTGTTATCAATATAGGATTCACCAACAGAAAAATACGTTTGTGTGATAAGTTCTACTTTATCATACAGATTTTATGTTTTAGATTTTAGTTTGATAGGTCATTATTTGAGTCATTATTACTGTTATGTGGTTTCCTTTTAAATTTTAATATTTTTTAATAATTAGGCATATTGAAGGATCAAATCAATATAATAGAATTCTCATAAAAATTAAAAAATTAACTACACTTCAGAAAAATGTCTTATTTCCTTTTGCCATCTCACTTTCTTCTAATTAAATGCTGATATGTACATAAAGAGAGGTTTCAATTATAAATCCATTCAAAATGTGACCATCATTCTGACTAAACCTTTTTAGTTCAACATGACTATAGTACCTTGTATAATGGGATAAGTTAATTTTACCTTGTTTTGTTTTTTTCTTTTTAAAATACCAAAAATTCCTGTTTTCTACAGTATGACACATAATTCACCCCCACTTTGTGAAAAATAGGATGATAGAATATAGGAATGGAAATAGTGTGATTATGCTGGGTTATTAGATGATTATATAAATGATCCAAAATATATTTATCACTGAACTGCATGCACGTATTTTGAAAATGAATTCTGGTAGGCAACTCACAGAACTTCATGAGTCAATAAAATCTAATTTCCTGGTAAAGTCCCAAATTTTTTTAAAAGATTTTATTTATTTATCTTTTTAGAGAGAGGGTAAGGGAGGGAGAAATAGAGGGAGAGAAACATCAGTCTGTGGTTGCATCTCTCATGCCCCCTACTAGGGACCTGGCCAGCAACCTAGGCATGTGCCCTGACTGGGAATTAAACTGGCAACCCTTTGATTTGGAGATCACCACTCAACACACTGAGCCACACCAGCCAGGGATGAAGTCCCAGATTTTTAACCAACCCACATTCCTGTCCTCCATGCTTCTGCATTTCTGATCACACTGGTTTTCCTATCTGGAATGTTCTGTCTCACCTCCCACATCCCTCTTCAATCTCTTGAAAAGTTGGATGAATCTTCCAACCTCTATGTAAACACTCTAGACAGATTAATCACTCCTCCCACCATATTTTTCTGATCGTTTTTATATCCACTGGAAAGATTTTTTTGTTGCTTGTGTATAGGCCTCTCTGCTCTCTCCCTGCCTCTATTCCAACTCCCCACCTTTACTTGAGAATTAGCACCAGCACAGTGCCCACCAATAAGTCAGTAGTTATTAATTAGAAAGAAGTGGAATGGAATGAGATGAAATGAGACGAGATGGGATTTGATAAGATGAGATGCAAGAACTGTTAAGCCAATTCAATGTCCGGAGCTTTGAGAGTCATCAAATGTTAAGACACCACTCTTGAGTTTGGGAGGTAGGACATCTATGAAAAAGAAAAATGTAATTATAACCTGAAACTCAAGGAAGTGTATAAAATATGTAAATGAGTAGTATGGACCATAAACACAATAGGAATTCAGAGAAATGAGAAAATATATGGGTAGATATAGTAACAGGGTTTTTTTTTCCCACAAGAATAAGTTATTTGAAAAAATGATCCAGGATGCCTCATTAAATGTGGAGTTACTTTCTTAATCTAGTGGCTTTTAAATTACTTAAAGACTTGAAGCCCTTTGTGAAAATCAAATTTTATTGAAGATCCGTGACCCTATCCTAGACAGATCAGCTCCCATTACAACTCCTATTGTCTTTTTTGTCATAGCACTTATCAGAAATGCAATTCAATAATGGCTAGTACATTTATCCAACTCCCCACTACAAAGAAACTCTAAGAGGAAAGACCACAATTCTGCCTTGTTCAAAAGTCCATCCTTAGCATTTTACATATTGCCTGCCATATAGTCATAGGTAATAAATACTGCTTGAACTTCGAAGCAGGGTTGCTCTGGTTGAGACTGGGAGCGGGAGACTTGCAGCCACTCACTCCTATTTTCTTTCCTCAGTGGCCCATGGAGTAACAGCACGGTATCTAATGTTCAGCGGAGTACTTTTTTTTTTTTTAAGGCCCTTAGTCTCAATTTCCTCATTCCTCAGTGGCCAATTGGAGATGATAATGAGCAACCAGCAAAGTTGTTGTGAGAATGAACTAAGATAAGATAATGCATGTGAACACAGGTTTTAAACTCTAAACGCTGTTATCAGTCCTTGCCACGTGTAGCAACGTAGAACATGGCCATCGCCCAAACTCACCTTAAAAAGCTGGACTAGAATCTTAGATGTACTGGCCTGAGCCCAATGTAATTGTTATAATGGGCATTGAAAACATTAATGGCCTCTCCTGTGGACTCTGGTTCAATACAACCAGCCAAGTCCGGATAGATCCAAAACAAATCACCTCCAAATCACTAGGTGAACCTCTCTTTTTGAAGCCCTCATCTCTACTTCCCATAGATTTTCCCAGCCCCACCAGTTCCAGAATAATATACTCCACTCCTCAAACCCTTATCTACAGGTCCTGGAGAGAAATTATGCATGTGCTTGACACTTTTGAGTCGGGAGCAAATACTTTAAAACTGCTTGTGTTGAAATCTCCAAGTTGTTAGTATATGCCATAGTTGGAATTGTGCTAAGATGAAAGGGAGAAAGACAAAATGTTAAATAAAATTTATTTTTAAAGGCTTTAGAATTCACTGTTCTAAAAGTGCCTCCCTCTCTGCTGCTTTTGTTTGAGTAAATGCTGCAATAAAACGATAGGCCATATAGCCTTGGCTATAAAATCCCCAGGTCCTGCGTTCAGCAGACCTGAGTCCCAAATCTAGCTTCAGCACTGCCTGTGTCTGTTCCTGTACAAGTGACTCAACCCACGAAGTAGCAGGTTTGCTGATAGGCAAAATGCGGGTACTAGCAATACTCACCTCCCGGGGTTTTCATGAGACTTAAGTCAAAGTTTCTCACCGGCAGTCTGTAGGGGCTTGCAGAGAATTTTGAGTATTGCCATATGGCCAGGCCTCAAAAGTTCCCAATCTATGATTTTTATGAAAATTATCATCTTAGCCCTGCACTTCCTGGCCGTAAGCGGGATGCCAGTGTGTGTGTTGTGTGTGTGTGAATTGCATACCATTGTATTAATAGCTGGACAAGTTGCCTCTTACCATCTCCTTCTTCAAAACAGGGTAGCCAAATGACTAAGACCCGAACTGTGGGCCTCGATTGCACGGGTTTTCAATTCTGGCCCTGCTTCTTACTGTATGTATCATGTTGAGCAAGTTAAAGAATCTCTCTGACCTCCTCTGTTTGCTCGTGTGTAAAATGAGAACAATGTTTATACCTTTACCATAGGGTTAGGGATTTTACTAAGGGTTAGATGAGTTTTTGTACAGGAAGAGGTAAAAGTAGGTTTACAGTTGTGAGTATATGAAACACAATTTATTCTTATGTTACTATTTATTAATTTTTGTATTATTTTCCATACAAACAACTATAAGCCTACATTTACTCCATCCTGTATGTAAGTACCAGAGAAGTCCCTGAGGCAGAGAATACACTATCTGCAGTAGATATTACTATTAATTATTTCATTAACATTTTATTGTTCAGTAATATGTAGATTATAAAACATATCTGCTCCCTGACTGGTGTGGCTCAGGGGGTTGGGCATCATTCCACAAACTAGAAGGTCGCTGATTTCTTTCCCATCAGGGCACATGCCCACATGCCTGGGTTGCCAGCTGGTCCCTACTCGGGAGCATTTGAAAGACAACCAATCAATGTTTCTTCCTTCTGCACACCTACGTTTCTCTCCCTCTTCTTCCCCTCTCTTTCCCTCTCTCTAAAATTAATTAAATAAAATATTTTAAAAATAAAACATAAAACATATCTGCTATCAATATTCCTAAACATATAAGTTCATTGATTATATATATTATATCATTGAACCTTAATCGACAATTAAATGTATTTTTTTTTCTATTATGCAGTTGAGAAAACGAAGCCCCATAGATATAATTAACTTGCCAAGATCCCACATGATTAGGAAGTGGCAGAAATGGGGATTAAGCCAGATCTGACTAACTCTAAACTTCACCCCCACTAAAGGGAAGACTGTCTAGATGTACAGGTCACTTAAGGAGGATTTTTTACACCACTTTCCTCACACTCCTCCACCCCTGGTGGGGGGAAAAAAGCATCCCCTAATGGCCCTGTATGTCCATACTTTTTTGCATTATCTGAGTCCCTGGTTCATAGTACACTCTCAAGTGACAGGCCTATGAAGGAAATACTACTAATTGGCTACACTTTGTTGGATACCTATGACATTTCAGCCTTGGCACTTAAATGGTTATAGTCTTTCTGTCATCCATTCTACAGGATGATTCTGCAAGATGGTGCAATTATTGCATTTTAACAGGTAAAATTTCAGAGTATTTTCCCCCAGGCATCCCAGCTGATATGAAGCAGAATTGGGATTTCAGCAGGCCTAGTGACCTAACATTTGACTCAGCATCTTACCCTGATGATGTGGACAAATGATATCAAACCCAATATTGAAACTTTAGTTCACTTCATTAAAGATTCAGGACAATATGTAACACTCAGCATGCTAGCAGGTGGGTGATGAAATTGAGTAGCCTCTCTCTCTCTCTCTCTCTCTTTTCTCTCTCTCTCTCTCTCTCCCCCTCCCTCTCTCTCTCCACCCCGCTCTCTCCCTCTCTCCCCTCCTTGCCTTCTCCCTCTCCCTCTCTCTTTCTCTCTCTTTCTCTCCCTGATTCCAACTTGCCATGGACAAAATAGAAATGATTAAGTGTCAATAACTGAAGTTTATTCCTGGCAAACAGCTGATGAGTATATTTCAGTGGCTCCTGTTTTTTGACCTTTACTGCCCTAGACAATGACAAAATCTTGTTGAAAGCTCTTTAAGCTGAAATTAATTTATGCTCGACAGTGATTAAAAGAGAAAGTGAGAAGGGGATGGAAATTAACAAATCCATCTTTATTGCTGAGATCCCATTATGATTATAAGGAGAGGGAAAAATCATCGTGGCGGGAGCCAGCCGCAATCTGCTAAGGAGTTTAAACAACCCATCCCGCTTGGGAAATGTCCTTGGGTGAGTAGATTTATCTGTATCCGAGCCTTTCAGAGAGAGGGGCTTATTTATCAAGGATTGGGATGCTGAGATACTTGGACTTGCTTTTAGAGTAAGGTTCCAGAGAAATAGCTGCTCGAGGGACAGGCCAGGGAGTTTGACATAGGAAGCCTCTTGAAAAGTAAATTCTGCAGGTGCTTCTAAGAACAGAGATGGCTGAGTTGCCACGCTCTGGGTTCCTGTTGTGCCATTCCCTTGGTACACGCCTTTAGGTGCTGATATACTTGTACCTGCAATTCGTCATGTGCTCCCTGGGGGGACTCTGAGGCCAAGGACCTTGTTTTGGACCTTTTTGTATCCAAGAAGCTCTTTGGACAGTGACTATCATAATGTGAACAAGACTGAGCACACATTGAAGAAGACACTAGCAGCATTTCCCCATTCGGTCTTCAAAAATGATATGTTCGAAGCACCTTCTAGGAACCATGCTCAGTTGCAGGCAGTGGAGATAAAGATTTTAAGTGACTCAAGATTTTAAGCTGTCCTGCTAGAGCCATCCAGTGAATGAGGCTCCTTTCCCCTTGATATTAATAGTAGCATTCTCCCAAAGACAATCCTAGACTCTTACTATTTCCAGAAAACTACTATGTACTGTCAAACATTTTATATGTCAAACATTTGATACCTGGTACCTCATTTAATACCGGGGACAATGAAAGTAAGTATTCTTTTTCTCATCTTACAGATGAGCGAATAACAGCTCAGAGAGGTGAAGTGATTTCTCCCAGGGCAGCAAGCTAGCGCAGCTGGAGCCAGAGAGTCCACACTCACACCTGTTATACGTACACCACTGCCCTCCACACATCAAAGTTATGATGGTGAAGACGGTGAATCTAAGAAGAGGCCTGACTGTAGGTTTTGCTCAACCTCTTACTAGCTGTGTGGCCTTGGGAAAATCATTGCTATTTTTCAATGTATTGATTTTCTCAGCTGCAGAAAAAGGGATGATTCCATGCCTTGTCTGTTTCACAGGTTAATCGGAGGCTCAAAAGAGATGTATGCAAAAAATGACTTGCAAATGTAAGCTATCATTATTATATAGTCCCCCCTCAATGCATACATGAACCTTCTCCATAATTGAGCTTAATTTATCTCATAATCATTTATATTTAAAAGGAATGAAACTGACAATGTTATATTGCCTCGTGCAAAAGTGTAACTAAAAGGACAGATGTGTAAGCTGTGACTCTTCTAATTGGCTTTAATTATCATTGGACATAAACTCAGGAAGCAAAATTGCTTCATTTCAAAGCAGGCGAAAACATAGTGAGTTGAATATCTGAAAATGTTAATGATAAAGATAATAATAAAATTATCTCTTCTCTGATACTTACTATAATCTCATGGAAATCAGTATTAATAAACAGAGGAAACTGACAGCTTGCTCAGTCCTTGGGGAAAAGTTGGTCGCTGTGATCATGTACCAAGTTACAGTAGTTACCTAGGAGGAAACTTTAGGGGCTTACAGTTGGGATGATGGAATTCTGGAGTTCACCAACTTTCCCAATGCATTTGGGGAAGCCATTTTACCTCTCTGGACCTCAACTGAGAAGTAATTCCTACTCCTATCCATCCCCCTTCCTTCAAAATGCAAATTTTGAAATTGGAGTTCTCGGATATTCTTAGAACTCTTATCCAGAATGAAAGAGAGAGAAAGGGAGAGAGAGAGAACTTGCTCAATTGACCCAGAAGTCAAGCTCTTCTAGAGCTGCTTGCTACATTAGTGTGAGAAACAAAAATTATACTGGAAGAGATCGTTCCTGTGGACTTGAAATCACAGTTACCTTTCCTACAGTGCGCATGGCTGAAACAAGGTTTTGAACTCTGAATCAGATTATCAACCTCTCCTTCCTTAGAAGGAGGTTAGCAAGTTAAGATAAAGTGTTCGCAGGCTGAAGTTAGATGACTTAGGGACAAGGTGTAAATGCCCACTTCTCTGCAGGGTTATGATTACTGTCCATATCTGGTTAGACACTTTCAGTGGGTCTACATTGACTAGAACTATATTCTTTACATTGTCCTATAGAGCAGTGATTTTCAACTGGTGTGCTCAAGAATTTCTAAAGCATGGAATATCCAACTATTTAGTCAGGGACACTGACTCCTTTACTTTTAGGTTGTCAGATAAAAATGTGACCACAGCCCTGACTGGTGTAGCTCAGTGGGTTGGGCATCATCCCACAACCAGAAGGTCCCTGGTTCAATTCCAGGTCAAGGCACAAGCCTGGGTTATGGGCTTGATCCTCGGCTGGGGGCGTGCAAGAGGCAACTGAAAGATGCTTCTCTTGGACATCAATGTTCTCTCCCTCTCTTTCTCCTTCCCTTCCCCTCTCTCTAAAAAATAAGTGAATAAAATCTTTTAAAAAATATTTCTAAAAAAAGTGACAACAGCCAACACAACAATAGCCATCTGATGTGAATGAATCAAAATTACACCTCTTTTTCTGTCAGATCAGCAAAAAAAAATCATATATATTTTTGGTGTGCCACAGAATTTTAGTAATTAGTTTATGTGTGCCATGAGATGAAAAAGAATGACAATATCTGCTGTAGAACATACATTTTACAAGCTATCATAGTTGTTACTGAAAAAGGATTCTGTAGGGGAAACAATGTGTTTGCAAAGCACTGCGTAAAACACTTTACCAGATTTCTTTAGGTCTGGACCTCACAGATTTCTTCACTGCAGGACCTCACGGAGCCCTTGATATACTGGTATGCACTATGAGTCTCTAAAAGAGGATGCAATATGCAAACTACTCAGACACACTTTTTTAAAAAGTCACTTAGGGCAAAGCATTTCTATGATGAATACATGGCAAATGCGATGTTATGGAATACTTCCTTCACTACCAACTACAATATCTCTGTAACTGATTTTTGGTTCATGAAAGTTTTTAGTTGGTGGACTCTCTGAAGGAGCTTACGGATAGTCTGTGAACTCAGGGAGTCAAACTCCTTTTATTCAGTGGCTCTGCTATCCCAAAGATGTCACTTCTGGCCACACGGCTGGGAGAGACAGACCATGACTGGAACAATACACAAGCCATCTCATGGATAGGTCTAGATGGGGCAAACACCATTTTTTCCCATGATCTACTGTTCAGAACACAGTCTTATTGTCCTACCTGGACTCAAGTAAGGCTGGGGAATGTGGTCTTTCTCCATGCCCAGGAAGAAAGGGAAAGGCATATACTCCTGCCTCATCCATGCTAGTCGCCGTGAAGCTCTCTGTTCTCCATCCCCAAAATCACCTGACATGCTCCACCTCAACAATTACATCTTCAGTCAACTTCTTAGTTTCTTACATTTCACAGTTTTGTACAGTTTCACCTCTTCCTTAATCCATCTCCTTTCTTTCCTGTGTCTGAGAGGAAACTCCACACATCCTAAAATGCTCCATTATAATGTTACTTCTTTCATTCTGCTTTTTCTGGTCACCCTATCATATCTGTACCAAAAAGCACCCTTTTCCCCTTCCTTTAGCACATTACTTATCTCTCTATTATATGTTAGAGACAGATAGTATTATTGGACACTCTAAACTCTGGGGTGGGGGAGCGGGTGGTGGCATGTTACAGAAGGAAGAACAGGGTCTTGAGAACAAGACAGACACGGGTTTGAACCCAGGCTGTTCACTTCCTAGCTGTATCACCTTGAGCAGGTAACATTGCCATGAAGAAGTGCTTCCTCACTTGAAAATTATGCATTTAAAATCTTTTTAAATAAGGTTGTCAGGAAGTTAAACTGACATAATGCACAGAGGCCCTTAGCATGAGGTACATGCCACGTAGGAAGTCATCTGGGACTGCTGCTTGTTGTCACTGTTGTCATTGTGGTCATTGTTACTCTGAGCCAGACAGACCTGGTTTTCCGTCCAGACCCTGTCACTTTGTCAGCAGTCTGACTTAGGGAAAATTACTTTCTACTTCTGTGTCTCAGCTTTTTAATTTGTACAAACATAGATAACGCTTCCTTTCTGCGTGAATAGCAAGAAAAAAAATGCCTATCACAATATGTCATGATGACTGGCACATAGTAGAGGTGCAAGTATTTAATGAGTTTATCACAAAATACCACTAACCCTAATACCAGGCATGAGATCATCTATTCACGTAAGGATTCCATCTAGAGGAGAAAGGACAGCCTCCTCTATGCAGATTGTTCTTGTGCCTGAGGACCAAAGCAAGCACGTCTTCAATAACTACCCTCTAAGTCTTCAAAGCCACAATATAAGCCCAGTATTTCTCTTCTGATGTGAACTTGGCCACCTTCCTCCCTATATACTATCCTCTTAAGCAGTTGAAGCCTGTTAAGCCAACCCCTCATCTTTCTCTTCGTCAGGCTGAATTCCTTTAATCTCTCTTCCCAAGATCCCTTTTCCAGCCTTTTAATCATGTCCTATTGCATTGCCCTTCCCTTTCTAACAGAGCAGAGGCACAGGACACAAAAACCTTCTATAAGAACATGTGAAAATTGCAAGCCCTTACACTCCAAATCAACTACTAAAGGACAGTGTTCACATATAGGGACAGTTAGAAACAATCAGGTCCACACAATTTTCCTCCCCTGCCTACTGCCAATGCAACTCCCATCAACACCTTCAGGTCCAAAAGCAGGTGGCGTTTTGCAGGTATCCCATCCGCTATGCATAAAACATAGTTAGCCAGTTATGTCCACATGCTGTATCATCTTGATTCAAGATTAAGTACCTACGGGATGTGCCAGGAATTGATCTATAGGCAAAGAAAATTCTGGATGAAGCTCTGTTTATGTGAATGCAAAATAAATAAGTGAACAAGTAACATAATCATGTAATGGCTACCGATACAGATATTAGAGAAAACTGTTTTGTATGGGAAAGAAATACAGCTATTAGTCTGAGACAGAAGATGGATCTCCTACTTACTAGCTGTGGGTATTGCATGAGGGAATCCTTTCTTTAAGATTCAGTTTTATCGTTTGTAGAAATGGATGCTACCAACAACCCTTCAGGGCTTTATTGAAAATTAAATAAGTGAAGGCACAAAAAGCATCTAGCTCTGTGTCTGACACTTAGCACTCATAAAATTACTTTAGTTCCTTGTCTTTGTCTTGCAAGTACAAAGAAGAAATATCAAGTAAAGAAATCATGTTGGCAGAAAAGCTTTTCATAATAGAGTACTCAGATTTGAGTTTGTTATTAAACATCCATTTGTAATATTATTTCTCCCCCTTTTTTTAAGGAATGACCTTTTATTAGTCTAAAAGCAAATTGTGCATGTCCAAAACTTTAATGAAAATACCTATCTTTTAAAGTCTCCTCTTCTGTTCTACTTTTGTTCCGGGCAGACCTCCCTTTTCCTCTCTCTCCCTAATTCCCTCATTTCCCCTGAGGAATCTTTTTCTACCATGTCCTGCATTTCCTTTCTTGTCTCCTGAATCAGTTCTTTCTCCATAAGCAAGAGGGATCCTGGAAGAAGTAGGCAAACATGATTACACTTGATGATAACATAGTAGCTGTGGTCATGGCCATGGGCTGTGCAGTCAGAGACTTCTGGGTTTAAATTCAGGTTCTCTCATTATTAGTTCAATAACTTTGGTAAAGTTACTTAATCTGTTTAAGGCCCATTTTCCCCAACAAAATCAGCATAATAATAGTTCTTTCCTCATAATTATTTATGAATATTAAATAAAATTGTTCATGTAAAACATCCAACCATAATATACTTTCAATAAACAGTATTTATTATTTCATCTACTACATATTTAATTCAGTCACAATTATTTTATTAAGAGCCAAGCATTGTGTTGGGCACCATACAGGAGAGGCGTATAATAAAAGCAAGGTCTCTATCCCCAGAGTTAACAGCTTATTGGAGGAGTAAAATGCCTTCAGGAAAACATAACAGTAATGGAAAAAAAAAAGCAACATTTTCCTGTCAAATGTGTTAAATGAAAGATCACAAATAAGCTTTTGTACTACAAACTAACTCTAATATGGTAGTTTTGGCTGCCTGGAGAGGCGCACTAAGAGGAATTTTGAGTCCAATAACAATGAGTAGAAAATGAAATGTCATAACAATCAACAGTGTCTGCCAAAGGTTCAGAAGGAGAGATTGTATACCTGTGACACTCAGTGTTTTAGGAGGCATGTCAAAAGAAAGAATGAAATGTGTCTTGTTAGTATTTTTATGAGACCTTTATTTTACTTGTGTTACTCAGTGTATGGCGTGGATATTGTTATCCTTATTACAACTGGAACTGAAACTCAGAGAAGTTAAGTAATCTTCCCAGAAAACTAGTGGCTTGGCACAAATCTAAAATCAAGATTGATGCACACATTCCTACTCTGTCTAACTCAGCACTGTCTGCAGGGGGCTGTGTGACTAGTCCTAGATAATGGCACATGGGGGAAACATACCAGTCACTGTCAGTCGTGGACTCTAGACTCTCCCATGAGATTCTTGGCTCGTGCATTTTCTTTCACATGGCCATATGTAGGCGGCCCAGTGGGGACCATCAGGGAGGCCCTAAGGGACAGTAGAACTGTGAGAGGTTAGAGGTTTGGAACCTCTGGGAGCAGAGCTGCCCTAGAGAAAAGTCTAGTCCGTGTTCATCTGTGATATGAGAGAAAAAGCCTTTGTTGCATCTCGTTGCTGAGATTTTTGTGTTGTGTTTTGGAACAGACGATGTTACGTATCCTGACTGGTAGAGGTTAGCAAAAAATATTCAGTAAAGAAATGAGTCTTCCACAGGGCCAGGCTGGTATACAGATGGACCTTCCAGGCAGAGGGGCCTTTCCTGAAAAAGTGTGAGGTGTGCAAAGTATTCAGGAACATGACGACGCAGAAAGTGGCTAAGATTGGTCTTCCAGTTTTTCATTCTTGTGCTTTCCAGTTGCACAATATGAATTTAACTGTTGTCCTGGTTACTCATTGTATATAAACACATAAATCAAGGCACAATGGCTTGAAACACTGGCCCGTTTATTGCATCATATATTTTTGTGGGTCAGGAATTTGGTCAGGTCTCAGCTGACTGAGTAGTTCGTTCCATGTGGTATCAACAAAGGTTACTTGGTTATATTTGGTTGGCAGATGGGCTGTGATGGAAGATCTAAGATGGCTTTACTCCTATTTAAATTAAAATGTGGGATTAGCTGGGAGTGTCTGCTGGAGTACGTACACATGACATCTCTGAGGTCAGGATTCCAAGAGGTGAGGTCGAACCTGCCCCTCCTCTTAAAGGCTAGTCCTGGAATTAGCATAGCATTACCACCCCCTTTCTCGTGCTTGGTCAAGCAAGTCATTAATGCTATAAGACTCCACCTGTCAATGGGATGCAAAGCAAAAAATTTGCATCCATCCTTCATATACTGGGATGCGTGAAGTCCAGTCCTCAAAGCCAGGGACCTGTCAGTGTGCACCTCTCCTTCCCCGGCACACATCAGTTATCACACTGCCTGGGGCTCAGTCTTCATGCTGGTGGAATTACAATCACACCCTAAACACACATCAAAAGAGATGGAAAAGGGAACGAACTCTTGCAGAATACCAACTCCTGCTTTTCATGGCCAACCTTAACATATTCTCAAAATGACTCTATTTAGTGATGTAGGTTTTATTTCTCCTTTTTATTACTGAAGACAACAACCAAGTTTCAGCGAGGAAAAAAATAAAACCCCTACGTTCATTCAAGGCATTAGATTCCAAAAACAGTATTCATTCCATCGAACAAGTCTTCCTTCCATGTGTTTGGCTTAAATGTCCGCTGCTCAAAATGCAGACTCCGTGGTCAGGAGCTTAAATACTCACCATGGCGCCTGGAGACTAGAGCAAAACCTTTCTTTTCTCTGAGCCCATTGGTCTTATCAGAACCAAAGGCGGCCCTGTCTCTGCCTTCCCCACCAGGAGATTATGAAGGATTGCTAATAAAAATGAACCCTAAACTCCTTGCAAATATAACTGCTAAATAACAATAAGATGACAAACGAGGGCAATAATATTGCTTCACATGACATTTCAGAGCCAGGGATGAAAGGCATGGTAAGAACTGTTATTATCTGTACATATTCAAATCCCATCTTTCCTCTTCTGTTTCATCCTCTGTCTCTGAAATGCTTGATTATGATCCTTTTACAGTTTATTTTACTTTGTCTTATTTTTTTTTCTACTTTAAGAAATACACCCCTGTATCACTGGGAGAGTTTACCCTTTGTTCCATTTGAAGAAAGAGAGCAGTGCAGGGTTACTTCAAAGAAGAACCAACCAAAATCCAATGGGGATCGGGTAAGGAAGAAGCCCCACTTTGTTTTCAAGCCGGGATACAAAATTAAGCTATAAATTATACAAGGCATGGGGGGTGAGTTGCGAGAGATGAACGCAAATCAAAAATATTGGTCCCACGGCTGGTGTTTCAGCCTACAACTGAGAGATTCATGGAAGGGGATGATTTTAGAGTGGAAGGGACTTTGCAGAACTTTTCATCCACCCTTTTACTTCACCCTTGTATTATTTCTGTGATGTCTCTTTAACAACCTCTACTTTTGGAGTTCACTACCTCAGCACCAGAGTCGGGTGGGATGTCAGTTCTTACACTGACCTGAAACCTTAATCTTTCCTTTTTTTTTTTTTTAAATCTGTGCTTCCTGGTTCTTTTTTCAAGGACTTCACAGAGCAGGTTTGCTCCCCTTGGGGGGTTATTTAAGAATTGGGATTCGGTTAGGATGGGCGAACACCCACAACTCCTTCAACAGTCCCTCAAATTACTTTTGATGAGGTTAGTTCAGTCTCCTGGGAACCTGTAAGAGGACTGGAGGAAGCACTTAGAGAAAAATATAGATGGAAAGAAATTTGATTTTCTGGCCAAAGATAAACACCTTGGTGGGTGGAGAATAGCTAAGAGGTTGGAGAATGGTTTCTAAGCAGAAGTGGCCTGGGCAGACACAGGAGGGAAGAGTGAGGAGGGCAGGCAGAGAGATGGTGTTGGAAGGGCCTCTCCGATTGTTCCCAGATCATGTAGGCTGGGGGTCACTGTGCCTGAGTGCAAAGGGGCCATTAGCACTGCTCTGCCGGAGACAGAAGGCGGTGATTGCCTTAATTATGTGGGTGGAGACAGATTAGTGGAATAATAGAGAGGGAGGGAGCAGGTTAGAATTACAGCTCTTTAAGAAGTTCAGGTAGAGGGGTGAGAAAAAAGCAGTAGGAGAAGGTTCCAGGAGAGTAAAGGCAGGAAAGAGCTTTCTGGGAAGCTTGGAAATTAAATTCATTATTCAAAAGCATGTGTGTGTGTTCTGTGACAGTTTCCAGGGAAATCCTCCCCCTTCCACTCTCTGTACCTTCTGTATCGGTTATAATTTAAGTAGATTTATGTGGATTGTTTATTTCACATATATCCATATACCGATGCTGTTCGCTTTCACAACTACCTTATTTAGCTACTAGCCCTCATGGCTGCAAGAAGAATTTGCAACACACAGGAGAAAAAGGCCCTTCCAGGGGTGGGATGGGAAATATTTAACATCTGACTCATCAGGAAAACTATAAGGCACTGACCTACGCATTGGCTGGTTTCTGTGGTATAAATACTCTCACTACAAGCTACAGACAAGACAGCACTGAACTTGGAAGTGGGAGCACATGCACAAGAGCATGCTGCTATATATGCACCACACCCAACAGAGAAAGTAGGAATAAATAATGCCAAGAGCATCGATGACAGCAAAATGCAGGAAAAAATAAGGGTTGAGTTTTGAGGATGCATTAGCTTTTAGTAAAATTTATTCAATTACAATTAAATGTCATATAATTTAATTTTTCCTAATGGTGCTCTTTCACAACTGGCTTGCAACATTCCTGAAAATGAAGGATTGATTCTGCCATGAGCTGGTTCAAGCTGACAGCAGCACGTGGCTGAATCTTCCTCTCCTCTCTCCTCTGTGGTGAGGGTGTGTGTTGGTGCACTAAGTTGGGGGCAAAAAATAGAGACAAAGCTACAGCTAGGGGAGTCTGAAAAGATAAATGAAGAGTGTCCATTTATTTGAATGGTATGCTCAGAAGCATTACCATACACACACATATGTGTGTATACTAATTACAAAACCTTCTTATATAATTACTATATAATTACTCTGAGGCTTAGACCTTAGTAACTCTTAGCCAAGATAAAGCATCTCTTTGAATATTTCATCTCTGCATCTGTTTTCAGAATCTGTGATGTGCGTGTATATCTATGTATATGTCTATATATGGCTTGTATATCAATATCTATATTTATTTAATATATAACTATATTTTTATAAATGTTACTATTATATGTACATTTATCACACATTTTCTACATATCCTAGATAAAATGTACCATGTTTATTATGTTAAAAAATGTGCACTACCTACAAGAAAGTATTCAGACTGGAAACTTTTGGGGAATCGAGAAATATTTGTCTTCCATATGCTTCACACCAGGAACTATGGAAATGAGAGAAGACCCCAGACCAGAAGAAACTTGGTCTTCTCTCAAAAAGCCTGCAATGTATCAGAGGAAACAACGTTTAAACTGTATAAACTGAACCAGTGTATGATAAGAGCTAATAATGGTTATCACAGATTGAGCCTGTCATCTGTGCCAGGCCTGATCTCAGGTAACCCTTATAGGCCGCCTCCAGGTAGGAACTCTAGGATTATACATAGTTTAAGATGGGGGGCGGTCACTGATTCTGAGAGAATTTCTTTAGCTTGCTTAGGGTTAAACACATCATATGTAAGCAAAAGTGATTTTTCCAAAGGTTTCACTCCAGGACTAGAGTAGGACCCCTCATTTCTTTCTGTAACCTGAACCACGATTCAGACCATGAGTGCTTCTGAAGCGCCACAGGAGAAGAACACTTCATGGGCATCACAGAGGGGCAGACATGGGGCAGCCTTAGAGCAGGCTGGCAGAGATACAGAATAAGAGTCAACCAGAAAGACTCTGCTACAATAAATAACATGTGTTGCCTCTGCTAATGTGATGTACTTAGTGGAATGTTGAAGCTTAATAGAAAAGGTTAAGCCTGACTATAATTTTGGCCTCTTTTAGGAATAATATATGATTATTTAGACAGAGAAGTTTTGATATAAAAAAAAAACCTTGGGAACTTAACATTTCTGATCAAATTAATTAGTCACGTCAATCATATTATATATGTGTTTAGACTACCTAAGAGAATAGTATTTTCAAGAGCACTCAAGAAATTTAGATGGACCTGTTTTC
This sequence comes from Desmodus rotundus, assembly GCF_022682495.2. Lineage (NCBI taxonomy): Eukaryota > Metazoa > Chordata > Mammalia > Chiroptera > Phyllostomidae > Desmodus > Desmodus rotundus. The sequence goes on along the minus strand of NC_071387.1, from coordinate 13,035,019 downwards.
ATGCTAACAATTTCTATGTTAATTGCAAATTATTCTTATCTAATCAGTGGAGCCTTAATGACCTCTCTTAGGCAGGAGTTTGTTCGCCTACGTAGAGATTATATATAAATTTGATAATAATTAAGGGTTTAGAGAGAATCATTTTAAATGTTCACTAATTTTGTGATTTTTCTACAATGGTAAAGTGCTCTGTGTGTGTGTGTGTCAGAGAGTGAGATCAAACACATTTTTTTTACACATCTATAGATTTAGTTATAAAATGAAAATCATTTTATAGCTAATGAAAATGAATGAAATGAAATGAATGAAAATGAAAATATAAATGAACTTTTATAATTTAAGTGAGCACAATCTCTCTTTTCCTTTTTAACACTTTCATAGGGAAGCCTTGGCTTCGTCCAGGTAGTTGGCAATCTCTCCTTCCATAAAGATGAAACCAACATTTTATTGTTACTTACTCCGCACTGGGCTCTTCTAAGCACTTTACATAAATTAACACATTTATTTCTCACAATTACTCCAAGAGTCACAGAGGTTAAGTAACTTGCCAAAAGTCACACAGCTGTTAACTGGCAAAAACCATGTAATGTTTCTCAAAAGTTCATGTTTTTCACCAAGACAGAATCCCACCTTCTTCAGCTACAATATTATCATCACCACTGACAATAGATGGTGACCAAAAATACTCTGTTCACTTGAATGCAAATCCCCACTATTGCTGGAAGTTAGAAAAGTGGGCTGCATGATTTAAATGTGTCTTTCTCCTAAATCCTCATGTCAATTCAATGCCACCTTTGCTAAGAAAACCAGCATGAATACCCATCTTGACCTCTTGTTTTTTTATTCCCATATTTGTAAAGTCTCGCCATCAAAGCTTTGCCCTCCATTTCCCTCTATTCACTTTGTATGTCACCTCGGCCTCCTCCAGTCTCAACTACGAATATCCCAATTTATGCACTTTGTTTGCTTTTATTTGCCTTTTTCAGATTTTAACACTGCTGGGCTATTGCAAGTCTATCCCAGGCAGGTAAGCATTTTCCAAATCCTACTGAAAATTCACCTTCCTTAACTTAGCTTTACCGGTTTCATTTGGGAATTATACATTATATTGTATCATAAGCTTTTCATTCATCGGTAAGTACATTTTTAACAACGTAAATTGAATTTCAACTACATGCCAGACAGAATGTAGAATACCTAAAATATAGGGATTAAAAATAAAAAGAGAACATCCCAAGCCTCAAGGAGTCTCCAAATTGACTGAACACTAGAATCATGGGGAGATTTTTAAAAATTCCTGATTCTCAGGTGGCACTTCATTACCAATTCCATCAGGAGCTCTCAGTAAGGGACCCAGGCAATGGGTTTGGGGTTTTGTTTTTACGCTTTCTAAGTGATTCCAAGTTAGACAACCACTATATTAGAGGACACAAGTATATTAAAAAATAATTAATAACAGAAATGTACATAAGATACAGGTGTTACAGAGACAAATTAATAATCTTTTTGAAGAGGGTTTCAGAAGATTTCTTGGGAGAGGAGCTAAGATTGATTTAATGAGAAAGAAGGGGAGAGCATAGCTAAATCCCCACGTTTACCCATGTTGCCCAGACATAAAGCAGGGAATGCAAATTGTCAGAAGAGGGAACTAAGGAAGTAGTCAAGGTGGCAGGTTATGAATACCCATCTATGCCATTTTAAGGAGCTTGGACTTGTGTTCCAGCCAATGGGTGTCCTTTAAATGATATCAAGGGAAAAAAGGCCCCATCATGCTTGGATAGACATGAGTTGACGTAGACAGTGGATGGAAAGAGACTAGTGAAAAGGGGGGAGAAAGAGAGAACAGTTGAGAAGTGTTGTATTCTAATGAATGTTGAAGATGGCCTAGTTAAGGATAGTGACAATGAAAGTCAAATCTAATACTAATAAATTCAGCATTCCTGTTTAGAAGAAATTCTATACTTCCAGATGGGTTGATAGTGGATTAGATGTGAGTAAAAAGAGAGAAATAGGAAGATAAACAGAGAGAGAAGGGAATGAGAATCACAGAGATTCTATTTCTGGCTTAAGGATCCAGGTTTATATTGGACTCATTAAGCAAAGAGTGGATAGTTGAGGAAAAAAATAATTTGGGGGAGAAAGTTTATTCAATTCAGTTCATTTTTATTTATCCTAAACTTGAGATACTTAGGAAAAGGGAGGGAAGAGAATGTGTATAAAGGAGAGTCACTGAGTGTTAGAAGGTGCTAAGGAGGAGGATGACAACATATCTGTTGGTTTAGAACAGGAAGGTTATTAGTGACTTTGACTACATATAATCTAGTGTGATAGTGACAGAAACCTAAGTGGGGTGGTTTGAAGAATGAATGGAAGGTGAGGAAGTTGGGTTGGTGGGGGAAAGGTAGGACAAGACAGTACTCTGAGGGAAATGTGAGGTCAAGAGAGTGTTACTTTTATCTAATAGGCAATACTACATCATGTATGCCGATGGGAATGATTCAGTAGAGAGGAAGAGATCAATGTTTCAGAGAGAGGGAAAGGAAGTATATAGAGGGAAAGTCCTTGAAAAGATGCGAGTGGATAAGATCCGGAGCTCACATACAGGGACTGGCTTTTGATAGGAGAAAGTGGGTACAGAAGCAGGGGAGATGTAGATCTGTTAGTGAGCAATGAAGTTTCTTTCTGAAGGCTTCTATTTTCCCAGCAAAGGGCTTTTCTCTATGCCAACTCCCTTGCCAATCTCTTCTGTGACGTTATTCAGCAGTGGGCTCCTTATCTCCTTGCTACTTCTACTTCTGAAAAAGAAAACATGAAAATCAGCAGTGGTCATGGGGGAGAATACGAATGATGATCTCTTTTGCCACTAGAACAACTACTTTTATTGTTGTTGCTCTTGCCATCACCACCGGCATATCAAGTGTCATTCATTAAAACAACATCTACTTTTGAGATCTACTTTATTTAATCTTCACATCATACTTTTGAGGCACATACTATTTTCCCATATTTTACAAATGAGGAAAATGTGGCAGATAGAGGGAGAAAGAGAACAGCATTTCTGAAGTGAAGAGAAGGGTTGTGAGCTGGGTAGAGTTAATTGTGCTAAATATCACTGTAAGAACAAAAAACACAATTTTTTTATTTGGGTTTTGTTTCTCCACAAGTTTTAATGTAGCCTGTCATTTGAGTGGGTTCTAAAAACTTACCTTTTGTTTTATTTTATTCCTTTTTAAAAAAAAATGAAACAATTGCTTTATTGGGTTTCCATGCTGGGCCAGGATCTTGGGCAGACATACAGAAAGCTAATAAAAAGGAACCAGCATATACTGAGTGGCTGCAATATCTTTGTGTTATAGATCTGTAACCTCTTTTCTTCACAGCACTGCAAAATAGACATTGCTATCCCCATTATAGAGGGGTAGAGATTGATTTCAGTGGCATTCAGTAATTTGTTCAAAGTCACACACAACTAATAAATGAACTAGAATTTCAGCCAGGTCTGTGGAAGTCTAAAGTAGGTGCTCTCTACATTACACTACACTGCCTTCTTCATCTGAGAGCCCAGAGCCACGGGCTTTCATTGGAGAACTGCAGGGGAAGACTTCACAAAGAAGATCACATTCAGGTTACATATGAAGAATGAATGAAGGAAGTTTTCAGCAGGAAAGGGCATGTCAGGTCACAGATAGAGGGCTTGAAAAGTCCAAATGTCCAGGTGGTACTAAAGGGTAGCCAACACGCTAGGGTCTTAAACTTCTTGCAGAAGTATCTGGACTTCATTACAAGGACCACCATAGTAAACCCTCAGAAATCCTTACTGAGGGAGTGAGGCACTGCTATTGGTTTTAATATCACTATGACTACCATGAGATGCATTGTCTGGAAGCCCCAAGGGTCTTCTCTCCTCGTTCTTTATTCCCTGTGCAGAGCCACACCCCTTGGTCCTGGGAAGCTTCAGGCTGTGAAATCACATGCAAAGGGCATAGAGGTGGGGTGGGGAGGAATATGGAGAGAAAGCAAAACAACCAGAGGGGGAAATAGCAGGTCCCAGGAGACCCAAAAGAGATGTCCTCACTGTTCTAACATGCAGAAAATGAGAAAAACAAGGAGCACATTACAAACAAGAACATGTGTATGCATTTATTAACATTTCCAGCGTGGTTTTAATTTTCGGTGTGCATCCCGCCTACACAGAGCCCAATGCGTTTCATCTAACCTCTCGTTAAGTTGCGTGCAAGTCATCTTCACAACGTGTCCTCTGGGAGAATCTTCAAACGGATTCTATAATCTCACTTTTAAATGGCTCTCTTTCAAAATGCTGTTTATATTCATTCTTTTACCAGCTCCTCCCCACCCCCACCACACATGCGCAAACATTCTCATGCACGCGCACACACACGCTGCTATTTGAACCTCTGTCTTTTAGATGAACAAATTAATTTCTAGCACCTTGGTGGAGCTGAAGTGAGGTTTGTGGGCTTTGGGATCAGGCACACCTACCTGCCTCAGTTCCTGGCTCCTCCACTAATTTGACAGGTGATAGCTCCTCTCTGAGACCAGAAGTCACTATTAGTGAAATTTGGACAATGACAGAAATTACCTCATTTAATTTTTGCAGGTAAATGAGATAGTGTCTCCGTGCTTTCAGCACATCACTGGGTACATATGGTTATTCTCCATTCTTTTTTCATTGTACCTGTCATTTTTAGTAGCAAACTCTAGAACTGAGTTCAAACACTGGTTCTTATCACCTATTATCTGCATTCTTTAATGAGTGTGAGTTTTAGTTCTAGCCTTTGTAAATTGTATCAGTACAGGAACATTTAACTCACATTGTTCGGTTCAGACACAAAAACACTAGCTAAGATTCGTTTACAAATTTTTATATGCCTGGCACCAACTCCAAACAATTTGAGTGGTTTATTTCCTTTAATACTTTTAATGAGTAATGAAGTAGACATTATTATTGTCCTCATTTCATAGATGGGAAGAATGAGGTACGGACAGGTTAAATTATTTGACAAGGCCACACAGCTAATATATGGTTGGGTTAACATTCAAACCCAGGCAGTGAGGTTCCAGAGTATATTTTCACCATCCCATCCCTCATTCCATAAACTGGCATGACCACAAGCACTTAGGCACTTAGGGTGGTTCCCTAGGCTTAGCTGATTTGTAATGTTATTTCCTTTTGCCCTCTCCCTTCTTGATCCAGAAAGTGAAAACAGACTGTGGGTTTTGAGAAGAGCAAGGGGGAGACTAAAAGTCAAATTAGTAAGATAATACAAGGTGTGAATAAATGAGTATCATCATCATCATCACCAGAGAATCAACCCTGAGCCCCATTGTTCATGGCTTGGGATAAGGAAGTAAGTAGTAGAAATCAACAACCAGTTCTCTGGCCTCAAAGAACTTTAAACCTGGTAGAGAAATGACGTTCATGCCATTACCAGTGCTACAATCCATATTTATAAATAAACCTTAAGAAGTGCTGTAGACTTAGGAAGAACGCTCTTTATTTCCATACGGCAGCAACTGTATGAGGGTCACAGAACAGCGTTAGAAGGAACAATTTAAGCTTTACCAGAAAAATAAGTAGAATATATTCTGTAATATCCCCCATTTCTAGCCCACTCCCCCTGTTGAGAAGATACAGTCTTGGGACAAATGTGCATTTACACCTTAAACACAGGTAGAAGAAAATACCTGCCATTTCTCTCAGGGGATTATGTAAATAATAGTGCATAACTCATTTACACAGATGATAAAGAACAAAATGGAAGTCAGGCCAATTACTCAACCCTTGAATTAGTTCTTGAATAAAAATATCTGTACAAAGGGATGATGGGCCACATGCAGAATGACCAGTCCGACCAGTTGTATCATTCTAGGTTTTTAATGAGGCTTGAGTAAGAAAAATGAAGGTGTGGTCACTTGGACAATAGAAACCCAGCAATGGCATATATTGAAAGGATTGTTACTGCCTCTGCTCTTGTCAGCCTTGCTCTTTCCCAACTCTAGTATGTGAACTAGTCAAGAGCCAAAACATAAGGTCCAACAGACTTGAAGAAATTACTACTATCACAAGCAGTTTGTTTTCCATGGGGTTGTATGTAGTGGCCGATGCTCGGACACAGAATTCCCTCAGGGCAAAAGGGAGGCGGAGAGGCACATGACCAAGTCAATCAGCGGGTTCGGGGCAAGAATAGGGATGCTGCCCTAGAACAAATTCTCTCGATCTGCCTGCAATCCATGTTCCTCTTTTGGTAAAAGTAAAAGTTGTATCATCTTCATTAATATCGTTTCAAAGTAAATATTCCCACAGTCAGAAAAGAACTAAAGGAACTAAAATTTAACAGAGATTAGCAGTAAGCCATGAAAAATGGCAATTTTGTATAGTTTTTTTCAAATTTCTCTCTCTCTCTCTCTCTCCCTACCTTCCCCACCCTCCTCTTCCTCCTGCTCCTCCTCTGGGTGATGGATATCTTCTCTCCCTCTTCCTCCCAACCCTGACTAATGAGAATTGATGATTAACAGTTTGTCAACTAGGATGGAAACTAAGGCAAACAAAGCCAAAATCGACCAAAGAACATAGAAAACAGATCACTCTGAGGCTAGTGATTGTTGGAATAAATCTGTTCTACAAACTGTTGAGTCCTGAGGTTTTTGCTGCATTACAGCAGGAGTAGTTATCAGCATTCGTGGTCATCAGGTCCTAGGATAAGGTACAATTACATCTAAAACACTTGACTTAGGAAAGTAGTGGTAGCAATAGTGATGGGGGCTTGACTAGACCTTGGATCTCTGGAGCCCCAAATATTTCCCATAATCCCTTGACCACATGGAAATTTCCTAATTTATATTTTTCTTTGCATGTTTTCCCCGAGTTGGAGTGTGTGTGTATGTGTGTGTCTCCTCAAATTAAAACCAAGATCTTGGTGTTTGCACCTTGCGTCTACAATTTTCAGTGGTTAAATTTCTGTTTAAGTCATTGGACTGCCCGAAACGTACTTGCTTCATTTTTGTAAAGGAGACACTTAGAATAAAACCTATAGCACAGATTTCTGTGGTAAATTAAAGAAATTAAGCTTGCCTTAAAATGCAGCTTAACACATATGAGTGGCACAAAGCACAGTGGATCAAAGCAAAGGGCTGGACACCTGGAAATCCCGCCATTCAGAAGATACATAACTTTGAGCAAGTTAATAACCCTGTTTCTTTCTCATTTTTTTCATCTGCGATCCAAGAATGACAAAGCCTACTTCGTGGAGCTGCTTTGAGGATTAAACAATATCTGCATGGGTTCCTCCAGCCTGCTTGCCATCTCTGATTATAAATTATTGATGCACTTATTAATTAAATACAGAGAATAATATTACTAATGATAATGACAGTTTAATTTGCCCTTAAACTCATTTAGGACAGGGGCTAAACCTTTTTATTTTGTATGCACCAAAGGATATGTAAACTTAATTAATTTAAATAAAATTAGTACATAATGTACAGGAGATTAAAACAAGCAGATACTTGATAGAAGTGTGGTGGGTCACGCTACCACGACCACTTCAATGAAGGCAAAGAAACTCTGCAGCCACCTGCTTTGCACTGGCCCAAGCTAATGCCCGTAGGCTTAGACCAAATGATCTCTCCGGGCTATGTGACTCGGGGGGAGCTTTGGGAACTCAGGAGCCTTAGCAAAAACTACTGAAGAGACACAGGGAAGGCAGGGGGCAAGGGAAGATCTCCCCAGCCTTCTCTGCTCCAGGAATCTCCCAGTCAAAAATTAACCAAAATTCTTGGAAGACTGGGTTAAGCCACCCTAAACAGTAAAATAGCCAAAGACAATAGGCAAGTAAGATACTACCAAGCATGATTTTATACACTAGGAGCCAAGTTTGGGATTCACAGGGAGGTTGGTCTCAGGCAAATATGTGAATTTGTGGTCTGTTTGTCTGAAAGGTCATTTGGGGGAACTTTCCAGCATTCGTGACTTCAAGTAGATTCTCAAATAAATTTGTGACCCAACATCTATAAAGATCTGTTTCTAAAGAGAAGAAGTTCTTTATGAATAACAGCAAACTGTTAGGGCTCTAGGCATGCCTTCTTTTCAGCAAGAAGCATGGTCTGGAAATAAGGTATATAATGCACTCTTTATGACTTGATTGTGACTGCATGTCTTGTTCTTTAAAGAAACTCTGGTATTCTTATGAAATACGAGTAGTATCAGTGAGAGATCTCTCATCCCATATACGGATGTTGATTGACAGTGCAGGTGAAGGCAAAGAGCGCTGGGCTGGAAGCCACAAGGTCTGCACACTACGCCTGACCTCCCTGCTGCACTGAACAGACTAATATAACTGACCTCCGCTGTGGCTACTCACATAGTGCCACGCACGGCAAGGGGTTAGCAGAGTAACACATTTGGACTAGAGGTAAGGGGTGTGGCAGAGACCCCACCATTCTCTCCCTCATTTAGCCACAGAAACAGGGACTGGACATCAGCTCACTTCAAATCTTGTATGCTGAATTGGACCTGTTTCTGCATTTTCTTTAGAAAACAAGTTGTGGGTGGTGGTTATTCTACAAGCTCCTTGGTATAAGGGCACTTTTTCCAGCTGAGTGGAGTATATTGCTACAAGAGAAATGGGGACAAATGAACAGACCACCCTGATTATACTACGATAAGAACTGAACTTTATAGGAGACCGTTCTGCGTGGCGTGGGCCCAGCTCCCACTCAGAAAGGCCAGTGGGGAGCGAGGTCCAGCACACAGGACCCATGCCCACAGAGAGGTTCTCTCTCCCGTGGGGAATCAGACCCTCATTGTACCTAGGCCGCTTTGAGACTTGCTTTTTGCTAAAACTCCCTCACCCTGAATTGAGGCAGCAAACGTTTACTGGGTATCGTTAAAGTAACTTCCTAAAATCTATGCTAAACCTTCCAAGGACTAGTGTAACCAGTTCAACCACTTTTCCCTTTACATTTGCAAATATCCTTCCTCTTTTATGTAATTAGCAACACCCTCTCCTTTGTTTTCTGTAACCACCTAAAGCGAACCTGAGCATAGTAAATAAGGACCATCCTCAATGTAATGTGCCCAGAAAAGAAAATAAAAGCCAAGGCAAGGGCCACGGTGCTCTCCCCTTGAGAGAATGGCTGTGCCATCCGTTTGCCTTCACAGGACTCAGTCCATTGCAGCCACAACACACGGATCCCACCAAGGGCCAGGATCCACATCAAAACTTCACTGAGCCCTTCCCACAAATGTACACTATACTGTAATCTTGACTTTCTGTATATCACTAAGTCCTTAAAGAACACCTGCAGGTTATACCTTCAAGACTGAAACAAAAACTACTCTAAAATGTAGAGCTAGCAAATGGTGAACCACGATTCAAACCTGCCTGTCAGACTCAAGAGTCTACCCTCTCAAACACAGTGTTTTTAATAACTTTTTAAAAGAGGCAAAATGATAAAAAGATTTATGCATTCATTTTAGAAAACTCAGAAAAAATCAGACAAGTATGAATCACTCAGATATAATCATAACAGAACATGGTTCCCATTAATAAAAGTAATACAGTATATTATTAGCATAACTTTTCACAACTTTTTCATTGTTATTTTAGACACTGAGCATTGGATCCACATAAAAAATCAGGGCTTTCTTGCCCTGCGTTTGACACGTCTCGGGAATATCACATGGGCTCCTCTCTCAGCTCCGAATGCTTCTCATCTGGGTTGTAATACCACACGTTCCCGCACTTTCTTCATTTCCCTGCTCAAACGTCCACCGTGTGAGAGAAGCCCTCCCAGGTTATCATACAAACTCTGCGAGATCAGGCGCTTCGGTTTCCACCTTACTTCTAGAACCTAATACGCGTTCTGTCATATAGTAGGTACTCAATGATGTTTACTGAATAAGCAAACATTGGATAAGACATTATGTTTCCCATTTAGAAGTCAAGGAAAGTAAAATAATTGAGGCGAGAAGGCCTGCTTATGTCTAGTAAGTAGTAGAACAGGGCATCATGCCCATTCTCCTAATTCTTAACCACATGCTTTCTCCCACTCGGCTTGCTCCTGCCTCTAATGTAATTGGCTCTGTGCACAGGGCCGGCATGGCTCTCCGTAAAGCTGTATCCGTGTAACATGCCTACTAAATGGATCTCAATCCTGGTACTTAAGGGGGAAAAAATGCAGAGTTAAAAGAACAGTTTCCAATTTATCTTTTTAAGGGCTCCATTTTTAGAAATGCTAACAGGAAGAAAATAAATTACTGCAACACAACCACAGGAAATATACACTTTTCCTTTGTTCCAAAGAGTGAACTTGGTTCTATTTACCCTATAGAAGCCTATTTTGAGATCTCAAGCCCTGCCCAGCTCAGTGACCTTGAGGGGGATACAGCCTCTCCGGAACTCAGGTGTGCATGTCTGTAATTGGATGAGTTGGATCAGAGGATCTCTAAGCCCCTTTCTGCTCTAACACATCAGATTTTGAGCATGCTCCGTGCCCTCCTCCACACCGAGAAGACAGGACATGTCTCTGAGGATGGAAAGGAAACACATCGGATAAAATTAACATCAGATGAGCAATAAGTCCAGGATCCTAACATGCTTCTCAGATAGATGGAAGAGAAAGCGTGCAAAAATAAAACCCTGTTGCCAAGTTAAAAAATAAACCATTTTAAAGAACGAAGTCTGTTACCTTTTCCCTCGCAACAGCAACACCAGGCAAAAACCAGTAGGTGGAAAAGTTCCTTTGCTGCTTTGTGTAGCACTTTTCTCATCTCTTTTTCTCACTTCGCACTGACTGTCAAATGGTCTATCAAGAGGTTAGTTTGTAATTAAACTCAGATCTAATTGCTGGAACAAGTTACTAATTGTGTTCTTAAATCCTTTTATTCTATACCCTAGAAACCAGTGCATTCTAGACTTTAAATGCTAGTGTTTTGAGAGAATCATCACGTGAGTACAGCTTTTAGCAGAAATTTTGTTCATTTGAAGCTTTTACCCAGGGCATCAATCAAGAAAACTAAAAAAAAAAAAAACATGAAACCAATTGGTGAAGGGAATTATCCTCCCTTCACAACAATAACAAAAAATAAATTTGGAGAAATGTTCTGCTTTCTCTCTTTCTGAATTATAGATAGTGCCACACTTAATGATCAGTTTATATACTAAGCTCCATAGTCGGGAATCTGTCCATTTTTAAATGGGGCTTCCTATCTTTAAAGCGTGCTTTTGAGATGTGGAAAATCTTTGGAAGCCATTAAAATCCATTCCATGAGTCATCCCATTTTGAGAAAAAAAGAATGTGAGTGGTGCGAGTGTCAGCTAAATCTGAATTTGAGTTATGCGGAGTGAACAAAGCAATGGGACTGAAGGAGTAGAGAAGAACAACAGAACAGTGCCTTAGTTCAGATGACTAAGTATTTGTTTGGCCTATTGGATGCTGGTGGAGGCTAGTGGCCCAAAAAGTTTAAAGTGCTTTTTCTGTATTTGGAGAGTATGGTGGGCACCCTTAGCCTCTAACTCCCCATCTCTCCTCCTTAAGAAGTCCTTGACTTTTGGGTGACAGTGACCCTACCCCCAATCTCCATGTCTTCTGTTTATTAGTATAACCTTGTCCACCCCTAGCTCCTGGCCACAGTACTGAGGTCATTGGGCCTGGGATAAGCTCATGACCCACCCAATTCAACTCACTGAAGGCAAATGAGAATCAGTTCCAGATCTTCCTCCATGGCAGCCAAGGCCATGCTCTCTCTCCTGCTGTATTTAAATTGGGCACATGAAGCCCCAAGGAGCAAATGCCTATCTCTCCACCCAGAATAATTTGAAATCCTTTCTCATTTTAGGGGATTTCTTTCAGTGTCACTCGCATTGCTTATAACTGAGAATCCTGACTGATGAAGTATGGGAGAGCTAAGACTTACTTGATTTCTTCTAAAGAACTTGGACATAGGATGAAGCTGACACCACAATCAGAGAGAGAGAGAGAGAGACAGACGGAGAGAGAGACAGAGAGAGATAGAGAGAGAGGAGATACAGGTATTGGTGACTTCATCGAATTGTTTGATTGAATGTTACGTAAAATTATACTTCTAGCTTTTTCTTAAACTATGTGAGTCAGGAATCTTCCATTTACTGTTTTCAAAAGCATTTGCTGGGTATTTGTTATGTGGCAGCCAGTGATGCAGACCAAGTACAACTTTGAACAAGACATCCCAGGACTCCAGTGTGAGGACACAGAGAGTAAAACTAATAAATAAGTAAACAAGGAGATAGAATGATAAATTAAAAGAGAGTATTGATTTCCTAAGGCTGGCATAATTAAGTACCACCAACAGGGGTTCTTAAGTCACAGACCTTTATTGTCTCCCAATACTGGCCTCATATCAAGGTGTGAGCAGGATGGTGCCTTCCAAGGGCTGTGAGAAAGAGTCTGCTCCACACTTCTCTCTCAGATTCTGGGGGTAATCCAGCATTACCACAATTTCTGCTTCATCTTCACATGGCATTCTCTCCTGTATCTCTACCTTGTCTTCTCTCTGTGTGTGTCTGTCTGTGTCCACATTTCTCCTTTTGGTAACAGTCATATTGAATTAGGGTCCACTCCAACGACCTCATCTTAAATAAATTAGCTATGGCTGTAAAAACCCTACTTCCAAATAAAGTCACATTCTAGGAACTAGAGGTTCAGACTTGAACATTTCTTGGGGGGAGCAGTTCAGAGCATAACACAGTATGGGACTAGGAATCACTTAAATGCATGAAACGCATTTCTGAGGAGATCCCGTTTACCCAGAATGAACAGATGAAATGGAAATAAAAGACTAGATATGACTATTAAGGGAGGAAAATAATCATTTCAGAGAGAAAAGCTAAGGCATAGTTATTAGCACATATCTTGGTAACAAACAAACAAACCAATGACCGAAAGTCAGTGATAAAAAAGGCTTTTTATTGCTTATGTCCATTTGAGTTGCATTTTCTATAACTTGACAGTTAAAGAATTAAATAAGTAGGATCTAATTGAACAATGCCTATTAGAATTTTACCTCCTTACTGTAATTTACCTATAAAATCCCCTGTCCCTACTTTCTTTCTTGCACAGTGAGGTGACTTTTTACTTTTTGACTTTGTATTTTTGGATACTGTGATTTTTGGTTTTCTTCCATTCCAGTTTCACTGATCTGTGCATTTCTGAGTTGGGGATCATCTTAGTGCCATTTTTCTGATACCAACCACATGCCTGACAAATAATGAACATGGACAACAATGTGGTGATTGTGAGGGGAGGGGGGTATTAAGGTGATAAATGGTGATGGAAAAAAGGCAATAAAAATAAATAAATGCATCCATACATACACTGGGAAAAAACAGGAGAAGAAAATAATGAGAGGAAACCCCATCTTCTTTAGGAGCAGGGGTATACCAGTAAATAGCTTTTTTAAAAGATTTTATTTATTTTTAGAGACAGGGAAAGGGAGGGAGAAAGAGAGGGAATGAAGCGAAACATCCATGTGTGAGAGATACACCCCCGACCTGGGACCTGGCCCGCAATCCTGGCATGCGCCCTGACGGGGAACTGAACCAGCAGCCTTTAGGTTCGCAGGTTGGTGCTCAATCCACTGAGCCAAACCAGCCAGGGCACGTGCCAGTAAATATCTAACATGTGACTTTCCTTGGAAAATAAAAAACCCTGATGTTCGTTCAGCAGGTGCCAGTTGCCAGTATGTCAACACTCCCATGGTGGCTGACTTTAAGCAACAAACATGACATCCGTGGACTGAGGAGTGCACCCAGCCACCTCCCCTGAGCCAGTGCCACCAGGCTCCAACACACCGTGGACAGGGGACCTGTTCTGGAGATCTGTCTAGGGCAATGGTTCACACTCCGCTCTCCGACTAATTCAGGTTGCTGATTTGTTGCTAGCCCTTAAAGCTGCAATTTTCAGAAACTTATTTATCTCAGTGAGTGTCAGGGTCCCCCTTTATAAAATAAGAATTATAGTCTTTGCAGAGGATTCTTAGGGAAATTAAAGTGAATTATCCTTGACATAGCAACCAACAGAGGAGGGAAATGGAAGAAACAACTAATATATGTTAGTTTTGTTTTTAATTTTGTTGTTCACAGAAATGTTTTCTTGCCTTTTGAATTTGAAAGTAAGTGTAAACACTGTAATTGGGCATGGAATTTTATCTGACCAGAAACTGCTCTTCCTCCTTCACTGAATCTAGAAACATTGCAAAAATGCAGGTTTCTAAATGGACATCAATAATGACTCAATGACTAAAATTGAGCTCCTGATGTTTAATCTATAATTGGTAACTGGCCACGGAGAACATATGATATCAGTATTTGAAAAAAAAATAGGGATCCTAAATCAACTGGTGATTCAAATGAGTAAAGAATGAGACGAAAAGTAGGGAAATCTCTGAGGACTTGGAGCCTTAAACTCATTGTTTCAAAACTGCTTTATTTACGTACACATAAACTTTACTCCAAGAGGAGACTAGACAGCAAGACTCCACCTGTGCAAATTCAAGTTCAAAAATTGTTAGGCAAATTAAAAGAAGTAAGTTACATAGGCTGTGTGTCTGTGTGTGTATGTGAGAGAGAGAGAAATAGAGAGAGAGATGGAGACAGAAAGAGAGAGACAGAGGAGAAAGAATGTAGCAAGTTAAATTAAAGAATATGTCCTTCACTGAAAGGCAATGGGATTTTAAAATATTTCATGTTCATGCAGACCCAAACAGAACGCATTCCCCATGGCATGGATTCTGTCCTGTGGGTCTCAGTTTGAGACCCTGATCGATGTTGAGAAGGCTGTCAAGCCTGCTCCTGGACTCCAGGTCAGTTCAGTTTTTAATGGAGATAAATACAATCAAGTTAACGTGCCTTTGTTTCCACTAGATTGGTTCATGTGCATCTGGTTTTTATTTTTAGTACTTTTCTTTTACCCACAACCTTTGAAAATAATCCAAACAAAAAGAAGGGCAAATGGCATAAACCACCAAAATCTCCCACTTGAAGAAGACAGCTGAACATCTTGGTGAATATTCTTCTTCATCTGCACACACAGTACTGTGCAATTTTGCAAACTGAACTCCTGCTATATAGGCTACTTTTTGAGGATAATACACCAAGATATATAATCGCTACAATTTAGTAAATTATGGCTCAAAATATGGCATAAAGTAATTGTATTCAGGTATCAAAGAATCATATGTAGTCAGTGTCTACCTTAAAATAAAACATTTTTCTTTTGGCTTCACTTCTAACGGCGAGAAAGGGGCAACCTTGTTTTAGAAACCAGGCAGCACTATTATTAGAAATTTATCAAGCCTTTGCTCGTCTCTGGATTTTTCCCCCTTCTCCTCACTGTATTTTATCTTCTCTTCACTGATCTTTTTTTTGTAGATGACCTTTCACGTTATTTCTCATCTGCTGGTCCCATCAACCCTAACTTTGTATCTGCTAAAACTCAGGTAATTGCTTTTAGATGGGTATAATTAAGAAGCCATTAGTGTAAAGTTTCATTTCAGTTTACGCCTTGGTCTGCATTTGAGCAGAGAAATATGAAATTAAGGTATTAGCTCCTTTCAGGAGTATGAGTCACAAGCTAATAAGTTTCAGCAACAGTTTCTCAACTGTAATGATTGTGCTTTTCTCTTTGAAAATCTTCTCTTTGGAATTCTCATAGAGGGAATATTTCTAAAGAGAGGGAGCATATCTATAGAGACAGACCTGGATCGGGTATGTGATTCCTGAAGGGTGAGTGTTCATGTTGCCCCAGGAGGGTCCTAAGAGTTCAGTGAAAAGTAGCTAATGCAAAAAAAAAAAAAAAAATCCAACATAGAAACCTCTCTGTTTCCTTTCATTGTTATGTAAGAATTCTCCCCTTTTGAAGACAACTGTGAGAGAGATTGTAAAGCATATTCATGACCCTAATAAAGGGTCCAAGTCAAGATGACCTAATGGGATTTGGCGTTAAACTACCTACAATAGTTCTCCAATGTGGCTGCGTACTGGAATTGCCTGTTAAGTTAGTTTGCATAACCATTTTCCACAAACTGGGCATCCTAAAATATTGAAAATATATTTTCTCACTCTTCTGAAGTTCAGGAGTTTCCATTCAAAGTGTGGCCAATGCCATGCTCCCTCTAAAGGCTCTAGGATAGAATTCTTCCTTGTCTTGGCTTAGCTTTGGTGACACTTGGTAATCCTTGTCTCCATTGTCACACAGAGGTCTTACCTGTGTAGGCATCTCTGTGTGTCTTCTCTTGTTACAAAGACACCAGTCCTTGGATTTAAAACACACCCTACTCCCACAGGGCCTCATCTTAACATTTGCATAGAAGACATTTGCATCTTATCTTTTTATCTGCGAAGACTTTATTTCCAAATACGGTTACATTCTGGGATTCCAGGGGCACCTACATTTTGGGAGGATGCTATTCAACCTATTATATCACGAAATATTTAAAAAATTGTAGTGCCCATGCTGTACTCCAGATTAATTAAATTAAAATTTTGGGAGGGTACACGTTGGAATCATGTAAGAAGCTTTAAAAGAAACTGATATCGGGCCCTTGCTGGTGTGGCTCAGTGGCTTGAGCACCAGCCTGCAAACTGAAAGGTCACCGGTTCAATTCCCAGTCAGGGCACTGTCTGCATTGCTGGTACCCAGTTGGGGGCGTGTGAGAGGCAGCCAATCGATGTGTCTCTCACACATCAATGTTTCTCTCCCTCTCTTTCTCCCTCCCTTCCCCTCTCTCTAAAAATAAATACTGTAAATAAAATCTTGAAAAAAAAGAAACTGATACTCGGGTCTTACCTCCAGAGACTCTGGTCCACAAAACATTTATTCTAATAAGTATGACACTGGGTCGTTAAAGAAAATAAATGAGGTCATGTTAAGTGTACAGGAGAAACTTGGCACATAACATACACTAAATTAATATTTTGATTGGCTTGGTTTTATGGGTTTATAGAAGTACAGGCATAATTTCACATATGTAAGGGTGCAATGTTTAATATGCATTGTTACCCTCTTCCTCTGTCTTTCTGAGGACAAATCTGATGATCTGCTTTATATTTCTAGGGTCAAGGTTTTGCCTAGTATATGGTTTGCTATTACTATAACCCTTACACATCTTGCTTTTCTAATAGACAAATGCTTGTCATCTCTTCTGCATTTGTATCTAATTGTCACTGTCCTCCCATGCCCTGTCCTTTAACAGGTCAATTTGTAAGCTCTAATCTTCTCTAGTTTGCCAGGGTGACTGACTAGTTCATTTTGCTCGCAACTGAGGGATCTTGCAGCATCCAAGTTTTTCAGTTCTAATGCTAGGACGGTCCCAGGGAATCCAGCATGGCTAGTTACCCTAAGCCTGACTCAATTAGTCATGGATAACAGAACATGCCTAGTGTTATCTCAAGAATTTTACACATATATTACAAATGCAAGAATTTTAAAAGGAGTACAAATGTGTCTAAAATATGCCACTTGTCTTCAAGTCTACATAGAGTTACCAGAGAGCAAAATAACCAATGATGATGAAAATGATAATGATACTTATTTATCACTTACATTAATCCAGTTAATATTCATAGCAACCCAAATGGTGAGTGGCAGCATTATTCTCTTTTTCTAAAAGAGAAAACTGGAGTTCAAGCTGCTTATGCAACTTCTGTAAGGTCTCACAGCTGGTATGTGTTTTGGCCCAAATGTAAACACAGGCAGTTTGGCTTCAACAGCACTGGTATTAACTCTGGTCCATATTGAGCAAAGGCACAAGGGACGCATGAATACAAGCAGAGAAGGAGAGAGGAGCCATGCTTCCGCTTGACATCGTCCACAAGGCCATTACAGACCAAGGGGGGAAACTGAACTGGCCCCTACAGCTTGTACTGCATCATGACTTCCCTTAAGTGGTGCATTTAAGGAAAACATTAATTGAGCACCTAATATGTGTGGAGCACATATTGAAATATTGAAGCAATGAAAGTAGCCAAAATGTTTGAGGTAGTTACTCTGTCCTTGGCACTGTGGTAAGCGCTTGATACAATATTATTTCATGGCATGACTTTATGATATCCATCCAAAAAGATACTATAATTATCCCCTTCATAGAAAATAAATTTAGCATCAAATACATCAATTAACTTGCAACAGGATCTCATTTCTAGTTTTGGATAAATTCAGGATTCAAGCCTAGGTCTTTTTTGTTGGTTGGTTTGTTTATTCATTTTATGATGAAGTCTGTTTTCTTAAGCATGTTGTCTTGCTCCTCAGGGTGAAGAAGGCATCAGAATATTTCAGTGAGTCTTAACTGAAAAACAAAGAGAAAGTTCACGTGGCAGGTGCTTCATATAGAAGTTAGTTGATTCACCTGTTCGAGATTGGAGTACCATAGGTAGATGGTGAAGGAGACGTGCAGGGAACTTGCCAGCGAGGAGAGCTGGTGGCATGGACACTTCCTCACCTTTGGGGCATAGCTAGCTCCCAGGCGCTGGAAAGCACTCCTATGACAAAATTGGAAGTATAGTTAATCAGGACATAATTGAACAGTTCAATCTCTGACTGAGGGGTGGGGAGTGAGGGAGGATGGGGAGGGGAAGGAAAAAGCACATAACGTCCCTCCATTTAAGAGAGTGAAATGTGTCTTCTCATCCATAATGCAGCACCATAATGTTCTTGTATGAATTGAAAATGCCAGGCAATCAAAGGCCATATGTCTTCAGCTTAGATCCACAGAGTGTCCATGTATTTTTAATCAAGGCTGCATCTCTGAAGTATGTTTATGCTTTCTTGGCATAAAAAATGCTCCCTCAGATTAGCTCTGCACCCTGCTCCAGGCTGTTGTTACCTCTGGCCATGCCAGAGGAAAGGAACTTGGCAGGTTCCCCATAACCCATTACTGTAAAGCTAATGCAAACTGTACTTGAAGGATAGTGAACACTGAGCAATCCATTAAGGCTGAGGAAATGAGTCACTGAAGTCTTCACTCCCCAGCAGATCTCTCTGCTTCTACTCTTTCCTCACGCTGAAAGTTCATTTTCCACACAGCACCCAGAGTAATATGTTAAAAATGCAAATCCAATCTCTTCATTTCTCTACTTGAAACCCTCTAATAGAGGGTTTTGAAAATAAGAGTGAGACTCTTTGCTCTGGTCTACACAGCTCTGCATGATTTATTTCCCCATACCTACTGCACATCCCACCTTCCTTCCCTACATTCGTAATGCTCCAGACACCTTGTTCTTGTTTCTGCTCCTCACTACTTAGTATTCACTCTTTCATGCATTCACTCAAAAAATGTTTGACTACCAGGTATGTACCAGGAACTCTCCTAAGTGTTGGGGATACACCAGTGAACAAAATATATATCTCCCCAACCTCCTGAAGCTTATGTTCCAATCAGGGAAGTTAGACAACCAACAATAAAGAAGATAAACATGTAAAACACATAGCATTTAGGAACAACTCCTTTATGAAAAAGAGAAAGTAGAGTAGTATAAATGGAGTCAGGCTTAAGTGGCAAGAAATGCTAGGTTGTCCTTTAAATGAGGTGGTTAGGAGAGGTGTCTCATGTTATGGTTTTTTTTCTTATGGCTCCTTCTCTCAGAACACCCTTCACCCAAATGCTTACATGAGCTTCTCAGAACTCAAGTCTCAGCTCAAATATTACCTCTCAGAGAGACCTTTCCCGGTCCCCCAATGAGAAGCGGCCACTTCTGGCTACTCTATGTCACCTCCTTCTGTGGTAGCACTTAGAACTACCTGAGGCTACACTTTTTCATTTATGTAGGTACTTTGCTTTTGTCTGCAATACTCATGGACTGTAAGCTCCATTAAAATAAGGTCTTTATCACTTCAGTGTTAGGTCTTCTGTGTCTAGATCTGTACCGGGCATGTAATAGATACTCAACAATAGATGCACATTTGAAAAAAGAAATGAAGGAATGGATGAAAATATCAACACATTAATTGGATGATTGGGATAAAAGAGAGGTAAGTAATATTTCACACTGAGAAATCATTGACAGATGTTATCAACTTCTTGGTTAGTAACATGTCATGTATTTAACATGTATTTAAGCAACACCATCCAGAAAATACAGAACAGATCAGAAAAATAGTAACAAAAGAATAATTTAAAAGATTACATTTCAGTCAAAATAGATATCCTTTACATACCCCAAGTGTCCAGTTCTCTCTGCTCTCACTGCTACCACTCTGGTGCATGTGGCATCCTCTGTCACTTTGCTGCTTCATTGTTGCTGGATCCAAAACATGTTTTCAAAGTCCAGGAAGGGTGAGTCTTTAAAAATGTCTATTTGGTTGAATCTCCCATTGCTTAAACCCTTCACTTACCCCCTATTGACTACAGGATAGGGTTCAAAATCTTAAAGTGGCTTCCAGAGACGACAAGAGTTGGCCACTGCCCATGTCTCTAGTTTCATCTCTCAGTACTTCTCATCAGCTTTGCATGTATCCAAGTGATCTCCTTCACATTGCCCAGTGCTCTCATCTTCCCTTCAGACAACTGGAAGATGGCTTCTCTGTTTGGAAGTGTCTCCTCTGCTCTCTATGTCTGGCTAAGGCATAGTTATCTTTCAGGTGTCTACTTACTTAGACTTTATATCCTCTGGGAAGGACTCTCTGATCCCTAAGTTTGGATTGGTTCTCTTCTCTATGGTCTCATACCATGTTGCACTTACCCACCACATTACTTCCCATAGTGAGAACTGCAATTTTGATTTCTTACCTGTCTCTACCACTGGAACAGGACAAAAAATAATTTATGTCTTCTTTCTTCTTATAATCCAAGCATCTCATGTAAAACCTGGCTTATATTAGTTTCTCAAAGTATATTTGTTGAATGATCAGATAAATTGTACAGTCAGTTAAAATAGCAAGACTTTTTTTCAGACAGAACTTTGTGTATTATTTCTCATGCTAAAACTCTGCTCATGGGTCTCACTATTTTGAGGCAACACTGCTGAAAACTGCGAGGCAGTATGGTAGAAGTTGCGTGTCCACTGCTTGTCTTTTGTTAATGATGTCATAGAGTATATAACCTGGTCTGCCTGTTAAACCTTTGGGGATAGCCTCAGGAACCAAGGAAGTGATCTACCAAGACAAGAATTCTGACTCATACTGCAAATATTGAGCACAGTGGCTTCTGCAGAATAAGAGGTTCAAATGTCTTGCTTACCGTAGTGGAAAGTACCTTAAGGTTAGTGGCTTTGCCCCCGTCTGAGACAAAATGAAGTGGCTGTAGAAATAAAGAATGCACAAACTGAAGGATGTCTTTGAAAGCATATCATGCAAAAATCTCATTTCATTGATGTAGAAAGAAAAACATCTGCTGGTGTTTAAATAATGTCCTTTTTGTTCTTGTGTTGAATTCTTGACTTTTCCTTACATCCTACAGTTTCTTTCATCTTTAATCCCATTAAACTCAACATATTTTGATAGGTTTTAATTTTTTTTCTTAATCAGTGCCAGGCATTAAGAATATGTCTCTCATGTAAAGGCCACATGTCAATTCTGTGACATAAATGTGAGTTCTCTCTTATGGTTCATTTTGCATTTCATAAGTGCAACTGCTTTTTCATGGCTCATCCTGCATCCAGCTCAATTCAGAAACCTATTCCTCTTTAAAATCCTTTGACTAAGCCACTTGCACCAGAGGTTTGGTGAGCAACACATATTTTATTTAAAATATCACAGGATAAAAAGGACATGGAGGAGAATAGATCACACATCTCTAAGCTAGCAATTTAGCAATCCTCCCAAAATCCCTTGCCCCTCTTGTCACCAGGAGTTCTGTTTCCTTCCTTTTAATGCATGAAAAAAAAAGCCCTTTCTAATTGACTTAGAGCTCTTCATATTTTTCTCTAAGCATTTTGAATTCTTCTTTCTTTTATGAGACACCATAATTCAACTCTGAACTAGCCCCTACTTGCAACAGTGCTTATCCAATGTCATCAAAGTTATTTAGCTAAACAAAGTGTATTCCAATTAGCAAAACTGCCCTCCTTGGAAAATGCATCTTATGCACATTGCCTCTTTATGCTTGGCCAGCAAATCCCAAGGAGCCAAATCATTATTAACCTAAGTTTTGAGCATTTGGAAATTCACGTATAAGAAGTCCCAAAACATTCTGACCTCAAGGAATTCTGAGGATCACATAAAATAAGTATGAAAGGCAAAAATATGACATATAACCCAACGCAGAATAGCCTAGTAGAGCCCTGACTGGTGTGGCTAAGTAGATGGGGCACCATCCCACAAACTGCAAGGTCGCCAGTTCAATTCTTAGTCAGGGCACATTCCTGGGTTGCAGACCAGGTGGGGATGTGTGAGAGGCAACCCATTCAATGTTTCTCTCCCACATAGATGTTTCTTTTCCTCTCTTTCTCCCTCCCTTCTCCTCTCTCTAAAAATAAATAAATAAAAATGTGTTTTTTTTTTTAAAGAATAGCCCAGTAGAAGCTCAATGTGTCCTGGTTTCTTTCTCCCCAAGCTACTGGACATGGTGATTCATTTGTCTCCAAACACACTCCTGTGTTAGTGTTTAGGAGGCCTCTCAGTCTCTTAAAGCTCAGCATTGCCCCTAAAATTTGCAGAACAGCACAAGGTAGTCCAAAAAATTACAAATCAAGAAGCGTATCTTGTTATTTGTTCATGATGGAGACATAATCTAGAAGTGTGTGTGTGTGTGTTAGAGAATATATCAGTACTGAAACTCCTCTATCAAAGACTGTGTTATGTTCTAAAAGGCTTTGGTCCATAACCCTATTGACACTGCATAGGCTACTGCTCCAATTGTTAGTGGTAGACAGTGGCACTTTGTGCTTCTACTTTGATGCAAAACTTTGCCCTATCTAGACACGTCATGGATTGAAAGGCTTGAAGCAGAGAAGCTTCTCTATCTATAATCTAATTCCCATTCTCAGCAGGTCTTGTAAATGATCATGTTCATCGCAGCAGCTCCCTGGCCATAGTTGAGCAGAGCTGCTGGCCGGAGCCACTTGATGCCACCTATCAGGATTCAGAACCTTTTACACCTCCTGGTTCCGGAAGTTCAGGAGAGGCAGAATCTCCTGGATTTCTGTCCTTGGAGCTGACGACAAAGTCCCCCTGTGGGTGATAAATACACTCAACGACAACATAGATGGGGCAGCATATATTAAAAGAAACCACCAAACTCTAGACCTTTGGCCTGAATTTCTGATTATTGAATTATTTTTCAATCCCTAAGATTCTCACATTGAACAACTAATATGTAGTCTGTAAAGATCTGTAGAAATTACAGAGATCAGTTAACAATTGACTAAATATTTATAGCAGGAAAATTATTTCAGTTAATCTTCACAGTACTTGCACAAGATAGGCATTTATTTTTATTTTATAAAAGGCAAAATTGAGGCTCAGAACCATTGAGAAACTTGCCCAAGGTGAACATGTGCTAAAGTCACGTTTCAAATGCAGCTACGTCGGGGGAGAGGGTTAAAACGTGGTCATGAATAACATGCGTAAGTGCATCATACACATTCCCCCTTTAGTCTTCACAAACACCCTGTTTTGTTTTCATTTCATAGATGATACAGTGAAGGTCAGGGCAATGTGGTGAGAGATCATGATTCAGAGAGATCATGCAAATGTTCTATGAAAAGGACACATAAGCACTCTCAGATAATGGGGATCTCCAAGGGTACAGAGTTGGGTTTAGTAAGATGCCCTAAATGTTCCATAAGGGGCACTTTGGAAGAAAAAGTGCCCCTTCTGAAAAAAGGAGAATTTGAAGAAGAGAAAAAGGGTATCAAAAGGAAAAGTAGTTACTTTAGCATGGAGACTCATTCTGCTTTTTATTTAGATAGCAAACCTACATTTTCTGTGGAGTTATAGAAAAGAAAGCATTGTATTTGTGTTCAAAGGGCAAGCTTGAGGAAAAGCTCAGGATACCGCCTGCATTCTAAGTGGCCCAAGTGATGGAGGGAATGGGCACTGTTCCAAATTGATTAGTTCTGCTACCTTCTCATTATTGTTCTGCCTGAAGTTTGGCATGCAAGCAAGGTCATTCCATGCATGGGTCTGCGTGACTTAACTAATTATGCTACAAATTCCCTCCCTTCCACACCCCCACCTCTACTACGGCATGCCACCTGCACTAAAGAAAATTAAAAATCAGCACATACATTTTACATGAGTTCCCGAGACTGGTGAGAAATTAATATGTTATTTTTTAATAAAGATACAGCTGTTTTTTAAGATGCTCATCTAACTCAGTAATAGGAAACCTGCTTCAGCATTCCACCATCCAGCCAGTACCTCAAGATGGAAAGAAGAAATGCATATAGATTCAGGAGAATATGTTTGAACAAGATTTCTTCCTGCAATTCACCTTACAAAGAAATTTCAGGGCTATGTATTAGATTGCTGCCTCTCCAAACTCTCAGGAGCCTTAATATTTTTCTATTCCCACACCTCCTCGTAGGTTGCTCCCTTAGCCTACAATGATGCTTTCTCATAATGTTACGTTCAATTGCTTCCAGTTTTTCAAGGTTGACCACAAATGTCTCAGTTTCCACGAAGTCATATCCTCACATCCTCACATCAAGATAAGATTACTCTCATATCTGGGGAGGGAGGTAGGGAAGGGGGTGGTTGTGAGGAGGGGTGGGGGTAAAGTCAGAAAATTGTACTTGAACAACAATAAAAATCAAAAGTATTAAAAAAAGATTATTCTCATATCAGATCTTCAGTAATTCTTAGAAAAGTTCTGATCCCCTCTGACCCTCCGTTTCCATGCTAAAAATGTGAAAATAATTATACTTATATTTAAGGGTAGGTTTTAAAATTAGAGATAATGTATGAGAAATCTAACAGAGCATTACACACATAATACTAAAAAACTAATATTAATTTTGTTAATATCATATATTACTAACCAAGTAATACAATGTCCACTGATCTTTAAGTGAAATTCAAAGCCCTTCACAGTCAAGTTCTGGTCTTAGTTTCTAGCCTTAGATCTTGACACTTTGTCCAGGATACCTTCTATTCCTACTCCTCCAAAATTCTTTATTCTGTTAAACTAAGTTCCTCACTGATGAATGAGCATCGTGCACCTTCACTACCGAGGGTTTCCATGGCTGCTATTCTTTTCACTTAGTTTCCTTCTGCACTAGAACTCACACAAGATCTCATGGTTATCAAATCACATAGAAAATAAGCAGCACTCATAATTTAGAGCCAGTTTGCATACCCATAAAGAGTTCAGCCAGGCTTTTAAAACTTGTCAAGTAACTGTTAAGAAGTGATTTACTTGGTTATGAGCATAAGCTTTGAATTAACTTAGACAAACTTGGGTTTCAATGTTAGTTGACTGGCTACACAATTGCGAACAAGTTCCCTTGGATCTCAGCTTAAGCAGTGACCTTTGTAAAAATATAACTATCTATATTTTTATTAAAGTTACAATACCTTATAATGTTCAAAATCTATATCCATACATCATATTCCTATTCATAAATTCATATTTAAAGTTATATTCATGGTATAACCTATATATAACACATGTGCACATACACAATTGCATCTGCATCATAACTCTAAGAAGTGTGTATATGTATTGTGTGCATATTAGGACTTTATACATGTGCTATTATGACTATATATGTGATATTAATATTTATGTATGAGTTCTAAGAACATTAGCTTTAATTCTGACTCAAGGGAAAAATAGATTGAGGAATCAGCCAGTTTAAAGTAAAATAATACATTAAAATTTTTGAACAGTGTTTGAGTCTAAGGACAGGCTAAGTGGACTTGCCACGCCCACTGCTACACTCCCCCACCCTCCTCAGGTCCTGGAATAGCATCAGGGGG
Organism: Desmodus rotundus; assembly: GCF_022682495.2. Taxonomy (NCBI): domain Eukaryota; kingdom Metazoa; phylum Chordata; class Mammalia; order Chiroptera; family Phyllostomidae; genus Desmodus; species Desmodus rotundus. The sequence goes on along the minus strand of NC_071387.1, from coordinate 13,009,105 downwards.
CAAGTGATGACCTCAGGCGAAGTAGGAGGTGATCCGGTCACTGCGCCACAGAATCACTGGGTGCAGAGGGAGGAGCAGAGTGAATTCCTGGTATTTACCAAATTGTAAATAAATCACCCCTAAATAAGTGAGAAACGTAGACCCGTAGACTAATGTCTGCTACCCAGTGGTCAATGACTCACTTTTCTATGAGGGAGTCTTGGGAAAAAAGTCCTGTATTTTTGGAGTTTTTATGAGTTTATTTGTGCCAAACTGACAACTGCCAGGAAACAAAATCTCAACAGATTGGGAAAAGGCTCTGGAGGATGACAGTTTTGCACCTTATTTTATACATTACAGTCAAAGGAGAAGACATAAGGAGGTTACATGAAATTCGTTGGTGACAGATTAGGGAGGCGGGAGAAAGCAAAGTAGGGGGAGGGAAATCCCTGGGATTGGATAAAAAGTAAAAGGAATAGACACAGTACTTCTTTTACCTCTGTGGGTACAGGATAGTTAACAGGTAACAATTAACGTGATAACAATAACAATGGGGGGTTCTGTGGCCTCCTGCTCCGGTGGGAAACGATGCCCTGAGGGCTCTGAAGAAAGGCTCTGGAAAGAAGCCAGGAGTTCCTGCAGCAGAGACTCCTCTTCATGGGGAACTGGGGGAGTTCGGGGTTCGGGGTTACAAGTTCCCCCTTAAAACCTAGCAAGGTGCTGCTGCTCAGTAAGTGGTCCCTATTAGTATGAGAAAATAGTTGCCATTGGTAAGTTTTGACTGATCAACTTTGAAATATTATTACTAATGCTAAATGCATTTATATGATGTGTACATAAACAAAGGCAGGAATAAAACTTTTGATCAAAACCATCCCATGCGGGCTTCTGTGTCACAACGCACTTTTCCCATTCCCGTGGAAGACCAACGTCACTGAATTTTGCTGACCTGGCTTCAGTAAATTTTAATTTAGCAAAAAGCCTGGTTGAATATATGCGTTCTGAACTCCCAGGCCTTGCAACACTCAATCTGTTTAACAGAAATGTTGTTCTAGTTCCATATTTGTGCTTTCTGCTGGAACTGGGTTTGTATCTTTCTGTCTCAGTGGAGCATAAATGTAAGGGGATGTCAGGAAGGGAGCCAGAACTGGAAGGGACAAGAGGTGAAAGTGGCGGCTGGGAGATCACAGAGACTGGAGTGTTGGAAAGATACGGAGAAAAGTGACTCAGATTATTTCATCGAATAAAAAAGAGCACACAGCATCACAGCAGGTTTCCATTTAAAAGCACTATGAATTTAGACCCTTTAAATGACACACTGAGATTGTTAAATAGGTTATTGTCTAATATGGGCATGTATATTACATGTGCTTGTTTACATTTGATCAAGAGATAAATATTAAGGAGAAAAAATTAATTTAAAAAGTGTACTGCGTGGCTTCAATATGATAGCCATTATTCTAAAGAATTGGTCTCCCTCCCTCCCTCTCTCTCTCTCTCTCTCTCCTTCTCCTAAGCCTTCGCACACATGGCTCACTCTAAATGAAATTCTGTCTTCTCCACCTGATGAATTCCTATTCATGACCGGATTCTTCTTTGGTCATATTTCATCAAGGAAGTGTTCCCTACTTCTAACCAGTCCACCCAGGACAATATCACTTCATGTCCAGTTCGTGGGGCTCAAAGGACAGGATCCCATAAGTTAAACTTTCACTCCCCGCTTACTAGCACTGTGAGCTTGTTCAAGTTAACCCAGCTGCCCTGGAAATAAAGAGTAGAAGCCAGAAGTAACACTAATACCTATTCCCCAGATTAGGTATTTGAGGATTAAATGAGGCAATTTATTTAACAAGCTGAAACCAGGGGCTGACACTGAACACATTAACTATTTTTATTCTCTTCAACCAGCCTGGTGTTCAAGCTGAACACAAGGGAAATAGGGGAGAAAAGAAACTATAGAAAGCTGACACTCCACACGAAGAGTTTGGATTTTATCTGGTAAGAAATTGAAAGCAATCAAAGGTTTTAAAGAGAGGAGACATAGTGATGGATTAGAATTTTAGATAGGAAAAAAAAATACCTATAGCATGAAATACAAATAGAGGAAGAACTCTTTAAAGTCTGTTCAGTATAGCCAAGTAATTCATTATAAGCAATCACATTTAATCACCATTCCCCCAAACTAAGAGCCCATTTAATTCTACAAACATTTACGGAATGCTCACTAAGTGTGAATGCTGTGCTAGAGGCGGAGAATTCAAAGCAGCCGTTTGCATACTGTGGAATAATCGGGCCTAGTGGTTAAGAGCATTGGATTTACAACCACACAGACCTAGGCTCACTACAAGCACTGTGTCTTTTTCTCTGAACGAGGGTCTTAAATTATTTAAGCCTCAGTTTCTTCAAGATTAACAAGATTAACAAGATTGAATTAGATACTGTATATAAATCACCTAAGAATGCTTAGGATGTGGTGTGGTTTTATTAATGCTACTTATCATTATTACTATTATTATTGTGGATATGATTTTGTAGGAATGCTAAATGACCCCTTTCTCCAATGCCAAGGTAATCACAGTTTGAATATAGAAAGCAGATATGTAGGTATAAAAATTATATAATATTTGAGGTTCCGTGCTATTAAAAATTGCACATAGTTTTTGAGTACATCCCATGTGTCAGATATTATCATAAATGTTATACATTTAAAATAGGATTTAATTCTTATGAAAACTCTATGAGGCAGAGAATACAGAGCTACCTGGTACAGAGCTGAGAACACAGGAGCGCAGGTTCAGTAATGGGCCCAAGCCCGCACGGAGAGTGACTGGCCGCACTGCACGGGAGCTGAGGTGGTCCCGTGCAGCTGCCATGGTCGGAACCACCGGCTTCCATGCTTCCCTGATCAATAAGGATGTGATGACTTTGAAATCATGGGAGATTTTCCAGAGGATGTAACAACCTCTGTGCTGGGCCCTGAAAGATGAGCTATTCATTTTGTTTCCAGGAAAACTTCAACTCAAAGGATTTCAGGTAGAAGGCTCTCCCCAACTTTATCCACAGCTAAAATGCCTCTTTCAAGAATGTTATATATTATAATGATGAACAGCCATCACTCTTATAAAATCTTTCTATATACTAAATATTTTATGTTGGAATTAGGGCCACAAAAAGTGGATACCACCCCTATCAGTAGTATAAGGGGAAATTCTAGCTCTCTGTGCGAGCAAAGGGATTCCCCCAGGACTGTTGATCCTAGAAACAGTTTTCTGCTGATTCATAAATGGGGGAAGTAGAATAATTTAAGGGTGATACTAATCTTTCCTTCCATTTACTCATGAATTTTCCCCATTGCTCTGCAAGGCCAATAAATAATAATGGCAATAACATTTGTATTATTATTAAAAACAATGATAATTGTTAATATAACAATTGACACCACTAGCATCTAATAACTATCTTAAAGACATTTAAAAAGATGAAACCTTGATGGGTATACATAATTAATCATGCTGTCTTAAAGATGAGGACATTGAGATGCTGAATGGTTTAGTAATGTATTCAAGATCACATAACTACAAGTGTCACAATCATGGTCAAGGACAGAAGAACCATTAGTCAGGTCATAGCTATAGTTATAGGCCTATCTCATGCCCTTATTTTGGATTGTGCCTTGTGACAGCATGTACAATTCAGCAATTTAATTTCCCAAATTGCACTGCACCCTGAGCCCAAGATTTGGGGTGGGAGTAAGGAGAAGTTTTCTAGCTAGCAGCCAGATTCCACAGTCTCACCTGAACAGACACTGGTGCATTCCAACAGAGCAGAAAGTAGGTACATAAGTTTCTCAGTTGGACGACCCTCTAAATCAAATGGTCTTGACTGGTAAATTGAGGGGAGAGAGAGAGAGAGAGAGAGAGAGAGAGAGAGAGATATCTTCCTTAATATTCTTCAGCAATGTAGAGTGTTGTGGTTATTAGTGTTGGTCACTAGATATTTCTTCTCATTCCCCTTCTGAAAGCCACCTCTTAGTAGTGTGCTTCTTTGCTTCCACAAAGTGAACAAGGTCATGGAATATGCTAATGGAATGTGAACAGAAGTATTCTGTACTTTCCCTGATGGATGTTTTACAAGACAGACCATATTTCGTTATTATGGTCTCTGACCATTTCTGCAGTGACAGTGAAAGCCTGTGTCCAGGGGATATCTGTATCCACCTGGGCCCTGTGAGACTGCAATGAGTTGAGAGTCCCTTCGATCCACATCAGACTGGTCTGAAGGCACTGAGATTTATTGCTTGTCCTCCTCCTCCTCCTCATAATCCTAATGTGATTTTGTACATGATGTGGGTACTTTTGAAAACATTTGTCAAGATACGACAAGAAAGAGATGAGTTTATAAAAGAACCAATTCTAAATATAAGAGAATATATTCTAAAGAAATGATTCTTCTTACAAAAGAAATACAAGCGAATATGACAGAGTCAAGGAGTTTAAGAACTTGAAGGATTAAGAAGGGAAACTGTTTTCACCCCAATCTATAAAAAGATATTGAGATAGTCATTGACTATAACAAAGGCCAAAGAACACTTAGACTTGCAGCAGGGATCAAATGAAAGGAATGGCTATCGCAACCACTGTAAAATCTCTGAGTGGATTAGGTGTTTCGGAGGAAAGGTATAATTAAGAGCTTAGTATCCAGTAAGTGCATTCAATTGCACAAAATGGCTCATGGTGAGAAAAGACTACAATCTCGCCTTGCCTGTGGAAGATTTGTAAGTTAAAGTTGTTGTAATTAAGGTGGCAGGGGGTGGAGGGAGAAGAGAGGCAAGCAAAAACATAACAAATCTAAGAAATATATCTAGGAAAGAACAGTGAGAGTGGTACTGGCATACAGAAATGATTGGATTCAAAGAGATATGAGAGCTATTAACATTTAAGTGAGTGGCACGGCAAATAAATCACAAATAGTCTATGACTATTTGAGATTTTTTTAAAAAAACACTAGGGTTCTCAAACTCCTAAGCAGAAAAAAGGCTGAGAAAGATGCTCAGCTACTGAATAGGGCATATTTTCATGGCCCACTTTTCGATATGGCCAAGGAAGTTGATAGAAATAGAAGAATCCCATATCCATGAACAGGAGATGGACCATGAGAGGACCATGGACCACAGAAAACAAAAGAATGGGAGCAGAATGGGATGCTAATCTGGAAACATCTTTCACTCCCAGAGGGGACCTTGTCACATTTCCCCGGTAGGATTTCAGAACTGCAACAGAACTGTTGTGCCTCCTTCCTTTGTGATTGGGAGCGTTTATTGTGGTGATCCTGTGCATGTTCTTCTATTGTATGCTGGCTGATAACATGTCTTTTGAGTTCAGTGAATTAGTGCAGATCTCTGACCTAAAGAGAACTAACTACCTCTGGACTTGAACAGGCAACAGGGAACCACTCAGGGGTCTGGACTTTGCGCTGATCACAATGACTGCATGAGTTGTCTTAAGTTCTTGAGCTGAGCTCTTGAGTTATCTCTCCGAGTGGTATGAGAATGAATATGCTTTAGAAGCAGGAGAAAGAAAAAAATATTTGCCATTAAAGAGGCAGACTGGAATATGCATTCAATCTCTTAAAAATATTCTAGATTTTCTCCCTTCTTGGCACATGGAAAATCACACTTTCCTACTTTTTCAGGTTAGGCAATGTCATATAACTCAATTTGACCCCAAAAAATGTGAACAGGTAGGTTCTGTGTCATTTTGAAGTAGAAGCATTATTTATCAGGTCAGTGTCAGATGCTGCAGTGTTGTAGTAATCCTGGAAGCATATGTAGGTAGGTGGCCTCCATCAGTCGGGGACTCTCAATGACTGTAATAAGCAGAGCATCCTTCTCACTTGAAATGGACATGTTGTGTAAAAAAGAAATAAACCTCTGTTATGTTCAGACTCTGAAACTTGGTGGTTGTTCATTGCTCAGCATAACAACACCAGTCCTGGCTTGATCGTGGGCATGAGCTCATGCTGTGTCACGCTCCATATGCTTTTCTTACAACTACAGAATGACCTTTGCTTGAAGGTGTAACGTAGGGCTCTTCTGGTTGATCAATATGATCCATCCTCCGAACTTACATCCCTGGTCTGGCAGCCATCCTTTGACGTTATGGCCATTCCCCTCATAAAAACTGACCTTCTTCTTTGCCACTCTGGGTAATAGGCACTGCCCTTCCTCTTGAGTGATGTATAAGTAATAAAGAAAAGTCCAGAGACAAGAATTCAGCAGAATTGCATCCTATCTGTCTCCTCCACGTCCCATCTCTTTGATGAAGTACACACAAAATCACATAATTACTTCTTCCTTATCCACTAAGTGAGATAATGAAAATAGGCCTGACCATCCTACCAGGGCTCTATTCCAAGTATCAGCAGCAGTTAGGGATGAACTGAGTCATCAGCACGAAGGCACTCTACATCTCTTGGATGAGGGGGCATATATTCTCAGGCTCATTGACATGTATCCAAACCTCTTCTGTTATCCTACTATTTCATAAAAGGAGAAGTTACCCCCTCCTCACAAAAAGAAGATGTTATGTGAATACACCCAATAATTATAATTACTTCATCAAAATAAGCTAAGATCCTTTTTGGTTTTAGCCTTAATGTAAAGCTTCTTCAACAGCATGTCCTATTTTTTTTTATCTCTCATTTAGTTTAGCAAAGATAATGCACATTGTGTGTGGTAATTGTTTAATAATTCAGCGTGTTGTTATTGAGGACCTACTGTGTGCTTGGTGTTGTGCTGGGGACAGACAGGGAAGGCACCTCGGGGACAGTGATGTTTAAGTGAGAGTTCATGAGTGAGGAAGGTAACCAAGTGTGGGAGAAAAGCATTCCAAGCAGAGACAGTGGCCTGTGCAAAGCCTCTGTTGTGCAAAAGATCAACTCGTTTGGAACTTTGAAATAAGGCCAACGAGGATGATGTGGCAGGAACAAGTGTGAGACTGGTTGGGGTGAAGACACAGGCAGAAGCCAGTTAGTCCTAGACCTTGTACGTGTTGCCAAAGTTTTTGTAATTATATTAGAGAGACAATGGATAACCATTCAGCAGTTATTGATAATCTTACAGTGCCCAACGTCCACTGCTTTAAAAATCATTGAATCTTAGAAATTCACAGGCATCCTGCCCATCCTCTAACCATCTTTTCCATAGCAGATTGGAATTCCATAAATTTATTAATTACCAAACTTACTGAGGGTCACATACATGACCCTCTGTCAAAGAACCGAAAGCATAGACATGCCAATGGTCATGGGATATATAATGAGAGTAAGAATATTTTTTTAAAAAAGAAAAGTTTCTGTTTTCTGTGTATACCCATTAAACAATACGTTTGTTTTCCCTAACTGGGAATGTATAAATTTACAAGTTAAAAACACATGCTTCATAAATAATCCATGGGCATCAAAGGGTTAAATGCATTGAGCTCCTCAGAGAGTAACAGAAACAAGATAGATGACTAAATATAAGGACTAGACCTCCTGGTTCTACTGACAACATTTCTTTAAAGAGTCAGGAGCAGAACAGGGAAATAAGAGAACCCAAACCTTGCTCCAGTTGCAGAATTTTAAGCTATTTATTTAACATGCTCTGTGCACAGTTCTAAAATATTCATGCACGTTGGACATAATTATGTCATTTTATTGTCCGCTGCATGTCAGTGAAATGCCATCTTTTTCACTGTAGCTTGTATCATTTCTCCAGCAATTGGGAAATGCAAATGGTTATAAACAGAGAAGTCTTAAGTGGTAGAGAATTTGTTTTATGAATTTTATGGTGAAACTTTTAACACCTGAACACTGTACTCCAAGAATGATGAAAGACTAAATTGGCACATTTCTCTACAGAAAACACAGAGTGGTCCCTTTACAGCCGCCACATTTAAAGGAACATTGAACTAATGATTTAAGGGGTCAGCAAATATCCCAGTGAAGTCTGAATAGCAACTAAATTGCTATTTCCCATCTTGAAATGACTATTGTCCTGTGTTGTTTTGCAAGGCTCTGCTATTGGCAATGAGTAGAAGATGCAAGAAAGTTGATTCTATTCCAATTCAAGGAAGAACATCCTGTGGAATTCAGCTTTTCATGAGGATTCTTAGCCCTGGCATTGCTGGTACATTAGCAGAGGGGTGCTGCAGAAGAGCTTTGCTCACAACGCAGGACAGGAGACCAGAAATTCTCCAGGAGACAGTCTGGCATTGTGGAAACTGCCTGAGGTTATGCAGCCAGTTTAAGACTCAAATTGTAACATTCCCAACCTGCTGGCTGGTGGACTAGATGGCTGTTACAGTTTACTGAACTTTCCTGAAATTCATCCTTCCTCACCTGAAAATAGAGAGGATCTATTCTGAGTTGTAGTTAAGGTTAAATGACATGATACATGTAAAATTCCAAGCAGATACCCATCAACAAAATAAAGGTTTTATAAAAGTTTCTAGGGAAATGAGGCTCATAGGCATGTGTGCAACTCCTGTCACATAGTAGGTGGTCAGAAAGTGTTAGACCTCTCTATCTTTCCATAGCATTGATGATAGATTGTCTCTAATTTCTGAACACTCCCACTGCATCGTTTTCTCTTCCCATCTAGAAAATGTGTTCAAGTGAGAGTTGGTCATTGCTTCTCTGGTTTCAGTGTTCAACACTTGTCTTTGTTTTCTCTGTCCAGTCTGTGCTTATTTCTATGCGTAATGAATCTCTCTTTATGTCCTAGGGGGTCTGTGTGTATGTGCTTTTCCCTCTTTTAGAATTACAGGTTTTTCTCAGCGGAACTTCAAAAGAAGATGAAAATGCAACATTCTTCTTGACCTTTGTCCCGATTTAACTTAAAAACCCAACCAGGTTGTTAAATCCAAAAAGAGCTTTGAATTAGTCTGTCTAGCTTCATTTCATTTGGTGGCAAGAGGGGCAGGTGCATTTTTATAGCTTTGGTTTTATTTCCCTTTGTTACAACTTCCGTTACAGCGCTACCTGTGGCTGCCAAATATGACACATAAACCTGAAAACCGTCTCGGGTACTGATCAGACTTAAAAATGCCCATTAACTTACTTTCTTCATCTGCTTCATCCCTTCTCTTTTGCATGTCATTTGCTTTACTGAGAAGTCTGAGTTAGATTGTGTACTACAAATGGCAATGTACTAGTTAAGAAGACCTGAGCATAAACTCTGAGTTCTGTCCGTCATCTCTATTAACCAAAGGTTTAGGAATTTAGGGAGTCAATCAGCAATGCCACTTAGTCTCACTGTGGCTTAGAGGTTGAGAACAGGAGGCTTTCTTCTACTTTTGCCAAAGCAAATGCTTCCGCAGAAGAGGCTTTGAATTGTCTTCATCTATAATTAGCTACATTTATTCGAACAGGCCAGGTTATGCCATGTAACAAACAACACTAATAATAAAAAGACTAATTCTAACAGCACCTGTAACAAAAGTTATGTGAATGGCTTTGGGCCATTATCAAGTAAAATAAATGCTACTTGAACCCAAGTGCTGTGATACCCAAACAGTTGATCTGATAACCGAGATGGCTACTAAGTGACTAACAGGCAGGGGGTGTATACAAGGTGGACATGCTGGAAAAAGTGATGATTCACATCCTGGGCAGAAGGGAGTGGCGCGGTGTGAGATTTCATCATGCTACTCAGAACAACACACAATTTTAAATGTATGAATTGTTTATTTCTGGAATTTTCCATGTAATATTTTTGGACCCTGGTTGCCATGGGTACCTGAAGTCATGGAAAGCAAGACCACAGATAATAGGGAACTACTTTATTTCTAAAACACCTTAGATTTTATAAACAATAAAATATTCATTAAGAGGAAACATTTAGTTCCTTTGAGTTACAGAAGCTATTTCTAGGTCCTCAGGAGAGAGCTTGGCACAGGTGTGAGTGTTCTCCTTTGTGCCTGGCGTTCCACAGATTAGAAGTCATATGATGCTACAGTGTTCCGCTCTCCCACGTTATGCGCTGCTTTTGTTTTCTCCTCAAACCGTGCTTCATACTGATAGTTTGCTTCTGATCTTCCGTTAGATGTTTTTCCTCTTTATCATGCTGAAATATTAAATAACTAGCGTGACAGCTTAATGCACTTCCACCATGCCTAATGGTAAAGTTAACATTCATATCATCACCCTGAGTATATACAATTACCTGTATTTACACAAAGTACCATCACAAAACTTGGCTCATTTTAACTTCACAGTAAGTCCGTAAGATACCTGTGAAAGTCTGAAATTCACAAGTGAGAAAATGACACTCAGTGGTAGGCCCTAAACTCAGCCTTACTGATTCCATGCCCAGGCAATTTCCTTGTGATGTTCGAGTGTACCATTTCTTGTGGAATTGCCGAAGAAGTAGGCAAGACTGATAGTCAGCGGTATCCATCTGCATCCCCAAAATAAACTGATGGAAGTCATTCAGTGTGTGTTTATCATTGATCCAAAATGATTCACTGATGGGGGATCATAGACTCTTTTAATCAGGAATACTGAGAAAAATGCTGAGAGTAGAAATAATGTGGTCAGAGCAGAGCCAGGGATCGTTAGAAACTTGTCATCAAGGCACTCGAGATATCGGGGAGAACATAAGGTAGGTGGCCAGGTATCAGGAAGGCACAGGTCCAAAGAGAAAATGGAGTTAAGGATGGTAACATACCAGAAAGATGGTTGGAATGATAGAAATTTTCCTGAAGCCAGAGAATGGGACAAGGCAGGAAAAAATGAGAGGTAGGGTAAGACACTAGAGAGGCAACAATTCTGAGACAAACGCTGGAAGCACGGTGTTGGTTGGGCAATAATCATTGGATTCTAGTTAAAAAAATACATATATATGTATTTTTATATATGTGCATATATATGTGTGTATATATGTATCACAGCTTTGATGCTTGTTATGCATATATATACATATATACACATATATATATGTATCACAGCTTTGATGCTTGTTATGTACTTGTCTTTGGGCGATTTTCTCAACTCTTCTGAGTCTCAATGTCTTTGTTGTTGAGGGGATAATAGCATTTATCTCAAAGTTGTGTTGTGTGCCACAACTCCATCAACTAAATACCCTGACTCCACAGCATCTCACCATTCACATTAGTAGGTGTCAACACTTGACCCACTTCCATAATGTCGGTTGGCAGCAACCGGTCTCACTGACTGCTGCTGCAACTAAAACACTTTCTGGCCAATGAAAATCATTAAAGAAATTTTTATAAAATGTTTTTGATTAAAATAACATGAATGAAGTCCATGACAGGCTATATGTTAGATTTATATTCCTCTAGAGCCGATTTAAGCAAACTTTTTTCCTGCAAAGGGCTAGACAGTAAATATTTTAGACTTTGCAATCCGTATAGTCTCTATCAAAACTCCTCAACTTCACTGTGCAGTGTGAAAGCAGCCATAGATAACATGTAAATGAATGAGCATGGCTGAGTTCCAATAAAACTTCACTTACAAAAACAGGCAGAGGGCCAGAGGTGGCCCTCCGGCCATACTCTACCAACCCCTGCTCCAGAGGATACATTTATATACTACCTGCGGTAGCAAGAGTTACTTTTTAAAGTTCTGATTAAAAGGCAATGTCCAGGAAGAGGCTTAATGGGGGGGCGGGGAATAAAAAACCAAAAACGTGAGCAGTAGATGATGATCCATTCTGCTAAAGGTAAGCATCGCTCTGCCTGCACCCTCTCCATGCTCTCCTTGCTCCACATAGTGTGATTGGCGCTCCTAATTTCTGTAGCAAGACTTTTCCTTCTTAGGTAACACCAAAGGAGACTTCAACTCAATTCAGGTTGAACCATTCTGAATGAATAAAATACATATGGATTTGTAAGCTCCATAATTCTAATTTGTATGAAAATGTTTTATGTATTATTGTATTGAAAATAAATGGGAATTGGGGTATATACATTCTCAAATTGCCTTCCATTATCATTTTAGATACAAATGTCTTTCGTTGCAATTACAAGTAATCAGTTTCCATTTATCATAGTAACAGTCTCTTTCATTACTTTCTTTCTTCCTTTTTGTTGAGACTCTGGATCCAATAAGAAGCCATCTTGAAACACACAAGTTGTGCAAAATGCAGGTGATACTAGTATCTATACCTTGTGCTTTTTGTAACAATGTAATAAAACATCTGTCATGTACTGATTGCTTATCATGTGACAGAATCAATGACATACATACATTTTCTGATTTAACTCTTGTGAGATGGGCAGCCATTCCCACCCTGCATGGCAGAAAGTGGTGACTCGATAGGTATCTACCCAATTACAGGACTAGAACCCAGATTTTCAAACTCCAAAACCTTTTTACTTACAAGAAGAAATAACCATCATGTCTTTTCAAATGGGCTCTGGACATTCTGTTTGAATATCCATCATTGGAAATTCTCACCTCTTCCATACATAACCTTATAAATTGAGAACCATGATAAAAATGCAGTGTCTCGGGCCATGTCCCAGACATACTGGACTAGAACCTACATTTTAACAAAATCCCAAGGTGGTCCATATTTTCATTAAAATTCAAGAAGCATTGAGTAAGACATCATTCCTCTTCTACAGATCAAAATCCTGAAAAGCAGAGATTTGGGACTCGGGAAAAGAGCATGCAAATTTTGTCAAGGAATTGTGATGGTACACATCGAAAATGTAAAGAGGATGAAATTACTACTAACTCTCTGCTTCTAGGAGCAGAGGGAGAATCTGCTGGAAGAGATAATACCTGGAGTTCCTTAGCAGAAGGCTCACCTAGAAGAAGGGGAAAACCAAGAACCTAAGTTTACTTTTTTTAACCCCCCAGGGGAAAAAAACCAATGTCTTCTAAAGAGGGGCTCTGCACCAGGAAAAGTCTTTTACAGGTGAACACCAGCATCCACTTTTCAAGGTAACCGTTACTGCACGTGCCAAATAGTAGCTTGACTAAAAAGTGTTAAACTAGAACTTCACATGAGGAACATCTTTACAGAAAGAGTCCTCCTCTGAAGAATGTTTTTCTACCACGTGATCATAATCCAGGTGGAACAAGTCCTCTATGGAGGAGGATTAGTATTGAGAATCTCCTTCTCTTGCCTCCTCTCCACTCTGATATTTCTTTTTTTTCATCCCTTCTTGTTTTCATCTTTCCCATCCTCCCCCATCCCCATTCACTCTTCCTACCTCTGTCTATACACAGAATGTTGCATTGTCCCTCCCTTGTCTGGTGGCCACCCAAACCACAATGTAATTTCTTTATAATCACACAGCCTGGGACATTAAAAAGAGAGGAATAATAAACGATTCCTGAGCAGTTAAAAATTGGTATCACAATACCTATGCAGTAGTGCCCACACATTTTCTTCATAGGAAAGAGGATCTTCAGATCCTATTTATTCTCACTCTGCTTTTAAGTAAATGGAATATATTCATGTTTCCGTGCTTTATTGTGATAGGAGGTAAATAGGGTCAGCACATTTTGAAGACAGTTTTAGGCAAAGACACAATGAAAGCAGTAAGAGGGACAGCTCAGGGTGTGTAACTGATGGGAGAAAGTAAGAAATGACACAAAACAAGTAGAACCAGGGAATGAGAGCAGAATTTGAAACATTCTGAATTTTCTAGGTCAAGGTTGAAATGACTCAGTATGTACATGAGTGTTCGTAATAAAGATCTGTCTCAGGAAGTAATAGTTCAATTATGTGCAAATATGATGCAATTAGCTTTTTTAAAGAAAATCAGTAAAATAATTTACAGATGCTACTGAAATGTCAAATTAAAATTTAAAAACAATTTTTTGTTCTTTTGATACTTATGTTTTAGTTATTTGGAGAAAAATGAATTTATAAGGGGTAGCAACATATTCTAATCCTCAGACATGTTGAATAAAAGATCATAACTACCTTTTGTGAGCGCTCTAGAATTTTCAGTCTTTCTAAAATATGTATTTTAATTTGTCATCAGAGGAACAATTTGTGACTGACAGAATTAATAACAATGCATCTATTTTATAGATGAAGCAACTGACAGTAAGAAAGTATTGATAACTTGGCAAATGTAAAAACCCAAAACACACAGGAGTTATGATCAGCTAATATTTTGCCCAAACTACTACTTACCACATGAACAGTTTTACTTTTTTTCTAGTTTTACTTTTTCTCTTTCTTTGATTTTTTTCTCAAAAAGAAAATCTCAAAACAGGTAAGTTTTTGGAAATATGGTTGGAAGACAATAATTAAATGATGAAATTACTATAATGATATATGCAGAGAACTGTTTTTGAAGAAATGGATTTATTTATTGTCTGTGTTTCTGCAGTTTCTCAAAGATTTGAAGGAAAAGTAACTGCTTACTAAATACTTACAGGCAGTGAACCATGGGTTAGGTGCGCAGATACACGAACAAGCAAGATGAACCTTCCCGACTCCACCACCTCACCGCTCAGATCACTGATTCTCCACAGGGCGACGTTATGCCCAGAGGAGGTTTGATAATATCTGGAGACATTTTAATTGTCGTAACTGGAGGTGAGAAGGGAACGTTGATACCCCTGGTATCTAGTAGTAAAGGCCAGGGGTGCTTTTAAATATCCTTCAGCGCACTGGACAGCCCCTAGAAGAATTATTAGGTCCAAGATGTCCATGGTGCCCATGTTCTGACTTAGATGGAGAGGACAAATGATTACTAAATAACAGACCACTGTGGTAACCTCAAGGGATAACTGAGTTTGGTTGGGCAGGATGGAGAAATTTTCATGGGGACAGTGTGGATCGTCTAAAAGAATGGTTACCAATCACATCATTAAAGAAGAATGTACTAGGGTGTAATTTGGGAACCTGTATTTCTCTAAGTTGCTTTCCAGAGAATACTCCGCTACGTGGAGCTCTAGCAAAGAAAGACAGGGACCACACACTCAGGCAGATGCACACACACACACACACACACATTTCTGCGGTCCAAAATTGAGCAAAACTAACTCAGCCCAAAGTAAGTGAGACCCTGTGCTATAAGGCTTAAAGCCTTCAGGTGTGACTTTCTAAGAGGGGATACGGTATTCAGCATTCCTAAAACATATGTACCCAAGGAAATTTTTTCAGAAGTGTCTTTTTTGTCCTTAGTGTTGCATGGATCACAGCTTTATAAAAATCCCGTTTTAGATAACAAAAGGTCATTTAAGGAGTTTAAGCAGAGGAAGTGGTCTGAGGACATTTTTGTTTTGGGAGGAATACGTGGCAACTATGAGGAACAGGACTGGAGACACAGGGGGCGTGGGAAAGAAGAATGGGTGACAGGGATATCAGTCACAAGATTATTGCAGTAGTTAATGAAAAATTAATGGAGTCGCGTATTAGGTTTGTCGCTCAGAGGATAGTTTGGAAGGACTAAAATTTGTACATAGCCTAACTAGACATGAGAGCTGTCATCCAGATGAGAGTAATTTTCTTTATGCCTCATCACTTGCCCTTACTTTCTCCTTTAATTTATTTTGTTCGTGGCAGAATGTCCATCCATTAGCAGAATCATAGCGTAAAAAGACGGACTCCTTAAGTATGTTTGGGATTTCAACCTACAGTGGACTCGCAGCCAAGACTCTACCGGGCACGATTCTCTTCCACTAAGCGCTGGAGTGAAGCATCATACACCAAGGAGGGCAGGTTGCCTCTGTAAACTGCAGCCTTGCATGTTTGTGTTCTGCGTGCCCTTCAGTTTCCAGGGCCCCCTAAATGGCGCAAAGTTTGGCAGCTCATGCATCACTTAACTCCTTGCTATACGAAAAGAGCTCCAAAGTTACTGAATAGTCCACACTGAACCATAAATTACAGAGTACTTATTTCTTAGTTATTTAGCAGTTACAGTGCAATTAGTTCCACTTAATGTCAACTTTTGCCAATACGTCTTCCATTAGCCTGAAAATTATAGCTTGGTTCTGTAACAGCCGTAATGTTCAAGTAGCTTCCAGACTCCAGCTTGCATCTGGGAGGGGAAGGCAGAGAGGAAATTGCTAGGAAACCGAGTTGATTTGCATGTGGATGTATGTTCCTCATCCCCAATTCAGAAATCATCTGCTGGCAAACTCACAGCCCCCTTCTGTATCAGTGATTGAGCAAAGGGGTCAAATACAATGCCCATGGCTGGAAAGTGTGTATGGCTTAGGGATGACCGGAATTAACGCGTCAGTGTTGAAATTCCAGGATGTGGGAAGATGAAATCCAGGCTCGCCACCCCCGGGTGTGGAGAAAGCTTGGATTAGTTCAGGTTTGTTATTTGGTTCAGAGTTTACCAAAATACCATTTCACTTGCTAGACCACTTTCTCACTGAAGGTACAAGGGAATTACACAAAACAGACCTTCCTTCTCTGCTTTTATCCCAAATATAGATAGCCCATATGTTTTTCACTTTATAGCACAAAATTTTAAAGAAACGTGACTCGGTATCTAACATATGGGCCTTGGTTCATCCACACAGTGGAGTGATGTTTTACAAAGTAGTCTTTTATGGGGGAGTCTGTTGGCTTAATCCTTCTAACGCTTTTGGGTCATTTATTAAGAACCCAATCATAGCACCTATTAGTATGTATTTATTATTGCCAGACATGATGCTAAACATTTTTTCTTTTCCTTTTCTTAGTTTCTCATTTCATCATCAAAACAACCCCATAAGGTTTGTATGTCACTATAAATTCCCTTTTTATAGACAAGGGCTCTATGTACTAAAGAACTTAAGTAACTTTCTCATGGAGCAGTATTTGAACCCAGGTCTTGTGGAATCCAAGACACATACTATTCATGACAAGCTTTGTATTAATATTTATTCATTAACTACTCAATGTGAGCGAGGGACTAGGGACCTAAAGTGATGCTAGGATCGACCTGGGAGGGTGAGGAGGTTCCAAAGCATGCTTCCAAACAAAGCTTCCAAAGTTTGCTTGTGTACAGATAGTGCAATTTATAAACTCTAAGTGTTTGCCAGGAGGACATCTGTTCTGAATGATGCCAGCTTTGCTGTAAGCACGTGAGACTTCTGACATACAGGGTCAGCAAGAGCCTGGACTTCTCTGTTCTGCTTTCTTCTGCTTACACGCCTCTCGGGACCCTTATGCCATCTTGCCTTGAATTACAACGCATTGTTTTCATTTGCTGCCTTCCACTTGTCTTCAAGGGCAGGGGCTGGATTTTCTTCATCTCCGTACCCCCTTGCCCAAGACAATGCATGCAATTACGAGGGCAGTACCCACAATAATAAAGAACCCAGGCTCTGTGTGGCCATAGGCACAGTTAGTAACTTCTGTAAACCTTAGTTGCTTAATCGGAAGAATGGGAATAAGGTCATTAACCTATTTCATAAGGGTTTTGTTATGGTCACATTGATCCATACACATAAAAGACTAGAACAGTGTATGACAGAGTAAGTTCTCAATAAATGGCTAAAATTATCGTTCATAAATTTAACATTTTGATAGCAGGGATATTAGCCTACCCAGATATAAGAAGGAGAAGGGATAAAGGGAAATTTCCATGTTCTTCAGTTGCCCAGAAAACTAGGATTAAGTTAAACGCAATAAAAAATAAACCAGGTTCTAGCGCATTGTGCGCACTTGCACCTTTCTTCTTCTCTTCAGTAAATTGTGCACCTCAGTGGGTTGTTTTGATACAGCACGTGGCACCCATCAGCGCAGCTCACAGAGCATAGGAGTCCATCTCTGCAGTCTGCAGGCAGCGGTGGGAGGGCCTCCCCAAATTCACTCGGCAGATTTGCAGAGAGGGCAGGAACTGCCTTCCTTGGGCTCTACATGGGATTTCGTTTTCACTCTTACTGATAACAGTGCCACAACTGGGGTGTCCACGTTACATCATCCGTTATCTCAGTGGCTGCAAAGACAGCCAACATGATCGATAAAAATTGTATTATTTCACCTTTTTTGTCTTCAGTTCCTCTTATCCAACTTACCAGCTTATACTTTTGGCAGTCAATGAATATTTGTTGAAAAATGGAAGTTAAGTATAAAATAATGCCTGTGTTTAAGTGACACAGACAATAATCAAATGACCAGTCAACCAGTTCTCGTGAGAATGTCCCCTAGAGAGGGAAGGGATTACTGGACAGCTACTATGCTTCTGCAGCACTTCCAAACATGGCATTAAAATGAAGCGTGGCCACAGGGGCTCCACCTATTGGTGGCATCCAAAGTGGTCCCGTTCACAGAACTAGAAAGTGAAAGGTGGCTACCAGAGGCTGGAGGTAGAGGGGAAAGGAGGATCACTGCTGTTTAAAAGGTATAGAGTTTTAGTTTTGTAAGATAAAGAAAAGTACTGGATATCTGTTTTACAACCTTAACACTACCGAACTGTACACTCAAGCATATTTAAGAGGGCAAATTTTATGCTATGCTTTTTAGCACAATAAGGCAAAACCAAATTAAGTGTGACCTTTTGAATAACTTCCAACACAAGGTTAAGTATAAAAGGTAGGAATACATCTCCTCCCACCATCGCTTCCGTCTCCTAACCCCACAGCCCCCATCTGCAGAGAGAAATGCTTTTAATGACTTCCGTGTTTCCTATCAGAGATCTAAAACATATGGGTTATTTTTTTATTTCATTTTTTAATTTTTTTATTGCACTAAAAGTGGATCAGTCAGGGTTTTAACAGACAGGTGAAACCTATGCGATACACACATACACGCACGTGTGTATAAAGGCATTTATGTTATGAAATTGACTTAGGCAATCGTGGAGACTGGCTGGCTAACCAAGTCCACAGTCTGTACAATGGGCAGCTGGGAAGTGAAGATCACAAGCTGACGGGAGCCCCACAGCCACAAGCCGAAACTTCTAGTGCACAGGCTGTGGTCAGGAAGGAAGATTTAAAGAGAAGAGGGAGCAGCTGCCGACCCAGTGGCTATTTGGAGTGTCTGTCTCTGGGGATGCTTAAGACTCCACAGGTCTCCCAACTGATTAAACCAGCCCCACCCTGGATAATCTTTCTTCTTAGTAGGTATTTATTTATATATTTTTTTAATTTTTCAATTACAGTTGACATTCAGTATTATTTTATATGTGTTTCAGGTGTACAGCATAGTGGTTAGACAATTATATAATTGATAAAATGACCCCCCAGATAATTATAGCACCCACCTGGCACCATACATAGTTATTACAATATTATTAAATATATTCCCTAAATTATACTTTGCATCCCCATGAGTATTTTGTAACTACCAATCTGTACTTCTTAATCTGTTTACCTTTTTCACTCAGCCCTCCCACCCCCTCCCATCTGTCAACCATCAGTCTGTTCTCTGTCTATGAAATCTGTTTTGTTTGCTTAATGTGTTCTTTAGATTCCATATATAAGTGAAATCATATGGTATTTGTCTTGCTTTGTCTGACTTATTTTATTTAGCATAATGCTCTCTAGGTCCATCCATGTTGTCACAAATGGTAAGATTTCATTCTTTCTTGTGGTCAAGTAGTATTTCATTATATATATGTACATCTTCTTCATTCACCTAAATGCCCCAAATCTTGGCTGGTCTCAGATAAGCTCCCTTCTGATTACCTAAAAGCCAAGCGAATTGAGACTTAGTCACATCGGTGAAGTCCCTTCACAGCGGCGTCCATACCGGTGTTTGACTGAAAAACCGGGAGAAGAACTGTGTGCCACAGAATCCCCACAGCTTCTGTTCTGCCCTCCACGTGTCCTGGGAGAATTGTCCTTTAGTTCTCCCTAACCAAGAACATAGTATAAGCTCAGGCTAGCCAAGTTAACGTATCAAAACCATCACAATGGTACCATGCACTGCATGACAATACTGGCTCTTATATCATTCTTTTTAGCAGCTGCAAGACTTTTCAAGGCATGGGGTGTAACATAATTTCTTTTACTAGTGAACATTTAGGTTATTTCTGGTCATGTTTCTTACTTCCAACAATGCTTTAATGTTCACCTTATATAAATGTCTTTTCTTACATGTGCATATATATTCATAGAATATATTCCTAGGGGTAGGAATGTGGGGTCAGTCATACATGCATTTTTAAATTGTGTCAGATATTGCTAAAATTCTCTCCAGAGTAGGTACAGCAGCAGCTTAGCCTTCTACCAAATATTTGACATTTCTTATACCCAAGGGAGTCCTGCTTCCCTCTTTGTCTGGTCTTACCCAGCTCTGCACTGCCCTGTTCTTCCCCAGGCAGAAATCATGTTTTCAAAGTGTGAGTCTTTCCATGAACCTATATTCTTATCTTCTTGGATTTAACCCCTTTTACCCAAGTGGTTAGGGCGAATATTGAGTCCAGTGTCATTCTTTACAAGTCTAGCATGCTAGATAATACGTGATAAACCACTGGCGAGTCACAGAAACATGGGGTGGAAAGACACCAAAAAGAAGAGATAGTCTACAAGACATAGCTCACCCCATTGTCTACAAATTGTTCATACAAACTTATGCATCAGTTCTTAGAATCTGTAAGGCCAACTGTGTCCTATTTGATAAATTCTTTACGTTTAAAATTCTCTAAGGCAATTTTATTTTGGAGGATAACCTAATTAAAGAAGAATTACTCTGCTAATAGTAAATGTAACTCAAATGGTAGATGTAAGTGTGCAAAAAGGTTTTGACCTTAAAAAGTAGAGAGTATACCAAACATGTGACAGGAAGAAGGAAGTAGTTTGGTTTTTAGCTTGTACCTTTCACTTTTATTTAAAACCTGTACCTAGATGTGTTCTTAATTTAATAGTTTTACCTTTTCAGGATGAACTCAGAGTCCGACTAATGATGTGATTTCTGTTCAGTGAGGTACAGGACAGGTCGTTAAAGACTTTTAAAAATGCCTGTGCACTTTCAGGAGAAGGGGGATGAACTAGCTCAGATGTTTTAAGTTCAGAGATCTACAGCTGTTTGAAAACCCAGGGAATTGAATAGGAATAAAATTGTCCACATCAAACAAAGGCTATCCATGGCTTTGTGCCCAGTCTGATTTTTGGAGTATCAAAGAACTTCTCTCTCTCCATGGAGAAAATATCCTCACATATTGTAAATCAATAAAGCAAGAGGCAGAGAGAAGAAAGTTTGCTATATTCAAGCAAATAGATAGAGCAAGGGCTGGGGAGGGGCCTGGGAAGGAGCATAGGGAGCCAGGGCGAGAGAAGACGGATGCTGTTAAAGGGACAGAATCGGACAGTGAAAATCATGGGTGGAGACAGGAGCTAATAGAAGAGAGGGAGAGAAAAGAGAGAACAAAGGAAAGACTGGTGTGATTGATAAAGTGTAGGGGTGGGGGAGGCAGAAAGAATTAACCCACTAAGCCATTCAATACTTTTTTTTTTACTAAGTATCTATTACAGAGGCACAACTCTGAGGTCTTCTTATGTTTTATGACCTAGGCACATCACTTGTCTCACACTAGTCCTGGGCCAGGCACTTGACACACACCCAGCACTGTCCCGAGCCCTAGAGACACAGCACAAACAAGACGGGGCCCCTGCTCTGAGTGGAGAAGACAGAAGGAAGCTCAAACAGGTCTATATAAACCAGTGTGATACGAACTGTCAGAGGGGACAATCAGGAGGTTATGAGAACATATTAAGGAGCACTTAACTTTGTCCCAGAGAAACTGCAAGTTAGAAGAGAGACTGGAAAAATGAAAAGAGGAAAGTAGGAGAAAGACTAGCACTGGGTTGTTGCTGTTGATGACAATGCAGGTGATGGTGATGCTTATATCAGCCAGTGTTTATTTTTAAGGCACTGTATTTGCTCTCATCTCTCAAGAGCTAGTTTTTTTGTACATGGCATCTCCTATCAACACAAAAGATTTGCATAGAGCTTTTTATTGTCCCATTTTGAAGATGAGTAAATTGTGCTTTTGAGATTTAGGCAATTTCCTCAAGACCTTTTAAATGTAAACCCACCCATGTTCATCTTCCATCCAAGACTATGGTCTTTCCACTCCACTAAGATGCTGAGGAGAGGTGAGGAGGGCAGGAAAGAATTATGAGAGTCAGAAATGAAATAACAGTATAAGAGAGAATGCCTGGTCAAGAAAGAGCAAAGGAGAGAGACAGGAGGGGGGACCTACAGAAGATGAGACAACAGGGAAACGTGCAAGAGAGGACAGAGGAAAGGGGAAGAGAACACAGTGAAGAACAAAGGTAGTCCTTGGAAGAGGAGGTTTCCTGGAAGGGAAATGATGGCCATGAATTACTGCGCAGAGTGATCATGAATGACAAGGACAAAACAGAAGAAAACTGCTTGTGAGTGGAAGATCTGGAGAGTCTGATAGGAAATAAAGGGACAGAAAAGGGGACAGTGGAAGAGGGAGGGGGAAGGGACACAATTGAGGGAGTTCTGGAGTCAAACGGCAACCTTACAAAGCCCTAAAATTCCCCTGGGCCTGCCCCTCCACAGAGCCAGCTTCCTCTGTCCCTGAAAGTTCTCACAACAGGAAAAAAAACACACACACACAGACTGAGACAGGAGCCCTGGCATTGCTGCTACTGTCTCTCTGGACAACATTAGTGCTCTGAACACACACTCGCCACTTCTGCTGTCATCTGGGAAGGAGAACAGTGAGGAGGGACTATGGGTATAACACTGAGGAGGGAGGAATGCAGAAAAAATGTGGGTATGGAGCAGGATGTGGAGCGGCAGTGGGAAACATCGTAAGGTTTAGCCTGTTAGAACTTAAGTAAAATTTCAAGACCAACTCTTTGATTTTATAGGTGGGACACTGAGGCCTGTAAAGGATCAAAGTCCTGTCTAGATCACACAGCAAGTTGAGACCAAAGCCCTCCCCGTCCCAGGCTTCTGCATGTTGTAAACACTCTGACAACCCCATCTGTGATGAGGAGGGAAAGAAGAGACACAGGGATCCCGGCTCCTGGGTAATTAAAACGACGCTGAGGGCCAGCCTTGCTGTTCTGCAATTCCCAGAGGCAAGCGCCTTCACCTGTGGACAAGCCTCTGCGTTCTGGGAGCCTAGGTTGTGATACTGCGGATTTAAGCAGGTGCTGCTATTTCTGTCCTACTCTCTATTTTCAACCACAGGATGTAGCCTCCCTCAGCCACAGGAAGGACTTGTGAAAAGATAGGTCTGCTACTTCATTCCTTCTATTCCCACCCAGTCTCCTCTTCTGCAAACCATACCTTTAGCTCTGACTTATTCCTGCAGATGAGGGGTATTTCTATACCCCATAGGCTCTGGCTAAGACAATCTCCTTCCTGTCTAGAATGAGTCACTCTGGCTTCTGCAGGAATGGGGAGGTTACCTCATGTGGCCTCTCTTCTCTGTGAAGGCACCCTGGAGATTCCTTAAGCTGACATCAGTAAGCTTCCTAGCAAAGAAAAAGTGTTCAATATATGTGTGCTGGGTCAACGAATGAATGAATGAATGAATGAATGAATGAATATTTAAACACTCCACCTTTCATAGCAAGTGAGGAACAGTGTCATAACTAGTGGGCAGGAAGAGGGGTTAGAGACCATCTAACACAGCTATGTCATAACAAACTTGAAGAGAGTGCTTCATCTAATTCAGGCTCCATCCATGCTAGTGAGTTCAGAAGTAAATCAAGAGAATCTACTTATGAGAAGATGCCAGAGACAGGAAAGAACATGAGAGCATGAGTCTTTGGATCAACCCCAAGAGGTCAGTGTTTACGGGGTGAGTAGGACAGGGAGGGTGGGAGGAATCTCAGACTGTGCTAAGTAAGGAAGCCTCACAAAGACCATGTCAGCCCTATAGAATCATCAAGCTGAATTTCTCAGAGTCAAGAAGGGTGTCGAGAACAAGGGGAATGAGCAGGAGGATGAAAGAGAAGCAGCAAAGAAAGAAACTGTGGTGAAGAGATGAAAATTCTGCCATCCTGGAGCTGCCCTTTTGGGATATTGATTTAAGCAGTTTATTAAGAAACAAGAGACTCATGAAGAACCTTTGACCCTCCCCCCTTTCCTGCCCAAGAGATTCAGAAAAACCTGCTTCAGGCGGGAGATCTTAAAATGCCTCCTTAGCCTAATTTGAATTAAGTACAGAGTTGAGCAGGTGCCTGTTAGCTAGACACCCCTGGTATCCCATTGTTTCTCACTTGCCTAGCAAGAATATTCCGGCCACGTGTGTTCTGTTGTGCCCCAACTACCTATAAATCACCCATTCTTACTTCTGAAATCTAACACCCCCTTTCCCCACCCGCTTTCTCCTTTGCCCATAATGTCTTGTATTCCCAGTGTTGTCTCACTGTCTTTGGAATTTTCATGGAATCATCATGCCTATGTGAATTCCCCAAGTGCATGTATTAACCTTTTATTTTCTCCTATTGATCTGTCTCTATTAATTTGGTTATTAGCCCAGCCAGAAGAACTCCAAAGGTGGGAGGAGAAGTATCAGTATTTTTTAGCCGCTACAGTGGGTTCCTCCAGAATCAACAAATCGCGAAGGAAATGGCCAGTGAGTCCCTATAGGAGACAGTTCTGCGTGGCGTGGGCCCAGCTCCCACTCAGAAAGGCCAGTGGGGAGCGAGGTCCAGCACACAGGACCCACACCCACAGATAGGTTCTCTGGTGGGGAATCAGGCCCTCATTGTACCTGGGCCACTTTGAGACTTGCTTTTTGCTAAAACTCCCTCACCCTGAATTAAGGCAGCAAACGTTTACTGGGTATCTTTAAAGTAACTTCCTAAAATCTATGCTAAACCTTCCAAGGACAAGTGTAACCAGCTTAACCACTTTTCCCTTTACATTTGCAAATATCCTTCCTCTTTTATGTAATTAGCAACATCCTCTCCTTTGTTTTCTGTAACATAGCGAACCTGTGCATAGTAAATGAGGACCATCCTCAATGTAATGTGCCCAGAAAAGCAATAAAAGCCTGTCAAGGCAAGGGTCAAGGTGCACTCCTCTTGAGAGAGTAGCCGTGCCCTCCCTTTTCCTCCACAGGACTCGGTAGTCTGTGTGAATTTGTCCATTGCAGCCACAACATGCAGATTCCACTGAGGGCCAGGATCCTCATCAGGTCCCACGTGCTGTATGTGCTTGGCAACAGTGAAGAACTGCTGGAAGGAGGATATTTGAAAGAGCACTACTTGAAAAGGTTTTCACTGTAAAAGGATGGGAAGGAAAGGAGAGTCTGTAGGCAGGGGGTGGGGTGGCCAGCTCTTCTGACCCAATGGGAACAGAGAACAGACAGGTGATGTCTCTCCTGAGTTATCTCTGAGCTGGAGAAGGTATTCACAGTTGAAAAGGGAGGAGCTGTAATGGTCTCTCTAACAAAGAGAGTCTTCTTGCAAGTCAACCTGAATGTAAAAGAGCCTAAAGGTAATTCCAGAAGTGTTTTGTTAGTGTGTTTCCTTAAAGTAACCATAGAAAAATTAAATCAATACTTGAGACAGCAGAAGACCACTGTTTCATAGGAGGTAAGAGCTAGTGTGGTGCAATGAGCATTGGATAAATACGCTCTGCTTTTACCTGGATCTGTGAATTTTAGATAAATCCCTTCCTGCCCTAAGCCGCGGTTTCATTATTTGTGAAATAATGATAGTGCTTTCAATGCTTTCTGAGGCCCTTCTCTAGATTGTGGGGTTTTTTTCTTTTTACTTTTTGGTAAATATTTACAACATTCATCATTCTTTCTTGATCAGGTAATCTCTGGGGATAGAAAAATCGCTTCTCATTTAATCACTCTTACCTGGATGAACAAAAGAGAGGCTCTTCAAGCAGAGAACCAGAAGTCTCTGGCAGCAACTTAATTTAGAAACATGTAGGTAATTGCTTCGAAATCAGTCAGACTCTGAGGTCCTTGAGAACTAACCTAAACATTGAGAAGATTCTAGGCGTTTTCATATTTCAGCTCCTTGAAAGCCCCCTTCCTCACAAGCCTAAGTAAAATTGCTTCTTTAACCAAGGTCAGGTTAAATTGACTGGACAGGGGCACACTCTGCATGTGGCTGCAAGCCAGCGGAGCTTAATAACCGTCACCTGTCGTCCTGTGAACTTTGCGGCTGGGGTCAGCTGCACGTCTCTTTATACACTCTCTTCCTGCAGAGGCTTTTCCCCACTAAGAGCATTTCGAAAGGTTGCATGTAGTGATTAGTGACACACACACATTTAATCTTCGCTTGCCTTCCCTGTCTGGCTCCCCTCCACACTCACAGTCCTTAAGAGTTTTATGCCTGTATCAAGGAACTGTTTGCCTCTGTCTCTCTGTTATTTTCTTTTCTGTCTTATAAATTCTTAAAGATGTACTGTAAGTGAATTTAGTGAGAGGCGGGATGGATGGCTCCAGAGAACAAATTCTCTTCGTCTGAAGAACAGTCTCTGTACACAGAGAAGCAAACAGCACCTTTCAATTCTGTCAATGGGATTATTAAGCATTTATAGAGCTTTCCCCTCTTTCACCACACCAGCTACAAGCAGTTTAATTAGTTGGTTTTCACCCCAGAGTTGTAAAGATAGATGATTCAATTTATCCAACCTGAGATTAATTGCACGTGTGAACCCAGGCCCTCTGATAGAGTGCTCGCCTTGCCATCAACGCCCTCGGTGAACCTCTTGGGCCAGCACTTTTAAAGCCGTGTGACCTAATGCAAATCATTTCCTGATTCCAGGGTCAACATGAAAAAGAAATGCATTTTGCGACACCAATAAAGCATGCATTCTCAGTAGTAGTGAGACGATGGGCTCTCCCAAGGGGGTTAAAACTGATTCTTATGGGGTGAAAAAGTCTAGCTCTGTACACACACAACCCAGATTTATATACCGTGCAGAAACGGTTGTATAGTGTATCTGTCGCATTAAAGTTTTAGGGGGGGTGGGAATTAGAAAAAAGTCTTAAGACTTCTTTGGAGGGGCGGTGGTGGCCAAGAAAGGAAAAAAGGAGAAAAGGTTGAGAAACCCTGCAGCAGAGAATGAGGAAAGGAACTTGCAACGAGCAGCTACAGCTCCCCACTCCTCAGGCCTCCATCATCTTCACAACCTTGTAAGGAGGCCAGAGATGGGTGTTTTCTTCTTTTTTTAAGGTACATCACTATTTTATTAAATTTGTTGGGGTGACATTGGTTAATACCATTTATATGTTTCAAGTATACCATTCTATAACACATCATCCGTGTATTAGATTGTGTATTTACCACCCAAAGTCAAGTTTCTTTCACTCACCATATACTTGACCCCTTTTACCCTCTGCAACCTCCCCCCACACAATGCCAGTTCATTTAATGAAAAGACTTGGGATAGGAGACAATTGAGCGAATATGTACAAAATACTTTTTAAATGATAAAGTTCTATGCAAATATAAGGTGTTATTATTGGTAATTTTTGATATACATAACAGTTAGCTGTTAGTGGAAAACAAACCACGCAGAAGCTAGTGGCTTAAAACAAGCATTTATTTAGCTCCCAATTCTGTAGGTCAGCAAATTAAGCTGGATGCAGCTGGGCAGCCCCGTATTGGCTGGGCTCCCTCTGCATCTACAGCAAGCTGCAGGCAGTTCTGCTTCCTCAGGTTGGCTGACTATTGGCTGTTCGTCTCGGAGGAGGCCTGGTGTCTGTCATCCTCCAGCGGGTTAAACCCCGTTTGTTCTCACGGGCTATGTGCAGGGTTCCAAGAAGTCCAGCTGACGTGGGGAAGACACTCAGAATCAACACACTCCCTCTTCAGTCACGGAGTATGTGTCAGAGCAAATCTTGAAGACAGCCCAGTTTCAAGCAGTAGGAAAATCAACACCATCTCCTGATGGGACGGGCTACAAAGTCACACTGCAGAGCTGGTGGGCAACAGGAATGAATTGCAGCCCTTTTGACAAGTGATTGTTCTCAGCAAAACATGACTAAGTGATGGTCAATGATCTATCTACCTTGTGAGCTAAAACATACCCTTACAACCCTAAACTACGGTAGGAATATCATCACCATGCCCTAGCTTTGGATTCTTGAAACCGTGCTTGGCATGTGTGAGTCAAAATGTTAACACAATATCCTCTTTCATAAACATCGTGGAATAGTGGCAAAACAAGCACTTGCGAAACGCTGAGTGAAATAATTCAGTCACAGAGGACAAATGCTGCCTGGTGCCACTTATAGGAGGAATATAATATAATCAAACTCACAGAAGCAGAGAACAAAAGGGAGGTTGCCAGGGGGTGAGGGTGGGGGGAATGGGGACCTGTTCCATGAGTATAAAGTTATAAGATATACACGATAACGAAGCTGTAGAGCAGGGGTGTCAAACTCATGTTCACAGGGGGCCACATCAGCCTCGCGGTTGCCTTCGAAATAACTTTAGGACTGCATAAATGTACCTACTCCTTACTGCTAAGGAGTTGAAATTACATTCTGCCCTTTGAAGGCAACTGTGAGGCTGATGTGGCCCCCAGTGAACATGAGTTTGACACCCCTGCTCTAGAGAGCTTTGGTACAACACAGTGTCTACAGTTGACAACACGGTGTGGTGTACTTAAAAACTGAAGAGGATAGATCTCATGTCACGTGTTCTTATTACACATACACACACAAAGCCAGGTGACAAAAAGAAACTTCTGGGGGTGATAGATACGATTGCTATGTTGATGGGGTAAGGTTTATTATAATGATGGTATAAGGGGTGTGTGCATATGGACAAACATTTCAGAATGTATATACATGATTAAGTTCATGCAACTGTTTGTGTATTAAGTATATGTCAATAAAGCTGAACATTTTAAAGAAGGGATTGAAAGAGATACGGTCCTTTTCCAAAGCTTGCTTAAAACAGCTTCCCTTTGAGAAAGAAAGCTTAAAAGGCATGCTAACTGCCACTCAACTCAAGTCCCCAGTTCTATCCAAGCATTAAGTTAGGGCCTCAGAAAGCTGAGTAAATGCTTGGACACCATTATATCAGCCTCACACAAGATTGCCTTCCCCCAGTTATGATTTAATGTCACACCCTCTGCCTTTATGGAGGGCCAGTCGGTGAATCACCCAGGAGAACAGCTTTTCTGCATCTTTTGTAAAACTCTTGCTGTAGATAACATGCACTGAATGATGTTTGGGGGTTTTTTTTTAAGATTTTATTTATTTATTATCTAGAGAGGTGGGTAAGGGAGGGAGAGAGGGAGAGAAATATCAATGTGCCAGAGAAACATATATCACTTGCCTCTCGCACACCCCAAATGAGGACCTGGCCTGCAACCCAGACATGTGCCCTAACTGGGAATCGAACCAATGACCTTTCCATTCACAGGCTGGTGCT
The DNA here is from genome assembly GCF_022682495.2 of Desmodus rotundus. NCBI lineage: Eukaryota > Metazoa > Chordata > Mammalia > Chiroptera > Phyllostomidae > Desmodus > Desmodus rotundus. The sequence goes on along the minus strand of NC_071387.1, from coordinate 12,979,867 downwards.
CAATCCACGGAGCCACACCAGCCAGGGATATGTTTTGTTTTGTTTTTTCTTTAAATACTGTTGAACATGCTAAATTTCTTCTTGGGTTAATGTCCAGAAAGAATTTTCTCTACAGATGAAATTATATGGTTTCTATTATTACATATTTTAAAATGTTTTTCTTTATAGCTTCATTGCCAGGAAGAAAACTAATTGTCTCTGTACTATAATCTTCTCAACTCAAAAGCTTGAAAGTGCCAATACATGTTTTTAAATGCCCTTTCAAATAACCTTAAATGTTATTTCTCCCACTTGTTTTAACTGCTAAGTCACCTTAAGCCATTTCAGAAGAAGTCAAAGGATGTATTTTAAATATCTATGCTTTTTATAAGTGAACTAGCATCCTGAGAAGATGTTTACATAATTATAAGTCTGGGTTTGAAAGATCAGACCTTCAGATGCTATTTTTATCACCCTACATGCAACGATAGCTAAGCTGCCTCCACAAGGATGCGGGTGCCTGTGTTTGGCTCTTTGGTACCAATAATTTTCCTTTCCTGTCCTGTGGTTGTCTGTCTTGTAGACATGGCAACAAAATGCTACCATGCATTATGAGACATTGTGGATGCGGACGTGTGTGAGTCTTCTTCCTCTGTGGCTTCAGCTCCTTCCTCATCTCTAACATGACCCTTGTCATTGTCCCACAGTCCCACTCTGGAAACAGAGTATAGGCAATGTCCTCTAGAGTTGTTTGTGGACTAGCACACATGAATGTTCTGAAGTTCACTGACTAACACACCTGTCCAGGGAGGTCTTCTGCACCCAGGCCACCTCCCCCTTGGCTGGTTCAGTAAGAGCCCATAAAGCTCACAAATGTAATTCTTGCTCTTCAATCCCATACACTGCCTTCAGCTCTGCAGCCACATTTAGTCTGTCTGCCCTTTGGCTAAAGAAGCACGAGGCATTTCTCCTGCTTTGTCACATGCCATCAACTCCCTCCCATTTTGAGGAGTAGGGAGGCAGGGGAGATGGTAATAGGGAGAGAAACAGAGAAACACACGCAGACAAAAGCACCCATTTCTTTAAAAATTTGTTTAGGATAATTATATTTAACACATGTTATTTTACAATGACAAGCTAATGGGAACCAAACTGTGATACAGAAAGAACAAGGATCCCTAAAAGAAATAAAGTTATTTTACACGAAATAAAACTAGCGCAGGCTACCGGATGATAGAGTCACAGCAGGAGAATCACGGAGTCTGTCAGAGCTCACATCTGAGACCGTGGAAAGAGCACTCAGAGTCAGCGGCCTGGATCCTACTCTTGGATAAGACCTTGCAGCTCTAGGAACCTCAGCTTTGGGGGGCCTGTGAAGTCCAAGTGCAGTATAAGGTGGTCTCCATGATCTTATACAAATAAAAAAAACCCCATGACTCTGTCCACAAACTAGTGAAAGCAAAGGGCACACACTGGATTCGAGTAAGTGCTGTACCAGCTGCTCTGGGGTGTACCCTTTCTTTGCCGTGTTTAATGTGGCATTCCATATGTTTTTGTGACTTCCAAAAAGGCCTGGATAGCCAGCCCCCTGGGCTCTTCTCCCTGCAGTACGGGCTAAAGGGTATAGGAAGGAGGGGAGGGGTGTGCCTGGCAGAGACTTCCTCAGGGGTGCTGGCACGGAGAGTTTAAAAATGCACCTTAATAAAGTCACCATTAGTTTAGTGGACAGTTACAGCATTCAATTTATTTGTTTAAATTACAAATCATGGTGAAGGATCGTGGAAGAGGTTTAGTTAGCCCTCCCAAAAGCATGAACTTAACTTAAAAACAGAAACTGAGCACCTATCACATCACATTGAATACTGTCTATGTTTGTCCCACACTGCTTCCCCGCCCCCCCATAGGCTGTTCTTCCTTGGTAGGAAATATGATTATTTTTTAACATTTTTATCCTCAGCCAAACCAATGGAGGAGTCTCGATATTTGTGGAACTAAATTGAATCCCTCTTATCTGTTTCCTAAATGAAAGCCTATTTGAAAAATAAGGCCACTGTGTTTACGTGAAACAGGGGATGGAGACGGCAGGCAGAACAGATCCTTAATCCTGTGAAGTTCTTTATCTGGGGTTTATTCTCCCAAAAGCCTTTATAGAGGCATGGATTTTTTTTTTGGTAGCTATAAGGTTTTAAAAAGCAATGTGAAACCTTGAACAAGGAACAATTTTACACTGTACAGTTCATCAATAAAATCAGTTATGGAGAATTATGTAATAAATTAAATATGAGATGTAGGTGGAAGTAACAGCACTTCAAGATATCAACTTCATGTCACATTAGAGCAGAGGCAGACAGGTATAATATTCATTGAATAACCTGCCACTATTAACAAGCTGAGAGGGGAGTAGTAGGTATTCAAGAAATGTCATTTCAATTTTCAAGGAAATAATACAGTTTATCTTTTATGACTAATACTTCAGAAGTGATATTTAAAAAAATCACTCACTGAGACAATATTAGGTTGAACCAATATTAGGTTGAAGGTACTGTTTACATAAGTAAAACAATAGTTGGATGTTGGCATGTTTATAAAGTGACAAAGGTTCTCTCGTTGACCAAACTCCAATCGGTCCCCTTGGAACTCTTTATCAAGAAGGCTCCATCCTTGGGACAGTTCTCCAAGAGCCCAGATTTAGCAAGAATCCTGTTAAGTCAAGTTGGTTTCACCAAATTTCTCACCCTCAATATTTGATCACCTACCTCATCTTCCAGTGTCCCCCGAAATGGTATCTTATCACCCCGGTGTGCCCTCATCAAGGAATCCTGTTAGATCAGTTCAACAATAATTACCTGGTCTCTCTCATATTTTCCATCCACTGACTCCCTACTGCCAATCTGTATCGTAGCCATGAATTCCCACTCTTCCTTACATTCTGAACTGAGCCCTGCTCTATACTGAGGACTCATTTCCTTTATTACAATGATTCCTAATTAAAATCTGCTTTTGCCACTTTAACTACTGTGCAGCTCTGGTTTTAACAGTGGTTCAGTCTAAAACTCTAAAACGGTGCTAGAAATTATGGGATTCAAAGATGAATATAGCTCTTACTATATTAACTCATTGATATCCTAGTTTAATTGATAAAGAATGTGAGGACACTAACCAAGAGATTAATAATTAAATGGGAAAATGACCATAAATTGATTAAAAATAAAATCAGGAAATCTAAATATTATGTGGAAATTTTAAATTAAGATCCGGGAAATCAATTAGAAAAACCTTCAAAATATGAGTTTCCTAACAGCCAAGACACAGGAGAAAAAGTCAAAAGAATACTGATTTTTCACATAAGTGAAAAGCCTGTCAAAAGTGAAAATTTGTCACTTTGTTCTGACTCTACAAGGAAATGAATGTTCTGTTTAATTAACATATACCTTTCAATCAGAAAGCTAAATGAGAAAGAGGTGTTTTCGTTGTTATTGTTTTTATGTGGTGATGGTGGTAGGGGTGATGTTTTTAAATTTTAATTTCTTAGTGAGATACCAGAAAATAAGAATCCAAAAGGAGAATTTTGGGGGGAAAAATGTGGAGAAAATATCATTTGAATTGCAGTCACACAAGTGTCCAGGATAATGATATTTAACATACATGAGATGTAATATGTACCAGACATCATTCTATATATTTCATGTTTATTAACCTATTAATTCTTACAACAATAGTGTGAGGTAGGAAATATCATTCTTTCATGTTTCATACATGAGAAAACTGAGGCATCAACAATTTAAATAAGTTTCTTGAAACCACACAGCTGGTAAGTGCCAGAAGTAGGCTTTAATGCAGGCAGTTCAAAGCTCATACTTTCTTTTTAAAAAAAACTTATTATTATTTTTATTTTATTTTTCATTTACAGTTTGCATTCAATATTATTTTATATTAGTTTCAAGTGTTCAGCACCGTGGTTAAACAATTATACGCTTTACAAAGTGTTCCCCCAGATACTTTCCGTACCCACCTGGCACCACACGTAGTTTTTATAATAATTATTGATTATATTCCCTATGCTGTACTTTACATCCCCATGACAATTTTGTAACTACCAATTTGTATTTTTTAATCCTTTCACTTTTTTCACCCCATTCCCACTCCTCCTTCCCTATGGCAACCATCAGTCTTCTCTCTGTGTCTAAGCGGCTGTTTCAATTTTGTTTGTTCACTTATTTTGGTCTTTAGAATACACTAAGAAGTGCAATCATATAGTATTCTTCTTTCCCCGACTGACTTATTGACTTAGCATAATACCCTCTAGGTCCATCCATGTTGTTGCACATGGTAAAATTTTTATCCCTTTTTATGGCAGAGTAATATTTCATTGTATATAACTACCTCCACTTTTTTGTCCACTTGTCTATTGATGGGTTCTTGGGTTGCTTCCATATCTTGGCAACACTGCAATGAAAAAGGAGTGCATATATTCTTTTGAATTAGCTTTGGTTTCTTTGAATATATTCCCAGAAGGAAACTCCAAACTGTTTTCCACAGTAGCTGAACCAAACTTCATTCCCACCAACAGTGCACAAAGGTTTCTTTTCTCCACAGCTTCACCAGCACTTGTTGTTTGTGGATTTATTGATGACAGCCAGTTTGACAGGTATGAAGTGATGTCTTATTGTCATTTTAATGTGCATTTCTGTGATGGTTAGTACATTGAGCATCTTTTCATAAATCTCTTGGCTATCTGTATGTCCTCTTTGGAGAAGTGTCTATTCAGGTCGTCTGACTATTTTTAATTGGATTTTTTCTGGTATCCAGTCATATGAGTTCTTTATAAATTTTGGATATTAACTCCTTAAGAAGTGTATCATTGGCAAATATATTCTTGCATTCAGTAGGCTGTCCTTTTCCTTTGTTGATGGCTTCATTTGCTCTGCAAAAACATTTTAGTTTGATGTGGTCTCATTTGTTTATTTTTTTCTTTTGTTTCCTTTGCCCAAGGTGATATACCAGAAACATATATTGCTAAGAGAAATGTTTGAGATTATACTGCCTATGTTTTCTTCTAGGAGTTTTATGGTTTTGAGTCTTATATTTGCATCTATAATCAGTTTTGAGTTTATTCTTGTATATGGTGTAAGAAGGTGGTCTATTTTTTGTCTGTTGGTGGGTACTGGGGTTGCTTATTTTTGCATATATCTGTCCAATTCCCCCAACAGTATTTATTAAATAGACTGTCTTTTCCTCATTGTATGTTCTGGACTTCTTTGACAAATATTAATTGACCATATATGTATGGGCTTATTTCTAGGCTCTATTCTGTTCCATTGATCTGTATGTCTGTTTTTATGCCAGTACCATGCCATTTTGATTACTATGGCCTTGTAGTATAGTTTGATAACAATTACCAAGATACTTTCAACTGTGCCCTTCTATCTCAAGATTGCTATGGCTATTTGGGGTCTTTGTGGTTCCATATAAATTTTTGGATTATTTGTTCTAGTTCCGTGAAATACACCACTGGCATTTTGAGAGAAATTATATTGGATCTATAGATTTCTCTGGGTAGTACGGACATTTTAATGATGTTAATGCTTCCTATCTATGAACATGGTATATCTTTCCATTTATTTGTATCTTCTTCAATTTCTTTTTTCAGTACCTTACAATGTTTTAGTACAGATCTTTTAGCTCTTTGGTTAAATTATTCCAAGGTCTTCTTTTTAATGCAATTGCAAATGGATTTTTTAGTTACCCTTCTGATAGATGATCAGTGTTTTGAAATGCAATTTTTGAATATTAATTTTGTAATTTGCTATTTTACTGAATTTCTTTATCAGATCTAGTAGTTTTTTGGTGGAATCTTTCAGGTTTTCTATATACAGTATCATATCATCTGCAAATATTAACAGTTTTATTTCTTCCTTTCTTTTTTAGATGCCTTTTCTTTCTTCTACTTGTCTAATGGCTTTAGCTAGAACTTCTAGCACTATGTTGAACAAAACTGGTGAAAGCAGACATCCCTGTCTTATTCCTATCTTTAAAAAATATGCTTTTAGCTTTTCCCCAGTTGAGTATGATGTTAGCTGTGGACTTGTCATATATGGACTTCATTATATTGAAACATGTTTCCTCTATTCCCACTTTGCTGAGTTTTTGTCATAAATGAGTGCTGGATCTATCAGCACGAAAAGCTTTTTCTGCATTTATTGATATGATCACATTTTTTATCCTTCATTTTTTTTTAATATAGTGTATCACATACACTATATTCATGGCAGCTATTGCACCAATCTTGCAGCCCAGGAGTAAATCCCACTTGATCGTGGTGTATGGTCTTTTAAATGTATTGCTGAATTTAGTTTGCTAATATTTTGTTGAGTATTTTTGCCTCTGTGTTCATTAGGGATATTGGCCTATAATTTTCTTTCTTTGTAGTATCAATTTCTGATTTTGGGATTAAGACAATGCTGTCCTCCTAAAATGAGTCAGAGCTCGTAGTTTCAATGGCTACACCATTCTTCCTCTCTTAGATCTACTGTCTTCCGTATTTATAGACCTTTAGAAGACTTAGAAATTAACTCAACATGCACCCATCTCCACTCACAACACAGACAAGTGTGGGGGGTAAATAGTTGGTGACCTAGAAGAAGAGGTGCTCATACCACATAGTGTTGCCCGACAATGTATACAATGGAATAAGTGTAGATACAACTCAGGATACTATGGAATGTGGTGGTGAATGATTTCTGCAGTTTATTATCATGGAGACTTTCAGGACATTTTCTAATTTTTCTCAGTTTCAGTGGTCTCAATCATAAAAGAAGGACAATGATTTCTCTCCCATTGAGTTCGTGCAAGGATTACATGATATGATGTATAAAAAGTGTTTTTTAGTGGATTGTCTGGCTCTGGCTTGTCTAGACACAACAAAGGGTACCAGAGATGGTGGTAGTAATGATTAGAATGCACAGCCAAAGGACCAAGCCTTCCAGTCAGGACTCATGACCCCAGAAACCTTAGCTGAAGCTCTACAAGGAGGAGTAGAGAGCATCAGGTTGATCTAAATTGAGAGACTACCAGACCCAAATATTCATCAAGGGGAAAAAATGGAGCAGAAAAAGTGAGCCCTCACCACGACGTTAGGACAAATTCCTTTTACAACTTCAGAAAAAAAATAGCGTAACTCCTACTGGCTTATGAGTGTCGTCAAACTACAGGGCATTATAGCTGAAAGAGCCCACAGAGTTTCACCAATTCAACTCCTCCACTCTAGAATTCCTAGAAAATGAGGCTCAGAGAGAAACAAACTCTTCAAAGTTCTAGGGCCAGTCCATGGCCAACCTGGCTAGTGCCTCTCACACAAAAGTTCCTTTTTGCTTCCAAGCCTGCCATTCACTCCTTGATAATAATTAGAGGTCTTCTGTGCCAGGAACTAGAGATGCAAAGATAAGTGAGATTTTTTTCCTCGTAGCTCAGCCAGACATGTATCATTGAAACAGACTAAGGCGGGAAGGAAATGAAAGGATTAAACTAGAGAAGCTATAGAGATACACACTAATTTTATAGGGGTCATAGGAAAGGACTGCCTGACCTTGCATGGCAAGAGAAATAGTCAAAGATGGCTGAACCAAAAAAAAAAGAGATACCTAGAAAAGGAGAAAATCTCTTTTTCCAGGAGGGGGTCTGAGAAGGAATGAAATTAACTATCCCTACTTAGAAAGCATAGACCCCACACCCAGGGAAAAAGTTGGACACATTCAATCACAAAGGATCGACCAAATGCCTCTCAATGCAATGCCCACTGCCTTGCTCCCAATCCTCTGCTCAAGCAGGACTCCTATTAATTCTATTTTCTAGGTGAAGAACCCTTAACGCAGGAAAGTCAAACAACCTTCCCATGTTATATGATGAGTACCAGAAACTGGATTCAAAACCCAGGCATCCTGGCTCCAGATGCACACAATTTTAACTACCTTAAATACAATGCAATATCCTTCTCGGAAAACCGATCCGCTCAAAAGTGAATCTACCCTCAAATAGAAACACAATGCCAGGGAAAAGCATGCAAGAAATTTGGCACATGAAACCAAAATTCATGAACATAAGTTTATTTTAGCTTATATAGTCAGAATTTACTTGATAAATTTAACTGCATGCTAATTCGTGAAATGATCAGAAAATGAGCCAGGTCTTGATTTTTTAACAGACATTTTTCTGACAAAATTGTATGATCAAATGAAATGAAATCTTTCACTTTGCATTTAACTTTCCTATCATGATTAGGAGGAAGGTAATTTTTGTAAAAATATTTGAGAGATTCATTATCCCCTCCCCCTTCTCCTAATCCTTTGATATTCAAATATTTCCCTTTTGAAGTTTCTAATCATAGTCCTTGTTGGTTTTCTCTTTTTCAATTGTTAATTGGTCTAACTCAGCCTAATCCTCATTTGCCACTGGCTCTGAACGTGATTCCAGAGAACCTCAGCATCACTTCCATCAACTTCATGATACTGTGTAGCTTTCACAGGCCTGCAGTTTCATCCTGCAGGTGATGAACACTGTATTCTCATTATAATGTGGGTGCTTGGAATATTTTATAAAGTCAGTGATAGCCTAAACAACCACACGAATCATTTTGACAAGATAGGAAGAAATAGGGTAAATACCTTGATTGAGACTGATTTTTTTTTCTACCACTAGTCTTTTTTAAAATGTTTTTTTGTAGTGAAGAATTTTTTGGACAGCCATAACTATCCAAACTCAAGTAATGAGCACTCATATAACAAGGATCCCACATATATACAGATATCTTGAAATTCCCCAGGGTTCCAGAGCTGCCAGGGGGAAACAAGACACCCATCTGCTCAGTTAGAGAAGTAGAACATCTTGGGGAAAAAAGCAGGATAGATTTTATAAATAGAGTTGTATTTTATGTGTGTATTCGGCATATGGAATATAGCTCCTACTAATATATTTCCCCAAGTTTATGGGTAGTGCCAATTTTCTCCAGCACTTTGATGGTTTAGGACATGCTGTGAGCTGCCCAGAGACAGTGGTTCTCTGGAGAGTTGGACTGTGAACAAGCCCAGTGACCTAGTTGACCTAGTTGATGTTCCCATTGCCTGGAGTGGATAAAAGCCTTCTGAAATTCAGCACCTCCCAGCACCATCCTTCTCCCCAGGGGAAAAATAAATAATTAGTTCTGTCTCTTTAATCTGCAGATTTCTTGTGATGCTGGGGAAGGGACGCTTTCATGAAGAAACTTGGAACAAAATGAGCTACCAACTAGTAAGTTTGGGGTTAGAGGACATCGCAAGAGTCCACATAATTCTATTTCAGCAGTGAAAAGAAGGAAAAGGAACCAGTTCTTCAATTCAAGGAGAGTTACTGGTGGGTATGTTCTGTCTCCCCTGCTATGCCCAGGGCTTTTCTGCAGAGCTGGTTTGTGTGCAAAGAGCTGGCCATCTGGTGTGTCTGGGGTGCAGGAGAAGTACATATGTCTGAATGCAGGAGGAGAAACGTAGACTCTCAGCTTTTCAGAGCTGAGTTCCAGAATTTCCTGTGTCTCAGGAGCTTCCTGGAGCCAAGAAGTAAAGGAACAAATATTGCCTGGGGACTGTTCTTTCAGTTTGAAATTTAGCCTTGGAATCCATAAAGCCCTCTGTGCCTAGCATGTGACTCAACTCTACTCAAGTTCACACATTTTTAGTAAGCTTCTTGTTTCATGACAGTCACTGTGAGAGTCACACTCCTGTGTGCACACACACACATACACACCTACTAGCTACCTAAAATATTTGAAATTCTACCACAATTACTGCAACAGAGGTGAAAACAACAGCTCATTGGTAATGTATTGTGTCAAGTTCAACTGAAGTCTCAGTGCATAAATTCTCAGAATTAGAAGGGACATCAGATGGCCTTAAATTACCCTGTAGCGAACTATCTACACTGGATAGTAATCAGAAAGGGTTATTCCAAGACCCTGTTTCAACTCTGAGATGTCATGACCTTAAATATTATATAATATGAGTTGCTGCTTCTCAGATTAGAGTGTCTATACTTCCAGGAGTGTGCCAAGGACCAAGTTTGCAAGATAGTAAGTATTGCAAAGGCTATCTTAAAACAAAAAGGGACTTATTGTTAGGTGGAATGCAAAATGTGTATGAAATTTTGCCATAAAACAGAAAACTTCATAAAAGTGACGAGTAAGCACTTGGAGACCATATGTCTGAGATTATTCCACTGTCATTTCTAATTCACAGAAGGTATTTCCATATTTTGAGTTGAGGTCTGTCTTTCCTCCTCACCCTGAGTGTTAAATGACCTCTATGCAAGCGGTCGATCCTTTTACTAATCACGATTTTCAGAAGAGGCCCCATCTTCGCTTTGTGCTGTCAACATCTTGGAGCAGTTTTTATCTGTGCAGGCAAATGATCTGTCAACTCTATTCAGATCATTTGACCAGTCAAACCTATTTGGAACCCAGATTCCACAGCTTTCCTGCCACAGAACCAGTATTCAACCAGTTCTAGGACCCCAGGAAGACCATTCTCTTCTTGGGCCCCCTTCTTCTTTTCTGGACAGCATGAGGTCCAGAAAAAGAAGAAGAGGGGGCCCATGGACTGGTCAAGTCTGAGGCCAATGCTCTGCATCCTGAGCAGAAGCTCAGAGCTGAGACATTTTGAGACCCTCAGCATTGCCCTTAAACTCAGTGTCCTACTGCATTTATTACTTCAGAATAACTTCTCCTGGCACTTCTAAAATGAGCCCGGCCTCCAGTTCCATAGTCGCCCTTAAAGACTAATATTCCGGCTGCTTAATTTCTCTGAATAGGTACCAGAGGTGAGCAACCGCATGAGAGCAGCATACCAAGTAGGAGGGGGTGCTGTTTGCCCCAATAAAGGATCAAACAATAAGCTAGGGATGCCCATGCCCTAACAAGTCATTGCTGATATCTTGGAGGGCACCATAATGCCACGAGAAAAGTTTAATAAGTGAGAGAAACCCATGTCCCAGGGGTTTAATACTCTCCAGCATAGCTAAGTAGCTTATCCACACCACCCAGCCCTGGCTAACAACACTGTAAACACAAACTCTCCCCTGGCATTCAAGCCTCTTCATAAGCCAGGCCTGTTGCCTTTCCTAGTCCAGCTTCCTCCTGCTTCTCAATGCTTCTCTCTGTTCCTTGAACATGTTTCGTGCTTCTGTGCATCTGCAGGAGCTGTTTTCTCTGCTCCTCCCCCAAATTAGCAAATTCCCTATCCATCCTTCATGATCCAGATTAATTAAGCCTGAGCTTTGGAGACGCATGGAGCTGGGTTTGAATTCTTATATTCTAATAGGTGTATGGCTTAGGTAAACTATTTCTGAGTTTGTAAATTGAGTACAACAATAATTATGTTACATAATTGCTGTGATTAGCACATTAAATGCAATTTTCAAAAATTATTAGTAAAATGCTTATCACATGGTTGACACTTGTTTATTTTTATTACTAATGGCATTTTTACTGGATTCAAATCAGTATTTGTTTCATTCCTAATTCCTCGTTCTTAATTATTATTCAGTAATAACCCTTTTATTATTAGAAGCCAGGGATCTGCACACTTCCTACAAGGGAGAGAATAGTAAATACTTTAGGCTTTGTGGGCCATAAGGTCTTGGTCGGCTCTGCCATTGTAGCATGAAATCAACTGTATACACTCTAAAAATGCATGGGCTAGAGAGTTTTGAACTCTATATCAGACACCAGATTTTATTCATTTTTTAATGCCCAACAATTAGTTTAGATGTCTTCAAATTAAGGCTCATGGGCCAAATTTGGCCCTCTACTATTTCTGAAAATAAAATTTTATTTGAACCCAGACAGTCTCATTGGCTTATATATCATCTGTGGATGCTTGTGCACTACAATGATAGAGCTGAGCAGTTGATAACAGATACCCTGTGACCCTCAAGACTAAAATATTTACTATCCTGAGTTTCCCAGAAAAAGTTTGTCAATCTAACCCCATGCTTGAGAACTATTTGTTGAATGAATGCAGACTGACAAGAAATAGCCAGAATCAACAATCTGGCCTTAGTACCTTGCAAGCTTTAGCAAAAGCAGAAGGACAGAAACAGGAGTCAGAAATCTTGGCAGATTCAAAGAGATCAGAGAACCAGCAAGAGCGATCATGGACTTGAGAGTTGTGAGCCTTGGTCCTAGAGCTGGTAACTCTGTTCTGTGCTCCCTCCTAGATGTTGATGGCCATGTCCCGAAAAGGAAACCAAGGCCCAGCGAAGGGAATAGTTGGCCCAAGGTTGTATACCTGGTGTGCACTGAGTTGGTATCTGCCTGACCAAAGTTCGGAGCTTTGTACGCGATGTGTTCACCTACTAGAGACACAGGCTAAAATGCTGGCTTACCCCCCACATTGGATGGTTACAAAAGAGCTTTTAGTACCCTGCAATACTGATCTTTTATTTGTTCATCAGTGCCTTCCTAGTTTATGTTTCAAGATGATCAGCTTAACGGTGTGCTTTGTGCGTGTATGTGTGACAACTACCCATAAAATTTTAAAAATATGTTGGAGCATTTCATAGATGAGTAAATCTGTAACTGATGAGGCATGGAATTCCCATTCAGCCATTTTTGGCCTATACTATTCTCTACCCTGGACCCCTTCTCCAAGGCTCATCATGTTAGAGTAAGATACTTATGATTTTTTTAGAATGATTTTATTTTTTTTATATATCTCCTATGTAGCCCAATATCACCATGGGACTTTGGGTGTATCAACAAAGTTTTATATGATCATGACTAATTAGTGAATTCATGTAGAACTCCTTTTAATCAAAGACAAACTATTTTTTCATTTTTGCAATATCCAGCTGCTACCCCATCTCCTACATTATTTATAGATATCTCTCATAGTCAACCAGATATGCCATTTCTTAAAGATGCCCACAAAATATAAAAACCTCAGCGGCTGAATTGAACGTGGGGGTGGGGGAAGAAAATTTAGCATTCATACAGAAATTTTCACTGCGGGCCTTTTGGTGTGTGTATCAATTTTAAACTTTGTTCTCTGGGAGAAATACAAACTACCTATCTACAGCAAAATGTCCCCGCAAGGTCTGAGAACTGACTGCTGATCTTGGAAATGCCTAGCCAACTGTTTCTTAACCCCTCTTCCTGCCACTGCACACCTTCATCTAACGTATTAGACCCCTCTGCGAACCCCAGCTCCCCAACGTGTACCTTATCCTTGGAAATAGCATTTCCAGGAATGGAGCATTCAGCCTCTTGAAGGTCTCACTCTCACCTGGTATCAAGTCTAATCATATGAAAATGTTACCAAAAGTCCATATGCTTTAACTTTCACCCAATGTCCCTTTTCCTGACTTTAGGGCCAACTCAAGCAAGTCTCCACCCTTTAGATATAAAGTACTACACAGAGCTGAAAATGACTATCATACTTCTCCCTGTAACTTCTTTATTTTCAAGTTCAGTATCTTCCACCCATTTACCCATGCCAGTTAGTTTGAAGCTCCAGGCCACCTCCCCTGGTCATAATCTCACTGACCAATGCTGACTAAGAAAGCCTTAAGTATCTTGCTTCATGTATCAGTTGTCATATTTGACAAGAATTGAATTTGATCACACGGTTAAAGGAGTAATACACACATGCATGTCTGTTCTTTTTGTGAAATAATTTCTTCTAGAGTCTAGATCCCTGACTCTACAGCTAGTGTGGGGGGGGAGAGGAGGTGGAGGGACTGAACAGAAAGGAAAAAGGACTCATGGACGTAGACAACAGCATGGTGATTGCTGGGGGGAGGAGGGGAAAAGGCGACTAAATGGTAATGGAAAAACATACAAAAAGATTAAATCATAAAAAGAAAGGCCTTAATAAGATGTTTTCATCTCTTTTTCACCTGTTGTCATATATTTCTATCTTCATGTTTATAAATGATAATAAAATTATTATGCTTAAAAGAGAATGACTTGCATGAGTTCACGCTGTGAAATGACAAATCCATGCAAGTACTTAAAGCTAAGAAACTAATATTTAAGTGGAACCACTATGTGCCAAGTGCTTTGGACATGTTTTCTCGCTCAGCCTTTGGAGAAAGCTCCAAGCTTTCGTTCCTATTTAACAGAGGGTGTGACTGAGGCTCAGAGAAAGGGAGGCCTTCAGGTTACTCAATGGAAGCGAGCCGAGATCTTCATGACTTTTCCAGAAGACCAGCCTGCTTTTCAACTGAGAGTCCTATTTACCTCAGAACCCTTGCAATCTTAGGCCAACCATATTGCTTCTTTCTGAGAAAAGTAATTATTCATCTTTTCCCATAACTACAAAATCTTTGAGTAGCAAAAGACCATATGGAGGTTGTCGAGTCCAACTTGATTATGAAGAAGGAAGATATGCACTAATATTGGGTTCCTTTGTACTATAACATCTAGCATTCCATGTTTTTTTGTGAAATTAATATCTTCAACAGAATTCATCATCACACTCACCCAAACAGGTAGTGTCACCTTATGACATCATGCTCACCATAGCAACAGCTGTGCATTAGCAGCATATTGTCTTCCGTTAGGGATCACAGCAAAGAGTTAACAAAGTATGACAGCTTCAGATGCTGATGTGAACAGGAGGGGAAGACGTGGAAAAGGTGGAACAGGTGTGCTGCTTCCCCTGCCAACAGTTCCTTAGACCTGAGATGAGGTGGGAGTGAACATGTGAATAATCCTTAAGGAACAAAAATAATCTTCTAACCACCCAGCCAATAAAGAGAAGATAAGAGGGGGATAGAAGAGGTAGTAGCAGTATTCTAGGGCCCTATTTCCAAATGTCAGAGTGTTAGAAATTCTTGATCCTTTCTCTGCCTTTTGCCCTTGAGCCCTGTCATAGCAGAAGGCGCGTGGAATTAAGATAATCGTGGGTGGAAATGTTTGACTATGCCAGTTATTGGCTTTTCACACTTGGGAAAGTTCCCTGATCTTTTGAATCTTAGTGATCTCATCTATAAAAAGGGTGTGAGATTTGCCTCCTGAGAGTGTCTAGAAGACCAAAGGGTCATACAAGTAGGGTGCCTGATGGGGAAAGCCCTCAGTGTCCCTTTGTCCTTCTAAGTGGTTGAAATTTAGTTACTAACGATGGTGGTCAGTGGTGGGCGCATGGACGGCCAGTGTACCAATTTCTGTACTTTGCTGCATGTGTGAACTATTCCCCAGTTGTTTGGTTTCTAAATTAAAATGTGTCCTGTGTTGAAATCCCACTTAGATGATGGGTATCAGTTCTAGATACATTTTCCTCTGTGAGCTTGTTCAAACCCCTCCACTTCTCTGAACCTTGAAACTGTATGAAGAGAAAAATAAATTTCTCTGGTCCTGTTATTCCTTGCCGCTTATATCACACTTGAAAATAATTTAGCTGTTAAACATGCCTTTCAGCAACCGTAGAGTTATCCATCACTGTAACTGCAACATCAAAATTGGATATTTATTTCTATTCTTCCTGTTTAATGAATTTTTCTCTAACGAGATTTCCACAGGGAGGTTTTGCTTTTTGCATCCCCAGGTTGTAGCTCAGAACCTTACACAGAGAAGGTGCTTAATGCATACATTTTTTTTGAATAAATAGACACATAACAGATATCTTTATTTAAGATAAATATTATACTTAAAATGTCTGCAGAATATTATTGAATACCTATATGAGTCTACTCACTCAAATAGCCAAATGTGCCCTTATATATGTTGGCATTTGTCTATATCTCTGCCCTTTAGACTTTTGTCCTTGAGGATCTCAAGCTAAGTCTGTTTCTCTGTATGGCTCTCTTTATCTTTCTAAATATACATATGCTACTGTCTTTTTTCTCTGCCTTTTTCAGTCTCCCTCCTTCTCTCCTATACTCAGTCTCCCTCTCTTTAGAAGCTTTTTCCATGGGACTCTCCTGCCAACATAATTCTATGTGAGTTACATTTGTTTGCAAAACCTTTCACCGCATGAAGAGGTTCTATTTAATTAGTCAAAGTTCAATTTTTTTTGTCCCTGACAGAGCATCATACATCACCAAGTCCGGAGAGTCATTAGCTAGGAAATAAATCAGGATGGAAGAAAGCAGGATAGAATCCTAGAAAAACTCACCATGTCTCATGCTCAACTGTGCCCACCCCAAGGATCCAGCTCTCTCAGGACCTCAGGGGCCATCCCTGCTTGTGAGGGGCACAGTGAAGGAAGCTGTTGTTCACCCCCAGCAGATGCCCCATTACTGCTGCTGAGGACAGAGCAGGAGATCAGAGAAATTGAGGGTTGACTCTCTGCAGTGGAAAACGTCCCACCCGGGAGCTCCCATGACTGTTGTGAGAGAAATCATTTACCTGCCAGAGCCTCTCTCACTTCAGGTGGAAGGTGACTGCTTCCAGCCTTGGCGGGTACAAATGAGAGCTTGTTCTCACATTCATGTCCCACCCAGTGTACAACCTTTAGGGAATGCTGCTTTAAGGTTATGATAGGATTGGAGGTAAAACAGGGATGCAGAATGTCTTAAAACCCCCAAGAAGCATTTAATCTCTATATAAATAATGTTAATTTGTTACTCTCTTGGTGTTAATGCTCTCTGGACCTCAGTTTTCATGTCAATAAATTGGGAATTATAATGGCCACTCTATTTTTTTCATAATTATTGTGAGAGTAAAAGGATAAAATTAACAGTGAGATGTTAGGATGACACATGGTTTACTTTCTTAAAATTCTCAAAAGTAACTTTTTATCATATGTTGGGATTCAAAACAAAACAACACATGTGACCATGAGTCCCACACGTTCTGTCCTCCATGTGGGCAGCTGTCATGTGGCAAGAGAATACTGGACATAGCATGCCCTTACCCTTGATGACCATGTGACCTCAAGTGTATCTGTGAGCTTCAATCACATCTGTAAAATGAAGACAGTGGAAGTCACCTATCAGACTCTTGCTACAAACAGAATAAGCTCATAAACATGCCTACTTTTTTTTTGTCTCAAAATATCATTAGCTAAACATGATTTTCTTGATAGCTTCGATGTAGCTATACAGTCATCACACAGTGGATTTGGTATAGAATGTTATTCTTCTATGTCATCATCATTCTCTCTCCTGGCTTTTTGCATCAGTTTCTTTCTCTGGAGTCCATCACTTAGGCAGCTTTTGCTAACTATCACATGCTATACAAAGTAGCTTGCATATATTTCCTCATTTACCCCTCTCTCTGTCAAAGATAGGCATTTTCTCCATTATACCAAGAAGAGGTGAAAAAGTGTTCTATAGTCAGTGAATGGAAGGCTTAGGATTCAAGGTCCTCATTATTCACTTCTGAAGCTGGGGCTCATTCCTCTTTATCCCACCACATCTCCACAAGCTTTCTCTGGGACCTGTAGGAACCTCTCAATCTGCCCCGGGACATGAGATGGGTTTTGACACTCAGGTGTAAGGAACCGGCAAGCCTATGGTCAGGTTGATTTTCTAAGCAGCAGCTGGTGTGCTTGCTTTTCTGCCTTTTTCTTCCAAATGTCATAATGCACAGGCCAGCAAGTGACCGGAGCCTGGCAACTGGTAAACTGTAACAACAGTAACACTTTGCCTCAGTACAACCTTTTATGTAGAGGCATCGGAGGACTCCGCTGACATTAATTAAACCGCACAGCATCCTAATTCTTTAAGGTCAGGATTGCACCAATTTTAAAGAGAGACAAACTGAGATAATAATGACTCTCATAAAAGGACAAAAATCAAGATAGATCATTTGTCAGAATAGAGTCTGAAGCAGATAAGAGAGGCCCGGTGTCTAAGTCAACTAGAGCAATCACTTGGTAAGTGTGTCAGAGAAAGCACCAGGTGTGAAGTCAGGCGACAGGGTTTTGACCTGACCTTTCCATTGTACACCAGGGTGGCTAGAATTAAGACACTTTCTTCTTTTTTTTTTATTGTTGTTCAATTACATTTTCCCCTTGTTACTCTCCCCTGACCTACCCACACCCTATATTCAATCCTCCCCCTCCTCGCCCCATCGTCTGTGTCTATGGGTACTTTATACATGTTCCTTGACTTGACCCTTCCCCTTTTCTTCCCTGTTATCCCCCTGAACCATCACTCTCAGTTTGTTCTTTATTTCTATGTCTCTGGTTCTATTTTGCTCACTTGTTTGTTTTGTTGATTAGGTTGCACTTAGAGGTGAGATTGTATTGTATTTGTGTTTTACCACCTGGCTTATTTACTTAATGCATGGATAGGATGGCATAGCCACTTTCCCTTTTCATTCTGCATGTACCCATCACTAAAACAAGGCAGCTGCTGATTACTGCCTTACTTCGAACTGCTTCCTTTCCTAGCAATATGGTCTTAAGGATACTGTGCCCTCAGTTTCCTACAGTGCTTCCTGTCTTGTGCTTCCAGCATGCTGCAGAATCATACTGGTGGGAGGGTGCGGGGTAGGAAGGGTAGGTAGGGAGCTTTCAGAGAAACAGAGATTCCCCAGAGGCCCACCACAGAGATTCTAATTTAGTAGATCTGTGGCTAGACCACTCACTGGGGACTCAAAGCCTTTGCACCAGAGTGGGTACAATGGTCAGGAGGTGGAAAAGTTTCTGGACTCCTTGACATGGGAGCCCCACAAAATCTGGAACCCTGATGAATGTAGGAAAGAAAAAATGGAAAAGCAATAAAAACTGAAGCCCTAAATCCAACTATATGAATAATACTAAGTCTAAAATGAACTCAACCTTACAATTAAAAGGCTGAGATTGTCACATTAAATAAAAAAGCAAGGCATAGTGCAATTGTGTGGTATTTTAAACATAAAGCCACAGAGAGTTTGGAGGTTTAAAAATGTAGGGAAATGTCATGCAAACATTAAGATAAAGAAAGCTGAAGTGCCTATACTATCAGACAGAAAAAATAGACTTTGAGACAGGATTATTATTTTTATTTTAAAATGATTTCACATGTACATAAAAAAATGTAAAATAAAGAATCTCTATATGCTCTACACCCTGATTCTCCAAATGTTGATATTTTACCACATTCCTTAATATCATTCTCTCCCCACATCTCTCCTCTCTCTCCCCAGCCCTCTGCCTTTGTCTCTTCACCCGTGTTACGATCTGTACACACACACAAGCCTGCAGATCTTGTTGTGTATTTTCCCCAGAAACTAGGGCAATCCGTCGCATAAATCCGAATACAATACTCAAAGTCAGAAATTAACATCGGTACCATATTATTACCTAATCTAGAGATCCTATTTAATTTTTCCAATTGTCCCACTAAGGCCTTTTTGATAGCAAAATACTTTTGTTCTTTGAGTTCAGAATTTAATCCAAGATTAAATGTTGCACTTAGTTATGTCCCTCTGCTACCTTTAATGTGGAATGCTTATTCAGTCTCTGTCCTCCATGACCTTGAGGCTTTTTGAAAATCACAGGTCTTTTTTGTAGAACGCTCCTCAGACTGGCCATGTCTGATGTTCCCTCGTGTCTGGCTCAGGTTATGCATTTTGGGCCGGAGGACTTTGGGAGTGATATTGTGTCCTTTTCTCTGCAAAATGTTAGGGGAAAAAATGATGTCTGTCTGATTTCTGCTAATTAACTTGTCACTCAATAATGATGGTGTCTGCCAGATTTCTCCTATAAAGTTACTATTTTTGTATTTGTAATTAACAAGTATCTTATTGGAAGATTCTTTGAGAATGGGTAAATATTGTGTTTCTCATCAAACTTTCACTTATCGGTTTTAGCATTCATTGCTGATCCTTACCTGAAGCAATTATTAGCGAGGCGATTTCCAGTCGAAAGCAGGGAGTATAGCCAGAGATAAAGAGCAACAATTAACACTGAAAAATGGTCAACTCATTAGGAAAACATAGTAATCATAAATGTATAATGCCAAACTAAAGAGCTTCAAAATACATGAAGCAAAACTGGCTGGATTAAAGGGGAAAAGAGAAAAATCCACATTCACCTTGGAGATT
The DNA here is from genome assembly GCF_022682495.2 of Desmodus rotundus. Lineage (NCBI taxonomy): Eukaryota > Metazoa > Chordata > Mammalia > Chiroptera > Phyllostomidae > Desmodus > Desmodus rotundus. The sequence goes on along the minus strand of NC_071387.1, from coordinate 12,959,892 downwards.
TTAAAATACATGAAGCAAAACAGACAGCATTTTTTTTAAACAGAGACAGAGATAGACACCATCATAACTGAAGATATTAGTAGTACTGTTTTCAGTAATTGCTAGATAACTGCATTTTGTAAGCTGTATGATTGTCTAACCAGTTTGCTGTACACCTGAAACTAATACAAAATACTATTAAATGTAAACTATAATTAAAAAATAAGATTAAAAAAACACTAAAAAATAATCGGTAGATAACAAAGAGTCAATAAGGATATAGCTCTGAAAACACTGTCAATCACATTGACATAAATGCCAATTATACCACACTACACCCAGAAACTACAGAGCAGGCAAATTTTTCTAGTGTACACCGAATGTTCATCAAGATAGACCACATGCTGCGCTATTAAGTAGGTGTCCACAAATTGTAAAAGGTGGCTGTCTTATAGAGTATAGTCTCTAATCAAATGGAATTATATTAGAAATCAACTGTAAACTAGGAAAGTCCCAACTATATGTAAATTAAAATGCTACTGAAGTGCATTAGTCAAGAAGGTCCTTGTAGACAAGTTCTAAATATAGATTCCACTGTGTGATGCCCTTAGGGGGTCTTGGGAGATAAAAAGGAATGCAATATTTCACTATTTGATATTTGCACATTGCAACAGAGAAACGTACAGGTAAAGAAAGAATGACAATTGTAATTAAATATGGATTGCTGATGTTCAATCCCATGATTTGGCAGACTTGCGTTGGCGAGGGACGTAAAGCATGAACCAGCCCACATGCCACACTCTACCGACAGGGCAGAGGGATTCCCCCAAGCACACACAGGAAGGGGCCCAGTGCATTCTGGGGAGCTGCGCCTGCTCTTTCCAGATTCCAGCTTCTAGAGAAGGTGATATTATTCTGGCTTCAGGGAGCTATAGAAATGACGTCACAGCAGCAGTTTGACCCGGCAGCACATCCTGCAGGAAAGCCACCGATCTTTCTTAGAATGAGAACAGAATACTTCTGAGCAGCTGACCTGGTGAAGTAAGATACGTCTATAGCTACATGTACATTTACATAGTTTCTTTTCTTTCGTTTGATCTCCAGTAACTATATTTTTATTATGAACACTATTCTTTATGCATGTATATATATATATATTTTTTTTTTTTTTACTTAAAAGTGAAAGTGAATCCAATGCTTAAAACAAGGAAAGTTTTCCTTTATTTCATTACCCTTTTAGAATATTGCACTGTCCCCATTATTTTGGGAAATAAATTAGTGCTTTAAAATGATTAGGAAACTAAAGGGAGAAAAGTCACACTTGATTTGTGTTTTAGGCGATGAACTTCACACTTGAGAGGGAGAAGGGACCTGAGATACAGCTGTGTGGGTTAGGAATCAGTGTGCTAGCCAAATGGGTGTCGAGAAGAGAACGGTGGGGGGCAGAGGGGCATTACAAATTAAGAAAAGCAATTCAGTGAAGAAGTGACTCAAAAGGTCAGGCTGCTAAGAGTCCCTGCAGGGCGAGAATCAGAAATCACACGCTGCAGCCCACGCAGGCCCACATGACGGACCAGAATAATTGATGATACAAGAGCCAGGATCTGCGTAATTCACAGGATCTTAAACCGCCCACAGACGTGCAGCCCAACTGTCTCTGCAAAGACGTCACGGAGCTCGGGCGATGGTGGGAGGGTTTGAGGCTGGGAGGTGATAGGGTAGCAATATGAAATAGGTCCCTAACCCACGCACCACGTTCGAAGATAAACAAGGAGCAGTGACCACATGATTATCAAATGCCCACTTCGTGTGAACGTCTGTGCCAGTCCCTAATCATAAAGCAAAAAAACGGCGTTGGAGTGGCTGCATAGCTTCAAAACTTAAGTCGTCATCCTCCTGCTCCTTACATCTGCCTTGTGCTAGCACATTCAAGCCCGCCTGGGGGAGAAACACATAGCTGGCTCCCAGTGGGGATCCTGGTGTTTTCTGTCGCTGTACTTTCTGTCTCTTGAAGAGGTAAAGGGCATTCAGGAAAGAGGCTAATACCTGGTCCCTGCTCTTTTTAAAGCACCATTATCCTGTCTACTATTAATCAGGGCTCAGTTAGTGACTCAGACTTGACCAATCAGATGAACAATCCTTCCTGCCTTTGGAGTGGGTGGAAAGGGACAGGTCTGTTGTGGAGAGAGGGGCAGACTGTCCCCATCTGCCATGTTGGGGCCTGGGCAGTCTCCATCAGGTGTGCACATTTCAGCGTGGGTGAGTCTGGCTGTCGTCCCCTAATCAGTTGTCCCCTTGAGTGGATTTGAGCTTCTGGTAGCTGTCTTCAGTGCATCCTAAACCCGTGTTGCTGTTACCCTGAGCCTTATACCCATGACCATCTCTGAGATTTCTCCAAAACAGAGCAGAGAATACTCAGGCTGATATGTAGTGAACTGGGGAAATCTCTTAAGCTTTCTGGACCTGCCACTTTCATGAATGTTTGGATTTATTCACCTGGTGCTGAGCCTAGTTCTGGGAACCTTGGGCGCAAAGTTTAACAGCTGCTGGCCTTGAAGTGCTCACAGTTTATTAGGGGAGGTCGAAAATCATATATGCTATGGCAGGCTGTGTCAGTTGCTAGGGCTGCCACAACGAAATTACCACAGGCTGGATGGCTTAAACAACGGAAATCTGTTTTTCTCACAGTTTTGGAGGCTGGATATTCAAGATCAGGGGGTGAGCAGGGTCGGAATCTTCGGATGCCTCCCTCCTTGGCTTGCAGATGGCCATCCTCGCCTTTTGTGACCACACAGTCTTTCCCCTGGGCATGCTCATATCTGTGTCCTAATCTCCTCTTCTTATAAAGACATCAGTTATTCTGGATTAGGGCCATCCATGACCTCATTTTACTTTAATTACTTCTTTAAAGACTCTAGCTCTAAACACAAGTACTGGCAGTTAGGAATTCACCGTATGACTTTGTGGAAATGGACAAAATTCAGCCTATAACACAGGCACTCTGTCGAATGTAATAAACAAGAAAATGTCGTCCTTACTTTTGAGATGTTTTCAGGCTAGTGGGTGAGGCAAGGCCCCATCTAAATATAAGTCAGGAAGGGGGACTAGAACACGTTAGAAACTCAAATAAATATATTTGCCAATAAATAGTAAACAAGCATTTGGAAATGGTTCATGGCAGAGATGGCAACAAAGTGAGGACCTGACTAAATGGTGGTATATCCTCCCTCCCTGTCGCTTAAAACATTTGTCCTTGTCAGAACTTTTGTCTGCCCACCCAGCAGTAAACTCTCGACACCATAATGCTGTAACGGGGTGAGTTAGGGGGGCGGGAGGGGTGAGAAACGGGGGCCTCCGGTTCAAAGGCCACATCCCATTCAATAAATGCAAACTCTTTTTTTCTCAGAGATCATCAAAGATTGTTGTTAATTGTTGCCTTTTAGCTAAATGATCCTAATTCTCTCAAATAAGCTTGTATGAGAATGAGAAGGAGACTTAGAATTCAGTGAAACTGAGGGGGAACGTGAATGGGATTTAGGGAGAGCCAGGAGCCTCTAAAACAATAGTCAATTTTTAAATTATGCATATGATTTTGCAGATAGGGTCCATATTTCTTACTACATCGAGGTCATTCTTTGATGTCTTAATCACAGAGATTAAAAGAAGGCTGAGACTTGGAAGAACAGCAATGGAATAAATAGAAAGATCATCAAGAGCAAAGACGTGTCATTAGAAATTAAGGCTAAGATCATTCAAACCCTTGTATTCCCAATTACTATGTATGGATGTGGAAGTTGGACAGTGAAGAAGGCTGATCAGAAAAAAACTCTATTAATTTGAAATAAGGTGTTGGAGGAGAGCTCTATGGATACCCTCGACTGCCAGAAAGATGAGTAAGTGGGTCCTACAGCAAAGTAAGCCTGAAACATTGCTGGAGGCAAAAATGACAAAATGCTGAAGCTCTCCAACATTGGCCACATCCTGAGAAGACTGAGTTCTTTGGAAGAGACAATAGGCTGGGAAAAATAGAAGACAGCAGAAAAAGAGAAAGCCAAATATGAGATGGATGGACTCCACAGAAGAAGCCATATGTGTAAGTGAACAGGAGCTGAGCAGGGCTGCTGAGGACAAGACACTGTGGACATCACTCATTCATAGGGTCCCCAGGAGTCAGAGCTGACTCGATGGCAGGTAACACACACAAAGATCATGTCGCTCTTTAATAGAAAACCCTCCAAAGCCTTCTTCCCATGGTACCTGGAATAAAATCCTTTCTCATTACCAGTACTTACATGGTCTAACCCCTGGTTATTCTCTTACCTTATCTACCACTCTCCCCCTGACTCCCTCCACCATAGTCACCCCAGCCTGCTTTCCAGTCTCAGGACACTCCAAAGTGATTCTTGCTTCAGGACATTTGCACCAGTTTTTGCCTTTGCTTGGCCCACCCTTCCTGAGATCTGTTGCTGGTCTGGTTCCCTCTGGTCTTTCAGAACTTAAATATCACTTCCTTGGCACCAAATGATTATCTATATCAATCATTGTTTATCACCTTACCCTCATTATTTGTTTATATTTTCCTTATATCTCCTATCACAATCTGAAATTATGTTCTCTTGGTTTACTTGCTTATGTTATCCCACAGAATTAGAATATGAGCTCCATGAAACCAAGACCCATGTTCCTGGAGGTTATCCAAACCTCTGCAATTGCATCAGGCACATAGTAGGTGATTGACACATAGCTGAGGCATAGATCCTCAAAGTGATCCATGACTGGTTACTGCATATCATGCTCTTTAAACGAACAAACAAATAACAAACAAGTAACAAGTAAAGAGGTACAACTGAGAAACACCAATTGCACTGAATCTGTTCATTTTTAAAATGACACCCAGAGGAGCTCATTCATTTTAACAAACCCTGTAAGGAATCATTCCAGCCCTTTTGTTATCTAGGAACTCTAGTTTGGACCTAATCCAATTGTCAATGTTCTTCCGCAAATGTGGCACTGGGGATACTTCGTAATAGGCTGACTGGAAGAGAGCAAGACGATCACCTCCCTTCTCCTGATCCCTGCATGCCTCCTACAGTGCTTTGGATTCTCTTTCAGTATCTTCTCTGAGGCATCCGGCAGCTTATTTCTTGCCGTTCTTTTGGAATCAGTTGCCATATTTTCTGTTATTAGTTATTACCAATCCAAACAAACACTTTAGTTTCCCCAAACTCTAGAAAGAGGTATTTTTTAAAAGGCCATCTTAATTATACATAAGCAATGGAGAATCACAGAGGATTCATTAACATAATAAACAGAAGTCTATTTCCAGCATTCACAAGCAAGGTGATATAAAAACAACTAATATTCACTGCTCAGCGACTGTGGGTTTCTTTTCCAATATCTCTGCCTTTCTTAGTTCTGGGACTCTATTCTCATAATTTTACCTGAGGGGAAAGGGAGAATTTAAAGAGCAAGTGGTTCCTGACCTTTGCCTTGAGAAAGAAATAGAGATGAGAACAGAAATACTCCTGATAGAGAGTCTTTCAAACAATGGAGATGATGATAAAATATGAAAAAGGGTAGAAATGTGAGAAGAGCATGGCCTTAGCACCAGAGAGACAGGAGATCTAATCCTAGCTTTGCCACTTACTAGCTGCACGACCTTGGACCAGCAGTATAACCTCATTGAGTCTATTTATTCCTCTGCCAAATGGCATTATCCCTGCTTCATTGGGTTATGAAATAAATTTCCATGCATGCATTTCCCAGCATATCCTCAGAAACCTTAATTCCGTTATCCAAAAGCAATTCTTTAGCATTGTTCTCCACCTTTCCCCTTCTCCACCTCTTCAGCTTTTCCTCACTTGGGAAGCTGACCTAACTTGATTCTTCCTGAGGCCTCAGGGCTGGATCTAGAAGCCAGCAGGCTCTGGGTGGTCAGTGCCTGCCAGTTGGCAAGGAAGAATGGTGTTCTGGAAGTGGGGGTTGAACTGATGCCATTGGAGATGGTAGCAGATACTTCCTGGTTGAGTCTGAGTTGACTAAATCACGGCTCTGTGGTTTGAGACAGAATCCCAATTATTTCCAATTAGGAGATGCAAAATGACAGCTGCTCTTATCACAATCACCCCTCACTGCTGCAGACGAGGCCTCATTCAGTTGAGAGTTTTAACTAGGACTCAAGATTTGTGAGAGCATCAACACCCATCATAGTTGAATTATTTAAATCTCTCTCTCTCTCTTTCTGAACCTGAGGTCCCATACTGCTTAGATAATGGGAGTCCTGGGAAGAGGCAAAAGACAAGAGAAGAAGAAATGGGTTTAGAGTCCTACTCTACCACTTGTTGACTGTTTGACCTTGGACAGCTGGGATCCTCTCTTTCCTCATCTGAAATGAGGATAATGACTGAGTCTCACGATGATGCAAGCGAGTGCCCAGTGTGGACGGGTTTTGTGAATGTGGAAGGGCCAGACACAGTCCTTCAGGTCACAGGAGGCCTCTTCATGGCGACTTGAGCCTGGTCTAACTAGTGAAAGGAGAGCTACAGTCAGATTTAAATGATGCACAGACATTGTAAGGCTTAAGCCAGTCATTTAACCTCTCAGAACATTTTCTTTCTGTCTTTCAAATTGAAGTAAAATTAATAGTAGGATGCTTGCCTTACAGCGTTTACAGTTTTAGGAGTGTAATGTAGAGCCCTTTGTAAACTGTAAAGTGCTCTGTACACATGAGCAATTATGTTCTTAGGGCTTTTTCTTTTTTTTTTGTGGGGCGGGAGGGTTGGCACCAGTTGAGTCAGCTGAATGCTCTGAGCAAGAACAATCTGTTTTCTTTCCTCTTGGCAAAGAACACAAAATACAGAGCAGCTCATAGAAACTGGGGCAGGAGAGAAAAGTTAACTCTCTCTCTCTGCCCCCCCCCCACGCACAAAGTCACACAGAGACACACACCCCCATCCCCATAGAGTCCCCCAAGTCCAGCATCCAAAATACCACTGCAGAACTTGGGAAGTGGCCTCATTTCCTAACCAGTTTCTGTATCTTTAGTCCCGATGCTCACTGCTCATTGCCCAGATATAGTGAAGCTCTAAATTAAGAACAAGTCCCTGGCTCCAGCAATCCTCGTCACATTGTATGCAGCCCCAGACTTGGATCCCAGGTGACTGGCTCTGCATTTCTTTAGCCTCCCCTCAATCCCCAAGTCAATCAGTCTTCATTATGTTAATTTTATGTCTGAAATCCACCAACTTCAATTCCTTTGACACCACCTCGTTCAGGCCACCACACCCTCCCCTCACTCCTCCCCCCAACACTCCTTCCCAGCCTCCCTGTCCCCACTTCAACTCCCATTTACTGTGTTCTCACTCTGCAGCCAGAGAGACCTTTTTAAAATGCAAAAGTCACTCCTCTGCTTAAAACTCCTCAAGATCTTGCTACTTCTCTAGAGTAAAAAAAAAAAAAAAAGTGTCTTAGCTCATAGGATGCTGCATAACCAGGCTCTGGCTATTTATCTGTTCAGCCTCTGCAGTACACCCCTTTGCCCTCCGAGCACCAAAATTCCTGACCCTCTGTTTGGGGAACCTGTTCCCTCTGCTTCAGTCTATTCCTGGAATGTCTCAACGAGCCCCTCCTCCTCTGCTTACTTTGTTCCACTTACAACTGACTAATTCCTCACTCTTCCTGTAGGTACCAGTGCACAGGTCCTTCCATCAGGAACATCTTCCTCAGTTTCTCACAATGGGTACTCTACATGCTCAGGCACTTGTACTTTTCCTGTATGGCAGTTATCCCAGCTTGCCACTAAGTAAGTATTTCTGTGATGACATAATTAACGGCTCACAAGATTCTGAGCTCTGAGAGTGCAGGAATCCTACATTTGCTGACCACATGGTCCTCAATTTCCACACAGTACATAGAACAAAATATTTCTGAATGAATGAACAGGAATCTGGGCAGAGCATATAGGTGCTCAGTAAAATTTATTATTGTTATTATTATTGTAGATATTCGGAGAAAGTTGGTTTCTACTTTGCTCCATTTCTTGCCTCCTCTAAAGAGAATTTCCTGCAAAATTTTATTGATGATGCCTTTCTTTTCTGATAAATTATCTGCATATCAAATCCCATATCATAAAATGTATGGATTTTGTAATCCACTAATTGATACATACTTGTAACTCTTGCCTCTCCTGAAGTGCAAGGATTGCTGTATGGACTCGTTTTATCACCGTTGCACCCACCTTAGTGGAAGGTGTGCTGAAGGTATTTGAAGAATTGATTCAGGAGATCTGAGTACAGTTAACTCACTAATTCAGACTTCTCTCATTTGCATTTTGGAGTGAGTGGGTCAGTAGCTCAGGTCTAGGGGGAAGCTAAGCATATTCATAGATAAAGCCAGTATGTTTATACTGAAATGGGATGTTTTACGAAGAATTTTGGAATTAGTTTATTGTTAGTTTCCTTTAAGAGGAGAGTAACTCACAAAACTGAGTGGAGTTGCATCCTAAACACTTTCTACTTAGAGGGACGTCCAGTGATGGCAGCATAAAGGCTGATGGGTGTTCTCTGCAAAAAAAAAAAAAAAAAACAAGTGTAAACTTAAACCCATTAAATTTACTCAAATGCCCACTTTTTGAGAAACTCAGATGAGTGAGAAAGAGATAGAAACAGATACACACACACACAGAGAGATGCAAAGAATATAAAAAATGAATTTAATTTGGGAAATTCACTCAACGCTGCATTTGATGCACGCGTGCTCCATAGTGTATCAGCTGTTCTCACATCATGGAGACATGTCTGAATCAGCTGTTCTCACATCATGGAGACATGTCTGAATCAGCTGTTCTCACATCATGGAGACATGTCTGAATCAGCTGTTCTCACATCATGGAGACATGTCTGAATCAGCTGTTCTCACATCATGGTGTGAGCATCTTGCCATGATAGGCGTGCTTGTGGTGTTTAAAGAAACAGTTATACACAATGACCCGCAAACCAAGTCAGCCACTGGAGGAAGGATATTGCATTCTCTGCATAGCAGGTAGGAGAGCACAGTGGTTAAGAGCACAGTTTCTGGAGCCAGGCTGGTTAATTTTTCAACACCTAGAATTACCATTGCATAACAATAGAACATTAGGCAAATGACTCAATTCCTCTGTAACAGTTTCCTCACCTATGAAACAAAGATAATAATTGCTCTTCTGCATAGAATTGTTCTGAGGATTGATGCCCTTTTATCTAAAATGTCTGGCACAGAGTAAGTACTATATAGTTACTGATGTGTTTGTTATTATTTGAGTGGTTTTCAAGAGTAATTGAGACCAAATACAAGTTTTGCATTCAGCACTGACTATGGAAAATAACTACCAAGGAAGATACAGCTTCACTGTACATATGAGATAATTACAAATCATTTTAGATCATTATTAAGCAGGTCTTCGATGAGCCTAAGACAATAATTTGTTCACCCTATTCAGGTAACTGCTTTTGATTTCTTTCTGCACACTCTTTAAACGGACAAATAGATACATGTATATTTAGTGCTATTCTAATAATTTGTTAATAGTCCTACAGACCTGACTTTTCATTAATTGCTACTTCTGTCTACCTCTAATGTCTTTGGAAATAGTAGTGACTATTTCCAAAGTCCAATAGGACTTGCTTCGCATTATTCAGCATAAACTCTAGTTGGCAAGTTGCAGCTTCCTGGGTGGCTGAACGTCTCTTTGCCAATCAGCTGCAGAAACCTATGGAGGAGGCGACCGAAAGGACATAAAGCATAAAAATTCAAAGCAAGGCCTGAATTCAAATCCAAGAGATTCAATTCAAATTCAGGAGACCCCGAATTCAAATCCAAGATCTGTATCTCACTTGTGGCTTTGGATATGGTAATTAAATTCTAAAGATTAATTTACTTTTCTGGAAAATGGGGGTGGGGTTGACAGTGGCCTATGTTTCATGAGATTTAGTGAGATAATAAATGGATATTATCTACACAATATAGCTGACTTATAAATACTAATTATGAACACACCTACATCCTAATGTGAAATCCCTAATTCTCTTCTCTTCATTTAGGTATCCTTGGCTGAGCTAAATAAAACTCAGAGTTGGGAATTATTCCTAGATAATTTGGGAGGCTTGTCTTTCAGGAGATCCTCTCCTAGAACACATCCTTCCTGCTCACAAGGAATATTCAAAATGGGTAGCTTTTGATATATTTTACACATCCTCTGGAATTGTAGACATTCTTGGGGTAAGGTAGGTTAAGTAAAACTTTGTTAAGAGGATATCTGAACACTGTCCCTGCCAGCCATTGTTTTAGGAAAAGGTACTTACCTGTTAACCAAAAACCTAACAGATTCTAAAGTTGATGTCAGTGTGTTCATTGCCGAAGAGAAATAAAGCAGGATATGCAGGTGACAGACAAAGAATAAGAGGCTCTGAAACGCTCCTCCCTCATTGTCTCCGTCTGTCAAAATTTCACCTGTCTCTTAAAACCCATCTCAAAAGCCACTGTCATGTGAAATTGTCCCTGATCATTTCCAGCCCAGCCGAGGACTTCCTCCTGTGAACACTTCCTCTGTACAGATTCATCCATCTTCCATGAACATCTCTTACACGGACAAAAGCGATAGTTGTGTGTTTCTTATCTTACCTGCAGGGAGGAAATAGACCAGCGTTGTTAAAAGTGAGTGTATTCTTGTAGAGATATGAGTTTAAATCTCAATTTCTTTACCTGTTCCCTGAGTGATGTTGAAAAAGCTAGAACCTAAGCTTTTGGAAGGCAGGTTCCAGGACTTGGGCAGTTTGCCAAACTGCATCTGATGACTATTAAATGAAAGAGGATTTTGTGTGAGTTTACAGGGTTTAGTTTCTCATCTCTCAGCTGTCATTTACTCTGAGATCTAGATCACGTAAGTCACCTCATTAAGCATTGGTTTACTCTTATGAAAGAATAACAATAATACCTTCCCCACAAGAACCTTATAAAGATTCATTTTGATCAGCTGAACCTTAAGAATGTTCTGTAAAATGTTAATCACAGAGCATGTAAGTAGGTATTCTGGAAAACAAATGGCATGGTCAAATATGTTTGGTAGTTGCCGATTAAACAGAAATAAATAGCTATTTAAGGCGGTACTTTATAAAACCTTTATATATCTATGTGCATTATGAATCTTCAGGAAGGATATATAAAATTCAATGCCTCTCAAAAATATAATATTGGTTATAGAATCTGTGGTAGTCAGAGTTCATGATTACAAGTGATGGAGTTCAACTCAAACTTCTAAGCACTTGAGAAATTAACCTTGGCCATGAGATCAGTCCTACAGGAAGCTGACTATATTCTACTGAGCATTCTTTAATTGAATACACCAAAAATAGCTGTGTTTCCATATACCACACACCATACAGCCCAAAAGAGTAATACATATTTATTAGTTTAAATGCCACAGGAAAGACTTTCACACGTTTTTTTTTTCAATCCATTATGAAGATTTTTTCCCCATTCTCTCTGAAGACATTAATACTTCAAGGTGGCTGTGACCTTTTTCCTCTTTCTGCTCTTTTCTAACTGCTCTGGGCTCCCACTTTACCTTTCTCACCTCCTCTGATCCCTCTTGGTTTACCTCCTGCACTCCCCTTGGCCAGTCTGTCTCTGGCACCAGGGCAGCCTCTTCCCTGCCTTCTTCTTGATCTTCATATATTTCTGCCTCCTCTTTGACCCTTTGAATTCCTTTCTGCTTGAACTTCCTTCCTCACCTTAGGTCCTGCCATGACATTGCATTCTTAAATATTGTCTTTCCCAACCGAGAGCCATACAACCTTTTGTTTGCAGAAATCACATCCATATGCATAGGTTGCTAGGCATATTTTATAAATCAGAATTCACTGTGAAATACATTAACCCCTCCTGCTGCTTCAGTACCCAGTCGAGGAAGCTGCAGTCTCTTGCAATTTTGTTCCAAGGAATCAAAGCGATGTTTGGTGAATGAGAGCGTGCTCAGCTCCTGCAGAAGGGAAGGTACCCATAAATGACACTGCTGCTAACCTGTTGGTGCTTTTTTCCTCCCCAGAAGTTGTTCTAAGTGCAGGTAAATAATAATAATAATGAAACTACACATACAAATACATTTTTCATCTGAAGGTTTCCCTCCTTATCCCAAATCATTCTGGAATGACTGCCAAACATTCACCCTATTGTCCAGGAACCAAGAAGGTCATTCAGTCAACAAGGAACTGAAGCTCAAATATTGGCTTTTGTAGTAAAAAAAAAAAAAAAAAAAAAATAGAGGAGATTAGAATTAGTGTTTATTGTCCATTTTCATGTCTGTCCAGGGTTAGATGTTTGAACTTTTGGAGTAAAAATGATGCTATTACATATCTATATCAATATCTATATGTAGATATGCAGTTAAAGTATATCTAGTCAGCTTGGGGTGCTATAACAAAGAAACATATACTGGGTGGCTTAAACAATAGAATCTTAATTTGTACAGTTTTGGAGGCTGGAAGTCTGAGATCAGGGGGCCAGCATGGTTGGATTCTGGTGAGAGCCCTCTTCTTGGCTTACAGGTGGCTGCTTTCTTCCTGTGTCCCTCATATAGAGAGGGCATGTTCTAGTCTCTCCCTCTTTTTGTAAAGACACTAATCCTATAAGGGGGCTCCCTCCTGATTGCCTCAACTCATTCCAACCACTGTCCAAAGGCCAACCTCCTGATAGCATCACATTGGTAGTAAGGGCTTCAACACACGAATTTGGGGGGCACACAAACATTCCATCCATAACAATATATGGTCCCAATCTTACAGAAGGCAAACGAAGGCTCTGACATAGCTCAAGATCACACGGTAAGTGAGTAGGGAGAGTTTTGAACCCCAATCTCTCTGTCTTCATCCCCAGGAATGTTTCAAAGCTGGTTCTAAAAAAACCTAATATAATGAAATAACATAATTTAAATTCTTTGTGAAGTCTTACAGTCATAGGAATCTCACTTCCTCTCAAGGTATCTTAGTTTAATAGTGTGAGAGGTAAAAGTTGGATTGAGAATTATGATCACTTAAGTTTTTAGACTTATCTCTACCTCTGTTAAACAAGCTTTCCTCTCTGGGGGTCCTCATTTCCTAAATAAAGATGTTAGAAGGTGCAATGTGAGATCTTTGTCGTATCTGATTAAACCTCTCTATTGTAGAGTGGTTACAATGTGCCAGGTACCATACACAGCACTCATGTAAATCCCCCATTGACAACAAACCATTTTTTAGATGATAAAAATGAGTTCAAGATGTTAGGTCAATCCAACTAGCAAGTAGAAGGAATTGGAACCCACATCTGACCCACCAATGTAAGAATATTCAAACCTACAGAGAAATTTTACGAGAGTTTATTTGAGCCAAAGTAACAACATGGTGGGAAGTAAGATCTGAACAGCTACCCAAAATGACAGTTTTGCAGTTTCTTTTATACACTTTAAAGTAAGGTGGGAATCTGAGGAAGAGTATGAGGGTGGGAGAAAGAAAGGAACAGGATAGTTAACAAGATTATGTGCTCCCTTGAAGGGGGTTATGGCTTTGAGAGGTCTGGAAAAGAGGATTACTCAAGGCATTTCAAAGGTGTGTTAACCTGGATGCACAAGAACAATGGCCAGGGCTGACGTATAACCTTTTACTAAAGAAGGTATAGGTATGGGATGTGACTACCCACCACGACCTGCCCAGTTAGAAAATTATGGTCAGATGACCCTATGCAGTTACTTTTGGTCACTGAACTTGTACATCCCTCTTTTTTTTTTTTTTTTGTCCATAGACCTCAACCTTTGGCTTAGTCACAATTTCCAAATAACAGTATAAATGTTCTTTCCAAGGGAGTGCAAATATCTATTAACATGTAAACAACAGTTCCAGGTATGGTCTTACAAATGAAGGTGAGCAGGGAACTATCCCATTGTTCTGTCCACTATAAACACAATCCTTCAGAACAAAAGATACACACAGTCTACCTCCCAGGTCACATCCGAGCTGCTGCTGAGGTGGATCATGTTTGTGGTCCCTCCATCTAACTACAGCAGAAGGATGAAGACACAGGTTTAGCTGCTTAGATTTGAACCTGTGGCCCCCCAGGAATCTCAGGGATATGCAGGTGTTCCACTAATTAAGGCCTCCCACTGACTCTCTCTGCCTCACTGTCCGTGTGTCATGTTTGCTAGTTCTGTACCCACCATGCTTAAACTGCCATCGATCCTGTACACTCCGGTAAAACCTTTCATCTTCCTATTCCAGGCTGCTTTGCAAATAGTAATTAATTAGGCCTCATAACCCCTTGATGAGATTATTATGCATAAACACAGTTCTTGCCTGGCCCAGGGACTTTTGTCATCAGGGGTTATAAGTTCAATTCACACCTCTACCACAGATCTCAGGCTACCTTCACAAAGGCAACAGGAATGAAGAGATGAAAAGGGGTGACATTATGATTCAGGTCACAAATCTTCTACTATTGAGCAAACATAGAAGTATTTTCAATGTACAAAATTCACTGGAAGCATGATGGTTGCTCATGGAGCACCAAAGTTGAAGGGTCGAAGGTCTTCAACATGACATGGATACCAAGTTCGTGACAGTGATGTCATCAGTGTGACCTTGGGAAAGCCAAGGAAACCCCCCTAAGTCTCCATTCTTCACCAGGAAAGAGTGAAAGTAAGAGTTCCTGTTTTACAGGCTTCATAGAACTGTCTTTCAATCAAGACAGATCACAAATAAGAGTCTTTCAAGGCCTATGAGGTATTATATACAAAGATTAACAATTGTATATCACTGTGATCTGAGCTCACAGTGACCTGCAGGGCATAAAGATAAGTTTAGCCCCCTTTACCATGCACCTGTTGAGCACCCAGGAATCCCTGCAGAACCTTTGGATGCACACAGCACAAGGAGGAATACAGTTCATTTTCTGAAGGTTTTCTGCCTCCTTGGGCTTATGCCAGGATACTATGGAGACAGATTTTGAAATTTTAGTCAGCACTGGTTACACTCCTGCAATCATTCTCTATTTTTTGCTTTTCATGGACAGTGTGAACACTACAATGTAAGATTGCTGTGGTCCGAATGTGTCCTCCCTACCCCCACCCCCCAATTTGTAATCCTAACCCACAAAGTTATGGTGTTAGAAGGTGGGGCCTTTGGGAGGTGATTAGGTTCTGAGGGTGGGGCCCTCATGGGTGGGACCAATGCTCTTATAAAAGAGATCCCACAGCACTCCCTTGCACTGTCTGCCCTGTGAGGATGCAGTGGGAAGTCTGTGACCTGCAAGAAGGCCCTCCCCCAACCAATTTCTGTGGTTTAGAAGCTATCCAGTTTGTGGGTTTTTTTTATAGCAGCCCAAATGGACTAAAACAGTGATAAAACTAGCCCCTGTGGCAAAGCTATTTACTTTTGTATAATATAGGCTAAGATTCTACTAGCACATTCCAGGAAAGGGAAGCATATATATATTATCCCAAATCTATTATTTGTAGTTGGAATATAAGTAGCTCTTCTTGCTTGATAACATACTACCTATATGGCTCACTTTGAATCTTTTTCATCAAATTTATGATATTCTAAACTCTACATACATAGCATTGTGCCAAAATTTATTTTTACAACAGTCATAAATCTGGGGACTTCAATTTCTAAAAGCAGTTTTGTGATCAATTTGAGGTGTACAATGACCCTTCTTGTTACTCTTTAAGAAGAAAGAAACAATTTTCATGGAGGAATTTGTTGTAGAGCCATTTCATGGAAATTTAAAGTGCTCTGTCTTCATTGCCAATAAAATAATTAATCATGAAATAAGTTATTAATTTACAAATATTATTGCATGTGGCTGCTGGAAGTACAGCATGACACAAGCATTTGAAAAACAGTTTGGCAGAATCTTACACAGATAAAAATATGTGCCTACCACGTGACCCCAAATTTCCCCAGTAGAAAAGAAAATGTCTCTTCGTCTGGAAGAAATAAAAATATACATTCACGACAAAAGACTGATACAGGAATGTTCATGCAGATTTATTTAAAGTAGTCAAAAACTGCAACAGTATGCAAAGCCAGGTGAATGGATGAACTAAATGTGGCATATCCATAGTATGTAATAATAATTAGCAATACAAAGAAACTACCAGTTCTGCAGGTCGTCGGTGTGATGGTTGATTGTATGTGTCAACCTGACTGGGCCAGGCAAGTTGAAGTGCCTGGATCTGTGGTTAAACATTATTTCTAGTGTGTCTATGATGGTGTTTCCAAATGAGATTAGCATTTGAACTGGTGGACTGAGTAAAGGAGAGGGCGTTCCCCAATGTGGGTGGGCACCTCATGTAATCCACTGGAGGCCTGGATGGAACAAAACAGTGGAAGAAGATTGACTTCATTCTTTGCCTCACTCCTTGAGCTAGAACATCAACCTTCTCTAGCTCTCAGTACCTGGTTCTCAGGCCTTCAGACGCAGACAGGAATCTATACCATTGGCTCTCTGGCCATCAGGCCTTTGAACTAGACCACTAGCTTTCCTGGGTTTCCAGCTTGAAGACTCGAGATCATGGGACTGCTCAGCATCCAGAATTGTGTGAGCCAATACCTTATGAAAAACACTCTCTCTCTCTCTTTCTCTCTCTGTCTCATTCTCTCTCTGAAGAAGCCTGGGCAAAAGCAGCCAACGCAGAAGTATATTACGCACGGTTCCGCACGGCAGGAAGGTTTAGGCTAGATCAATTAATCTATTGTAATAAAAATCAGATCAGTGGTTGCCCAGGGTAGAGGGTGTGCGATTAACTGGGAAGGGACACAGTAGAACTTTGGGGAATGATGGATATGTTCTACAGTTTGATTGAAGCAGTGATCAGTGGAATGTATACATTTGTTAAAACTCATTGACTTGTATACTTAAAATAAGCACATTTGTTGTAGTGTTTTAAGTTATGCCTCAGTCAAATAGGTTTTAGAAGTGTATACCAAGATTTTTATAACATTAAAGTTGTCAACAGCCCTGGCTGCTGTGGCTCAGTTGGTTGGAGCATCATCCTGGAACTGAAATGTGAGTTCAATCCCCAGTCCAGGTGTATGATCCCCGTTCTGGAAGTGAATGGGAGGTGACCAATCAATATATCTCTTTCCTGTTGATGTTTCCTCTCTCCCTTCCTCTCTCTTTAAAAGCAATGAAAAAATGTTCTCAGGTGAGGATAAAAAAAATTGTCAACAATATTGGTTTCTTTCCTCACTGCCTAGCTAACTTACCACTAACTTATTTATTAAAAGGATATATAAAGGAAAGTGTCCCTCTGATGGGAATTTCTATGCATCAAATAATCTTCTTGAAATTCTAAAACTATCAGACTCCCCTTGGAAATGCTCAGGTTATTTTTATGGATAAAGAATAAACTGAGAGCACCTGTTCTGATGTTTCAAACCAGAGTAGTCTCCACCATGTGGCATATCACAAAATTCTGGGAGTTCAACCAAGCCTTTAAAGGAGTATACGAGCACATTCGAAATATGTTTCTGAGAAAAAAATATATATATTGGTTATATCTGTTAGTACCTGCTGTTCAGGTGTGCTTAACTCACGGGAAGATGAAAATACCTCATTCTTAAACTTTCGCAACAGAATGTCATCCTTCATTGTCCGCTTCCCACATGGTATCTGAAGTGTAAAGTTCTTCTCACTCCATGTCTAGGATGCTGTCTAAGCCTCAGCTCTGGGTAACAAATAAAATTTTCTGAGTCCTTGTTCTGTACCAGACCCTACCCTAATAACTACTTTATGGACATTACTTAATTTACTTCTCAAAACAATGAGAGAAAAGTTGACCTTATGCCTTTTATGAATGAATGAAGTAACTAGTGAAAGGCCACACAGGTGACATGGTTATGGCACACCTGGATTCCAATCCAAGGGGAATGGTGATGAGCAATGTGTGTCAGCCATGGAGCATCATCACCTCCTCGGTGACCAGCATCTGCTGAAAGCTGGCTCATGACATCAGGTTTTGCAGACAACTAAGATAATGTAACTTCTACCCATGGACTAAGTCCATCATCTGAATAAAATTGTATAGAACACAGGTCACTGGCAGAAGCATCATTTCTGTGATTCTTCCTCTGTTGTATCCTCTGATTTGTAGTATGTCAAGGCCAGGAGTCTTTATTTTAATCACATTTACGCTTTTTTGTTAATGTATAATGTAGGGTCAGCTTCGTAATTCATGTGGACCAGTTCGAAATAGATAGCTGGGCCTTGATCAGGTGTGGGAAAGTTACTCTCCACTTCCCACAGGTCCTTTTCCCCAACCCATAGCAGAGGGGTAACACCCAAGGGATTCCAATCCCTCATTACAACAGGAAGCTGTTTCATACCTGGATCAAGGGTAGATAAGAGGCTGCTGCTGACTGGTCCACTGAATGCATCATGGTGATGCCAACCAGGGCAAGACACCTACAGCCTTGTGCCCCTCAAAGATGCCACCAGGCACAGGCCCGACCCCAATCTCCTGCAGACCCCACTGGAGACAGAAGATGCTGATGGAGCCTGCTCTTTGCTCTGCCAGTGTGATAAGGTCACCACCTTGATGGAGGGTGGCAGTGGCTGTGAGGTGAGAGTGAAGAGCTGGAGTCTGGGCAGGGCCCAGGGCACCAGGTTACAGAGTGGAATCTGTGAACACATCTCAGGGAGGTAGAACCACATGGGAGCCATGCCTCTTAAGACCTCAGCACCTGAGCAACTGTCCCATCAGAGTTTAATTTTAAAGCACAAATTCAAAGATAAACTTAATAAGCATTTCAAGACAGCAACAAGAGAGCATTAAACCCCATACATGGGATCCTTCTGAGCCGGGGTCTCTGTGGGGAGTGATTGCAATGGTCACACACCCATGAAGCCATTCCTGGTTGCAGAGAGTGCATGTGAAGTTAGGAGCATGGATTTTGGGATAAGACTAGGATTAGATTCAGATCCCACTCCACTGTGTAGTAGCTATGTGATTTATGGACAGTTGCAAGCATGCCTTAGCATTCTCATCTCTAAATTAGTATCATTATAAAAAATTCAAAGTATAAAATGAATTAAGCACACAAGCTATAGTACCTGGCACATAGTAGAAGTTATATGTATTGGCTACTTGCTTATTATTTATAAATATTGCCCACATAAATGTCCCAAAGCCCTTGTATGCATGTCTCTAAGTAAATCTGTTTTACCACTAATTCACTGATGTGATTTATAGTAAGTATGCCTATTTAGTAATCTTCTGCTTCATGTTTTTTTTATTATTGAATAGATAGGTTCAAAACAATATTATAAAACAATTTGTAAAAAGGAAAAAAATCTTTAAGTGCACATCCATACATAATTATTTCAATTTCTGCATGTAAGATCCCAGTACTTGCCAATATGCGTGCATACTTTTACATTGCTACAATTGTACTGTATATATCATTTTATATTTTTGCACTTAACATGAAATGGTAAGCATTTGTTCATGATGCTACATTGTCGTAATTATCATTGTAATGGTTGCATAATATCCTATTATGTTGATATATCATAATTTACTGTAAATGATTCCCCTATTGATGGACATTTAAATTGTTCCTTTTTTTGACAATTATGGTTAACGCTATAATGATGAGCACTGTAACTTTATCCTTTTGTTGAATTATTTTCTTGAGATTCATTTCCAGGAGGGGGATTGCTGGGCCAGAGGGAATAAATACATGTAGGGTTCTTTATAAATATTGAGCCTTTACTTTCCAAAAGGGTAATATTACTGATAATGCAGATAAGAAGAAGAGGAAGATCAGCAGCAAGGGGCATAATCTACACAGACTCTGTTCTAAACTCTCAGCAAGTAATATATCATTCCATTCTCTCTATGGTCCTAGGAATTATAATTCCCACTTTGCATGTGAAGGGACTGAGACGCAGGAAGCTAAGTAGCTGGTCCAAGGCCATAGATTTAGTGAGTAGAAAAGCTGGGAAGTGAACTAGTCTAGTCTGATAGGGAATGCCTGTTCATTAAACCAGGAGCTTCAACATTCCCCTTTACTTCCTGCTGATGATGTGGCAAGGTTCTTACAAATTTTCAAATAATTTCCATTTGGACTCTCCACTGAGATTCCCCCTAGCATCCACTCACAGGGAATGTTTGCTCCTTTGAAATGCTCTCTCAATCGTTGTAACATCAGAAAGTGATGGCAATTATTTACCTTCACACATATGTTCTGCCTTCTTGTCTTTCTTTCCCCTTCCCTGTTTGTTGTTCTCTCCAGTTCTTTCTTTTATACCTTTCTTTCTTTCCTCCTGTCTTTCTTCTTGTCCTCCTTACCACATATTTAGGTGATCTTTTACATGCTAAGTTTTACTAGAAGTTGATATGGAGTTTTTATTCTTAAGCAATTGTGCCAAATGTTAATAAAATGTTTCATCTACTTTGCATTTAAATTTTGCAACTTATTTTCAGTACTGTTAAAATTTAATTGGTGAAATCATATTTTTCTTTAAATACTGTATGCTAATTGAGAAAGTTACAGAAGCCTTAACTATAATTTGCATCCATCTAGGAAATTGTTTTCCAAAAGAACATTTTCATAATATATGTGAGCATCAGTCTAGTTATGTGCAGACCTTCTTCACACATTCTTAATGGACAATCATTTAGGATAAAGTGAAGCATATTTTGTTTCACAAAGTTCATATATTGTCAAGTATTTTTAGTGTGGAGTTGATCTAGTCCTGTTGTTTTTTTATATAATTACAATTATGGGAAGGAAATATTTACATGGTTATATGCAAATATTTACTGAACCTCTGCTCTGTAACTTAAAAATATGAGAAAAAAGAGATGTGGAATTAAATAAGTTTAAAGAAGAAGGAGGAGGAGGGGTAGGAGGGAGGGGTAAGAGGAGGGAGAAGGAAGAGGAGGAGGAAAAGGTGAAAGAGAAGAAGAAAGAAGACTCGAAGAGGGAGATTGAACAGGTTGCAGTAAGGCCTGAAGTGGCAGAATCATCTCACACCCAGCACATTCTACTACAGATGTGACAAGGGCACTAGGGATAGTCCCCGAACATCCAACACAAAATTCAGTGGTGAACTATAGCAGTAAGCTCAGCTGAGACAGAACTTTCTAGATTGCAATGCCCATCTCTTGGGGCTTACATCCCTCTATCTTTCTCATTTCTTTCCTCTCTTTCCTCTTTCCCCCTTAAGCCCCTTTCACTCTACAGCAAAATGAAACATTCAAATGCATTATTCAGTCTAGAAGGAAATGTCAGCTCTTTTTTCCCTCTCCCCATTTATTGTTTTCTCTGATTTTCCTTCTGGTTGCTACAGCAGACCCAAGTCTCATGGTTTTTGCCTGATATTTTGAAAAAGTTGCAGAGATGTATTTTCCTAAGCACAGGGGAGTTGAGCAGCTGAGAACT
This sequence comes from Desmodus rotundus, assembly GCF_022682495.2. Taxonomy (NCBI): domain Eukaryota; kingdom Metazoa; phylum Chordata; class Mammalia; order Chiroptera; family Phyllostomidae; genus Desmodus; species Desmodus rotundus. The sequence continues at coordinate 12,938,458 of NC_071387.1, read as the reverse complement.
CAGAAATCAGAGGTTTCTAATAGTGCCCTTTGGTTGTGGTTGTACTGGGGGGCCTAGAAGGTGGGCTACAGATAAGACTGGATCAACCTAGTCAGGCTCTTCTAAGACCCAGGTCATCCTCAGGCCCCAGGGATCCTGACACCATCTTTAAAAAAAAAATAAAAAAATTCTTGTGAGCAGCCAAAACCCAAGAGACATTTAGAGAGCAGCAATAATATTAATTCCAGTGCTTTTCTACTAAAATTGGGCAAGAACTGCTATTTTGTTTCTGTTGTGCTGAATGCCTCAGTGTCTCTATAGTATCTATGTCTCATTTCTCTAGCACACCCTGAGGTCTCCGCACACGGAGCAGTGCTGAGGCATCTTTGAATACACCGGGCTCCATCCATGCAAACCTTTGCCGAGTGAACTGCCATGGGACCAGTCAGGGAAAGAAAATGACTAGTGGGACTCTTTCCCTCATCATTTCAAAGGGGATCATACAACCCAGTAGTGCTTCATATAACAAATGGGCCACTTAAGTGATACAATTGTGGAGCCTTTGAAATATCTGTGTTATGACATTTATTGCAGCATTGCTTAAAAAGGAAAACCAAAATACAGAAGATACCTTCTCCATTACTATCAGTAAAGAACTGAGTAGCTATACCTATTAAATGGAATAAATGTTTAAAAGGAAGAGTTCATGTCAGCAGACATTGGAAGAGGCCCACATAATAGCTTAAGGGGAAAAAAGCATTCTCTACACATAATATATAGAATTAACTGATTGTGCATATACGTTTGGGTATCTGGAAGGCTATCCTGGAGTATATGCTAGAAGGCTAAATGGGAGTTCTCAGTGTGGGTCAGGCATTGGACTAATGCACATTATTTCATTTAATCCTTACAAGCAATCCTGAGAGACAGGTCATGACATTGAGTCTCAGTTTTTCACTGGAGAAAGCTGAACCCCAGAGAAGTTGAGCCACTTTCCCAAAGACACACAAATTGGAAGTGGCGGGGCTGGAATACAAAGGTGAGTTAGAAAGAGCCAGAGCAGGGCTGCTCACACCGGATGTTGCCTCCCAGCCCGTGGTGGTCTCCGGGGGGGGGGGGGGGGTGTAAGATCAGGGAAAAGACTTCACTTTCTATTTTATAGACTTCCATGGAGTTTACTTTAGTTTTACTTTAAGCAAGTATTGCTTTACCATCATAATAATTTGTATTTCTAAAAATTAAAAAGTAGATGTAAAATGAATTAGGGGTTATTTTAAGTCATTATGAGCTAAGTCTTAGTCTGGAAATAAGAAGAAAATATTTGTCATTTCAATGACCAGATGAATGAGAAAAGAAGTGGAAGGTTAAGGCGGAGGAGGAGGAGGAGGAGGAGGAGGGGGAGGAGGAGGGGGAGGACGTGTAGGCGGAGGAGAAATGGAGGAACCTTCTTTTCTTTCTCTATGGCTATGGGGCTCCAGGGAAGCTTAAGGGGGCCCTAAAAATAATAATAGCAATATCAAAGCACCACTTTGCACTGCCAAACTACAACCACCTTTTTTCATAGTATTTATTTTTAAATCCTACAAAACCTCTTCTCTTTCTTCCCTCCTCCCACATGCCCTTTGCCACCCCATGTGGCCTGCCTCCATGGCCTGTTCTGGAACATCTGCTATGATGAGTTACATTCAAGGCAAAAATTAGACGTTTAGTTATTTGTACAGTTCATCAATACAAAACTTAATTGTACAATTACTGGTTGCTATTCTTTTTCTAATTGAATCAGGCAACCTTGTGTGTAATGTAGGACAGAATTGATCTGCTCTATAATTTTTCCCAGAGTTAAAGGGAAAGGAATCGGAGTCGGTGCTAAGGGATTAGGCCAAGCAGAGAAAAGGGAACACACACCAGGGTCCCTGTCATCTCAAGGCAGCCCCTCTGTGCAGCCCTGGCGATTGCACTATCTCTCAGGGCCCTGAGGTGCCCACATGAAGGCTTAAGTTGAAGTGGCGAGTGGGAACTTAGTCCTTGGACTGTGTGGCTGAGAATGCGCCTGGCGCCTCAGGGGACAAAGATCAGTGAAGCCAGTTTAGTTGTTTATTCATAAGCACATGACTTAACTTCCCTGAATGGTCATGAATAAAATGGGTCTATTGCCCGCCTTTCTGGGGTGGTCACGAGTATCAAGTTGGATAAAACATGTATACGTACTACTCCTGTTCAATGGTAGGTGCAAAACATGGTTCACGCTCCCTTTCCTTTCTTTCTAACTCTACGCCCAAGCCTTCCCAAGGCTGTTCCCCGGACCAACAGACCTTTCCACTTTTTTAAAGAAAAAAATACCAGTTCTCTCCTTTAATATCTGACTTAGAGCTCAGACTGCTGAAGCTTTTCTTGTCTAACAGCAAGTAGCACTGACCAAGTGGAATTGCGTAGCCCCCCTGAGACTCAGAGAGCATAATTTCTGAGTCTTTTTCATATTAAAAATCCCTTCATTCCACATATTTTCATTCCTCTCTTCCTTCCTCCCTGTCTTCTGTCTCTTTCCTCCTTTTTGCGTCACATTCTGCGGGTGAATAGAATTCAAACCATAAACTGGACTCAGGTATTTACTTGTGTTGCTCACAAATAAGGCTTAATTGTGCAAGAATAGGTTTCCTATTTTCTGATTGAATGAGTTCTGTGTCTTCCTCCTCCCTCCCTCTGGCTTTCCCTCTATTTTTAGACAGACAGTCTGAAAAGTCTTAATATATCAATGACATTTATAACACATGTTAATATCTAAAGCTTCAAAGCTCTATTTGCAGAAATGACTGCTGATGAGATGCTTTTGTTATATCAGTGATTTTTATTATAAATAGGATGAAACTGTGCACTCTTTTTGGAAAATTAAATAATAATAAACTGTTCCCTCCCCCAGTTTGTCCAACCATCAGCTGCAAGTACTAGGTTTCACTTTTCTTGTTGTACTTTTTATAAATGGCTCTCTACAACTTCAGGGTGAATATCTGTCTCCTGGAGTAGATGGCAGCAGGTTCTTCTGGGAGAATGCACAAGGGGGGTAAGTGCAGGCCTCTGGGGGTCCATTTTATAATCTTTGCAGCTTCTCTGGCTCCCTAATGGGGCCCGGTAGCTTAGAACTCTGGGGCTGGCCAGTGCTGTGGTCTTCACATAAAATGTAAAGCCCTATCTCTACGTCTCCGCATTTAGCCTGTCTTTGAAGTGCATTTCACAGTTATAGGATCTAGATGTTAAGAACATGGGCTTGGGGAGCATGCAGACATGGGCTAGAGTTGCCGCTCACTCCCTTACCAACTGTGTGATTTAAACAAGCCACTCGATCTCTCTGAACTTCATTTGTTTTAATCTCTAAAAAGTAGACAATCAAAGAGAGTGTAAGGATACAAGATAGTATGTGTCTAACATTTATAACATATGAAAAGTTCAAGAATAATAGCGTTTGTTAACTTTTGTTAGAATTATCTTTCCTTATTACCTCATTCGTGAAGAACTTCTCTTTTACTCTGCAGCTCCATGCCAACCATCTATTCTACTGACCTTCCACTGAGCTGTAGTTAAACATCATCTGCCACTTTCTGACTGCCCAACTCTATCATGTCCCCTCCCAGACCAACACCCTGACACACTCATATACAACCGACACTCTAACCATACAGAATTTAACTTTTATTCTCAAACATGCTAGGATTTTGCAAGCTGTCATGATTTATTGTGCTACTCCTTCTGCCTACCTATTCTTCTTTCTCATCTTAGCTCATTCTCCAACATCAGTTCAGATTTCATCTCTAGAAAGTCCTCCTTGTCTGATCTGAGGTTACTCTCTCTCTTTTTGGTCCCATATTAGCTCTGTCACTGCTTTTGTCAGAGTTATCAGTATAATTGAGGATGTCATCTCTCTGAACACAGGTTCATGGAGGACACATGGTCTATCTCAGTTGCCCTTGTATCTCCAAGTCCTGCCACTTAGCACAACAAATAGGTATTGATCGACTGATTTCTGTGCATTTCTGATCCCTCCTGATAGATTTTCAGTTCTTCTGGTTTGCAGATTATTACTTGGCTTTGCTGGCTTCCACTGTCTGTAGCACAAGTCTTTATTTAATCAACAAACATGCATGAATGTTTATACTCTGCTTGGACCTAACATAGATGATGAGGCATGATGATACAACATATAGAAAAGCAGTACTTCTCTCCACACCTGTCATGACTGGGGCACTTGGCAAGGGAGGAGGAAGAGGCCACATTTCCCTAGGAGGCAAGATTCCCATGCCTTATGCTGGATCCCCTACTTCTCAAATTCTTATTCAGACAAGAGTAAGTGGGCCACTTGGGGCAGGCAGGTCTTCTCTCTGTGCTTTCTCTTCCATTTTTTACGCAGAATTGATGAACTGAGCAATATGCTGCTGCTCTGACCCAGCCATGTCGTTTTCATTTCCTTTTAGCAGATAGAGAAAATCATAAGATTTGGAGATGTTTATTGGGGGAGGGGCAGTTGTGCAATAGGGGGAGTAAAAGGCTCTATTTAAACTTTAAACCAAAGTAATGCACACCCAACCCAATCTTTCCCTAGAAAGATGCACTGCAGTTGCAGGTGGGTGGGCAATTAATGATCATTTTAGTCCTGTGGTTACTGTGACTTGTTTGTCTAGGAACTCTGTGGGACGCATGAAGTGGAGGGGATTACCACAACAGAAATCAGGTATTCCTAGATCTCTGGTCCTAACACCATACAATATCACCAAAATTTTAACCTGGATTTAGGAGAAATAAATTTAACCCCTTACCTAGTTCACTTGCCAATGCAGACATCCTTGATCACAAATAATTAGTGTATTATAGTAAGAAAATTATATAGAATGATGAGAAGTATCAATATGTATTCAACCAGTACTAGGACATGAATTATTTTAAGGAATAAGTCCCACTCTCCCATGCTGATACCTCTATAGACTGAACTATTATGTTCCATGTTTAGAAATCCTACAGTATTTTAGCTATTTTTTCCCCATGGCTTTTAGGAGAGTTAATATACTTTCTAAAGGAGATGTTGTTTCTAACAGGCTCTTGGCTTTTGATACCTACCCCAAATTTCCACAAATTCATAAAAGCATATTGGATATGACTCATCTCCCTTCAAACAGCCCAATTTTGGGAGCTGTAGCAATAATCTGATAAAAAATAAATGTGAAGTGGTTGTGAAATAGTCTAGTGAAAGGTACATTTGGCAAAAATAAATCATGCTATGTTCATTACCTATTATCATAATAGTGATCTAATAACAAACGACCCCAAATCTTGGTGGCTGACAACAACAAGCATTTCTTCTCTCACTCATGGGCCTGTGGGTTGGTTGAGGCAGTGCAGCTTTAGTCTGTAGATCCAATGGTTGTGTTTCTAGGATTCACATTTGACTTGGGTGTCTCCATCCTCTCCTTCAATTAGTATCTTCTGAGGCATTTTTTATTCTAGAAAATCATAGGAGTGCAACTGCAAGCCAATCCATGCAAGCACATTTGTATCTCTGCTCACATCCTGTCTGTCTGATATTCCACTGACCACATCACATTTTATGACCAAGCTCCTTTTCAATAGTACAGGACTATGTGTACGATGGAAGGACACTGTAAGCTTACATGACGAAGAGTAAGGGTGTATAACAGGGAATGAGTGATTGGAAGCAAATGCCTACTCTAGCACACATGCATCACATGCATTCTGCCATTTACTCCTCCTACACACATGACATGCATCATTCCTCTGTCATTGCACTCTTCCTTCTTTATTCTCAGCATACCAGTCAATGGCAGTTGCCATCCCTGGAGTCATTCATTGCTCTCTGAAACAGGAAATCTCTTCCTATCTGTGTCACTTTAAGCAAATCATTATTTTCCTTCACTAGACCACACTTTCCTTATCTGTAAAATGAGGAAACTGGACTAGAGGCTTTTGAACATTTTTTCAGCTCTGTCATTCTATGCTTTTGGTGACTTATTCTTCAGAAGGCCACATGGTACAATCATTAAGATTTAGGGTCTTAACCTAAGACCACCTGGGTTCATAACTGGGCAACACAACTTGTGTAACTGCAGGCAAGCCATTTACCTTAAATGACCCTCAGTAGCCCCGTCTGTAAAATGGGGATAATAATAGTATCTATTTGCAAAGTGGTTATGGGCATTAAATGAATTAATGCACTTACACCACCTAGATCAGCACCAAGGATACAGCTGTCTAGCACTTGATCCAAGTTTAAGGTTTTCATGATTAACCGCCGGTTGCTCTTTTTTAAATGTCTCTTGTCTCCCTGTCTCTTTCCGTCTTTCTCTCTTTCTCTTTATGTATCTACATCTATGCCTATGCCTATGTGTATGTCTGTGTCTCTATCTATATATGTATATCTAGTCAAATCCCTGTGTACGTTTATGTTTTATTGACTATGGAAGATTTTTTGCTCTAAGATGAGAAAAGAACAATGATTGAGGAAAAAAAAAGTAGACATCAGAACAAAAATAGGAAAGTTCCTCTGTCCATCAGAATGCACCCATCTATTATTCATTAAAAATATTTATTGGATGTCTACCTACCAAAATCGTGATCCGAGCTACAACAAAAAGACCCCAAAATAAATATAATGGCTTCAACAAATCAAAGGTTTTTTTCATACAGTCATGTAGAATGAAGCTGTCCAAGACTGACAGGGCAGCTCTGCCATACTCAAAATGTGTCTTTCACAACTGGGTCAAGTGTTACTCTCCCACTCTAATCCCCTTCCAGGAACTTGGAAAGGGTGAGGGCAGTTTTGTATATAACCGTTTATTTTATGTAGCATATATTGTTTTTAGTCACATACTAAGGACTAGAATTTAAGCCCTTAGCCATAAGAAGATGCAAGGGTAGCTATAACGTGTAGTCTATGGTTGATTGGTCATTTAGTGTGGTAGTATCTAGGATTTCTCTAATTAAATAAGAGCAGAGCAGATACTGGTGAACGGTTAATAATCTCTGCCTTAGGAACTCTACGAGACAGACAGCATTGTAAAAGACAGACCTGGCTTAGGGACCAGGGGGAGATGGACCATAGGCAATGAACCTGACTGTGTGCAGGGATCAGTGAAGAAGCAAGGTCCATATTAAAACCTGAAGACTGAGTGGGGTGAACCAGGTGAAAGCTGTGGTGAGGGCCAATAAAAGGCATCGCTGCACAAACGTCTGGAACGCAAAGGTACTCAGAATGAAGGGGTGAGGATGGCAGGGAGGGTGAGTCTAGAAAACAAACAAAGACTGCAGGAAACAACGGTTTATGCCCTATTAAAAGGTTCACTTTTTATCCTATGATAAATGGCTAACATCACAATTTCTTAAACATGGAAATGAGAGAAATCTCAGGGGCTCACACGAAAAGGAGAAAACAAGTATTGGATGACCCCTAAAGTTTCTAGTTAAGGCTTAAAAAAAAACTGCTTTGTGTGTGTGCAGAGTTAGGGGTGGGTTGAATTGGAGCAAGGGTAGGCCAGAGGCCCATGGAGAATACATGGAGAAGTCATGATAGTTTAAGGATAGTTTAAGTCTAGCTCAGTGAAGGCCATTTGGCAGAGGCCCAGGATCCAGTGTAAGGTAGCCCCGGGGAACCCGGCAGCACCTCACATCTGGGTACTGCTGCTTCCCAACCTGGCTGCCTTGCAAGATTCAAGAAGGGTGAGAGGGGGAAGGGAGGAAAGAGAGGAGCTGAACTCTTCTACCTTCCAACTGCCCTCAGCCATTTGAAGAGTGAACTAATAGAGGGTTAGGGACTAGCGGAGACAGATCCGTGCTTGCATTCTGCCAAGCAGAGGAAGGAGCAGTAAAATTGCAGAGGTATTATTATGCTGTCTCACTGGCTGGCGTCTTTAGAATAATCCCCTGGAGGAGTTTAGATTGAAGTGGCACAGTCACCGCGCAGGCAAACCCATCCTCCTCTTGGAATGAGCTACAGCGGCACTTCACCTAAAGACAGCAAGGGCGGCTGCTCTCCCAGTCACCGCAGTGCCTGCTGTTTACACCTTCAGCTGGGTTTTGGAGACACTTTCTGCACGTCTACAAAAATCCCCCAGAGAATGTACTCATCCCTGTCTTTTGCTATCTTAAAGAAAAGAAAACCTGCTTACTGATCACCCGTGTGTGTGTGCATGCATGTGTGGAAAAGGCAGGAGGGACACATATCACTGTGCAGGAATCAGCTGTGGGCCATGTGTTTTACAGACAGCTCTGAGAGCCACGGGCTCATCATGAATCCTGTTTGGCACTTAAGGCAACTCCCAGATCAGGAGGCTGATGTTCAGGGCAATATTAGAATTGACACAAGTTTACCAGGTCATGCCTCCTTCAACTACCTGAAACGGACCAGGCACCAGTGGCTTAGGGACTTCCAACTGGAGACGATACCACTCCCTGTAGTTCAGACACAAAACGGGCCTCGTGGTCAGTTTCCCCTTCTCATCCTCTACCCCACGCCAGTAGCTTCACCCCACCCCTCTACTTCTGTTTTCACATCCATAAAATGAGGGCAGGAATCCCTTTCTCAAAGGGTTCGTGTAAGAATTAAACTAGTTAATACGGTCAGGCTTTCAAAATGGGGCCTGGTTGTATTAAACTCTCAGTAAATGTTACTCATCTGCCATCCTCATTATCATCCTTAGCATTGACTTGAATTTCCGTCCCAGTCTTGAGCAGGCGAAGCCACAGTCACCCTGGGCTCTCCCATTTCCTCACCCTCTAAGCAGGCACTGAGTCCTGTGGATTCCGGCCTTCAGCGTATCTCCCGTCTTGATAGCCTCCCCTTTGATAACTCTGGGGAAAAAATAAAAGTAGGGATTTCGTTGATACGCAGCCAGCTCCCAGGGCTTAAGCCGAAGGATCAATGCATATGAGGCTCAGGAGGAGAGGATGGCCTTCCGAGAGGCAAGTTACAGGCTTGGAAGGCTGATTAACAGGCAAGATAAGTGATCACTTCGGCAGCCTGAAAAGGTCCCACTTCCCCCGGTTTAACAGGCTAAGGGAGAAAAGAGGATTCTCTATCTACAGAGGTCTTTTCAGAATCTAAGCCAACTTCTGTTCTGCTAGCTTATCCGGCTTAACGGGGAGCAATCGAGCTACTTACACTGGGCCATGGAAGTGGGATCCATGGAGAGTGTATTTGAAAAGAGGCAGTAAAACAACTACAATATTAAAGGCAAAAAGACCATTGTTTTAAATATTGGCTGTGTGATTTTTGTAATATGTAACCTCACTTCTCTGAGACTCGTTTCCTTCTTTGATAGTTGAAGATCATAATATTTATCTTATGGGGCTTTTATGAAAATGAAATGTGTGTAATCAATCTGGCATATAGGAGGAAATCAATAAATGGTAGTTATTATGTTACTGTTATAGGGGATAAAATGAGTAAGACACAGCTGTTTTGTTCTGGTAAGAAAGTGAGAAGCAAATGGACATTTGTTGAATAATATTTAATGAATTACAATCATATATCTTATGGTATGGGTGTGTATATATGTGTGTATACACATGCAATCAATGCCTATTGTTAATAATTAATAATTGTTAAAAGTTAATGGTTGTTAATTAGTAATATTTGTTAATAGTATCCTAGCTCTGACAACAGTATCACATATTAGGATGATAAAATGAAATCCTGATAAAAACTATGGACCACAATCTCAGGACAACTTCCTGGCGGGTGAAGACATCAGTGTGCTAGAAGGTAGCATGCTCGGATCCCGTGGAGACAAGGCACAGAAGCCTCCTGTGTTCAGGACTCTTCCAGACCTCACCCTACATGTCTCTTCACTTCTGTTCCTGAGTTGTGCCCTTCATAATAAAACTGTACTCCTAAGCGCAGTAAATCCTCACTTAATGTTGTCGATACATTCTGCTACTTTAAGAGAACCCATATACAATTAAGCCAACTTCACCATACACAAGCTTATTGATGTAAACAAAAGTTAAGTTCCTACAGCATCTGATGTATTTTTTTGAGGACCTGCTGCGTATAGCACTTTTCTAGGTTCTGTGAGTCATCATAGCAAGTTATTAAGCATGAAGGAAGGGATCTCGGGAACCCTGGAATGAGTAGCCAGCCAGTCCAAAGTGTGAGTGGGGACCCCAATAATGTGTGTCTGGCATTCAAACTGAAGGACATCTTGTGGATCCTTATGGGGATATGTGCTAATTCTTGGAGGTTTGGTGCCAGAATTAAATTATAGCTTACTAGTTATTGCTAGAATGGTTAGGGTTGAAACAGAAAATTTGCTCTTAGAGTACCAATCCACACTTTAACAAGCTAAAGGAAAAAAAAATACACATATCACTCTTTGAGCATTCATAAGAAACTTCACAAAATTCAATGTTCATGATTAACACTGTCAGAAAATGGGAACAGAAAACTTTCTCAGCTTGATAAGAAGTATTTATTCCCACAAAAAAAAAGAAAGAAAAGCAAAGATAAAGCTATTACCAACATAATACTTAACAGTGAAAACTGAACTTTTTTGCCCTAAGATTCTTAACAAGGCAAGGATATCCAGTCTCACCACTCGTTTAACATAGTACTGGAAGTTCCAGCAAGCACAGTAAGGCAAGAAAATGGAATAAAAAACATGCAAATCAGAAAAGAGTCAATGAAAATTTTTGTATTTGAAGATGACCATTATATACCTGGAAAATCAAAAAAACAAAAACAAAAAACCCTAGAACTGCTAAATGAAATTAACAAGATATTATAGAATATCAGTGTAAAAAAATGTTTCTTTACATAACAATGAACATGTAGACATCAAAATTAATAATATAATACCATTTACAATGACTGCAAAAAAGAAACCACTGCAAAAGGGTGTAAATCTAACAAAACATGTATAGAACACTGTACAATGCAGAAGAAAGAAATCAAAGATCTAAATAAATCAAGAGACTTATCATTTCCATGAATAAGAGGATTCAACACAGTAAGGGTATAAATTCTCCCAAATTGGTATTGTTTTAGCTTAATTGCTATCAAAATCCCACTGACATATAGACAAGATTTTTCTAAAATTCTTTACAAAAAGAATAAAGTAGTAGAAATGGGCTACCTGATCTTCAGACTGATAATAATAAGCAACATCAATTAAGAAGGTGTGGTATTGACATAAAGATCAATGGAACAGAATAGAGAACCCCGAAATAAAACTACAAAAACATGCTCAACTGATTTTTGGCAAAGTTGTTGCTTTAAGCCACTACATTTATAGTAATTTGTTATGGTAGCAATTGAAAACTATTACCAGGTCCTCACTAATTATTAAGTATGTGAGTCCTGCAACCCAATATTTAAGGAACACTCTCCTGTGATCGTGGGCAAATCTTTTATATTTTATTAGCCTCAGTTTTTACATCTGTAAAATAAGGATAACAATTTCCCCAAAATAATAGTGCACTTTGGAGTGCCAAATGAGATCATTCATTTAAAGTAGGTAGTAAAATTCCAGGCATTAGGTCAGTGTTAAGATGTGTTAGCTATTATTATTGGCAAAACTATTGTTGGTTAGATCAAAGTCACAGAGGGTGGAGGAAGGTAAAGTATTAAAAATGAATAAACACCATAAATAAAAGTCCTAAAAGTATCTTTTTCTTTAATGGACCAGATTTGACTGCAATAAAAATATACTAGTTACATGACCCTTCTCCTGAATCACTTTTTATTGTTCTGAAAACATTGATCTCCTGAGTCAGGCTTTTCCCAGAGTTTTATAAAATGTTCTAATTCTTAAACAACAACAACAAAACTCGCACTAGCTCTTACCTTTTTGAAATGCAATAGTTTAATTACATTTTAAATTTTATTTCTGTATATCTTGGCAAACTGCTTGAGTAAGAAAGGCTTGGCATTTTCACAAATTATTTTGGTACTTAAGAGCACATTTTTCTGAGCCCAGTCTTCTATTCATGTCTTAGGAAAGATGGGCATAAAATGATCCTCCTTTTCCAAACCACTGGGTAGATTTACTGCCATCATCTGCAGGGGTGAGGTACCTACCTATTGAGAGTACGTCTTGCTTAGAGACCAGGTAAAACTTACAACCCCCAAAACTAACTAACTAAACAATGCAGAATTAACATTTTTAGCCTTTGCTACACCTTGTAAATCTCAAAGCCAAGGTTCATGAAGCATTGCTGTTCTTTTATTCACGTGTCTAACCATTAAATATATCTCGCATGGGTAATATGAGCTAGACAGTTTTCTGGTCCCTGGGAATATGTTTCTTGCTTGTATAAGGATTATACTCTAATGTTCACTACAGGCTTGTGCTTAGTCATGTCCCAGAAATTCCATTAAATTGTCCACATAGCACCTTATACTACCTGGGTCCTAAGACAGTGCATGTTTTGTTGTTACCACGATGAAAAAGTAAATGAATAAATTCTTGTCATTGAGGCTTTTGTTCCGAAATTCTTCCTTTATGATTTGATCTAACCCACTTCAAGCCTTTCTCCAGGTTGCTGTCTGTCATATCAACCTGTTGTTTGTTTCTTATCGTCTTCAATACTCTGTACTGAAGTCTGAAATTATTTTGTCCACTTATTCTTCTAGTTGCTTATGGTCTGTCACACCCAGTGATTAAATTCCAGGAGGGCAGAGATGTCAGAGGGCTTTTATCTCCCCAGTTTAGTGCCCAGATCTATCTCAATCACAGCCAGTGCTGGAAACATGTTTCAATGAGTGGATAAAGGAATTGTTAGCTAAAAAGTCTCACTCCTCTTGGTCTGGAACTGCCCTGTCCACTGTGGTAGCCACACACTGTTACTACGTTCTTGGAACGTGGCAAGTTCAGAAAGAGATGTGCTTGCAGGCGTAAAGTACCCATTGGCTTTCAATGACGTGGTCCGAAAAAATACAGTATTGCATTAGTAATTTTTACATTGACTCTGTGTTGAAGTGATAGTATTTTGAATATATTGGGATAAATGAAATATATTAGTAAATGTTTTAAAAGTTAATTTCAGTTTTTAAAATCTTTTTAAATGTAGCTACTGGAACATTTTCCATTTTTCTCCTCCTATGTGTGGTTCATCTCTGTGGCTTGCATTACGTTCCCATGAGGCAGTGCTGGTCTGCACCAATACTCTACGAAACAAGTTCTGAGAAGTACACAGGTGTGGAAAGGTTAAATAATAGTGGGGGCCAGGTAGAAGCAGGAGACACTTGAAATAAATTCAGATTCTGGCTCCAGGAAGCCTGGGGAGTGAACAGTTCAAACTGAAAGAGGCAGAGCCAGTATGTCCCTGGAGGCGTCTAGTAGGAGCTAGATGCCGCCCCCCACAGGGAAGGTTTGGGAAGATGTGGTCTAGGGTTAAGGCTGCCAGACCCCTCAAACCACATCCCTCCTGAATGCTATCAGGATGGACGGCAGCTATTTTAATGAATGCTGACAGCTTTATGGGCATGGTGGTGCGTAGGGAGACAGACAGGAGGGACTTTTAAAGGCCATTAAATCAATGCTGTGATATTTTATGCTTCATTCCGACACTCCTGGCTCCAGATTGGCCCATTCAGGGAGGTATCCTTGTGTATGTGTGCAAAGTTCCTCTAGAATGATAGCGGAAGGCTGGTAGAACAGGCTGGCTCTGCTTTGCTTTGGATGTGTGGCGTACAGCATTGCCCAGGTGTCAAGCCTTGTCTTAGGGAGTTTTCCCAGCGGAGAGAGACTGCTTTTTGTTCAGAGCTCCTGACCTTTGTTTGTCTCTGCTTCAAGTGTGTGAACATAAGGAAAGCCAAGGATGTTAGCACTGGTATAACTCTGAGAGTTTTCTGGAACACTGCTTCTTAAACCGTGGTGTGCATAAAACTCACCACAGGGGAATCTGTTGACAGGGCAGGTGTTCTTCTGTCTGAGGTCTGGGGCTCGGGAAGTTGTGTTTTTAAACCCCAGTGGTTCTGATGCTGATGCTCTGTGGCTCACGCAGATCTCGGATATGTGCCTCCTGGGGCAAATGAGGAAATTCAGATCCTCAGGAGGAAAAGAACTTGTTCGAATCTCCACTGAACCCCGACTTCTGGTGATGTAGCCATGATGTTTTTAATGCATCATTGAGCTAAACCATGACCAGACTTTGGCAAAATTGTCAAGCAAAATATTTGGGGGTGGGGGGTGCTTTATGACCTTTAGTGCATTCCCTGACTTGGATATCAATCCCGTCCCATTCTGCGCTAGACTTTTGGCAAAATAGAATGTTGTGGGGGGTTTTTTATGACCTTGCATCTTCTAAAACATGTGAAATGGGATGTTCAGTGGTTCTCCCAGGAGACTGAGTTTAAGGGTAAAATTAGATTTTGAAACTACTAAGCAGTTTGTTTATTTACAGCAGGGCTCATCAGGGCCTTTAATACAAATGTCATAAAATTTATTTGACCACAGAAGTCTCACAAACCTCTAGATGAGGAAACAACAGGGACTCTAGCATATTAAATGTTATAGTATTTTGTATCCATTAGTTCCTGCAATTACAATCATAATCTTGTGAGGATAAGGCTTTTATTATAACATTTCCCAGTTAACAGATGAAGAAACTAACATGCAGGTAGTCAAGTGAATTACCCAGGAGCAGAGACATGGTAAGTGAAAAAACCCTTCTCAAACCCAGGTCTTCAGCCACCAAATCTGGGGATCTTTCCCACCGTTCTCTGAATTCGGTTCATGGTGAATGAATTAAGGAGTCTTATTCAGGAAAGGGACACTTTCTGTACCTTTTCCCAAATTACTTTGCACAGTTCTTTCTCAAGGCCAAACTTGAAGCCTGCAAACAAATGCCTGTTTTAACACCTCAGGTGGAGAATCTATGAATTGGCTTGGCACCTGCTGGCTCTCAACCCTTCACCACTGACTGGATCCCATGCTCTCTCTATTGCTAATTAATATTTAACCAAAACCAAAAAAGAACATGGAAAATGCATGGTTGACTTTGTCACATGCTGGTGCCCATTGTGGAATCAAAGGCCAGAGTAAAATCAGGAACGAAGGGACCCTACTCAGTGACCAGCGTGAGTCCCAGGCCTCTCCTTCCCTGTGAGGCTGGCAGGCTGGCTCCCTCATCTCCAAATCCAGTCCCCTGAGAGCCGGATATGACCAGGAAAGGGAGTCCTTTTGGAGCTCACCAATGAACAGCACCCAGAAGCAACCACAAGCCTCTGAAAGTAGGTTAACAAAGACCAGCTACTTTGCAATAATATATGAGGGAGGGTGATCTCCTCTCCCAGTCTCCAACTGTGGGAGCCCCCACATTTGGGGCAGCCACACCACACAATGCAGTTCCCAGTCATCTCTCTCCACAGGATGCCCCTGACTGGTGTGAGCTTCCTAACTTGGCAGTCTCTCTGGACCTGGATTCTGCTTTTATTTTTCATAGCTTTCCATCTTATATCTTTATATGTACTCCAAGAGGGCTATGAGTCTCGGACACAATCTAATAAATAAGACCATCAGATTGCCTCCTTGAACATCTGTGCATGTACACATGTGTGCCTGTGTGTGCATGTGCCCTGCCTGAGTGCACTGTGTATGTGCAAGTGTGCATCACATGTGCATCTGCACATGGGGATTGTGTATGTGTGTGTTGTGTGTGCCTGTGCGTGCATGCGCCCTGCCTGAGTGCACTGATAGGAAGGAGAGACGTTCACTGAGTCCTACGTGCCACATTGTAAACCCGTGTTCTCTCTCTATAAACACATTTCTGCAATGACAAATGCAATCATTAATTATTCAAGAACACAGCTATCCTGGCATCCACCAGTGTGAAAGCCTTTGCAGAAAAAAGTGACAGAACTTGGCGCAAGTGAAGCAGGACCCAGGGATATTCCCAACACCCTCCATAATTGTTTTCCATTTTTACATCAAAGCAAACCGCCCAGTGCCAGAAGTACATAGTAGGGGTTAATGGTACTGTGGCCTGCATACCCCCTTGTGATAGAGCTCACTACCTCAGGGGGGCTCTCCTCTACTGTTTTAGGGTTGAAGTGTTTTCTTGTAACAGCTTCTGTTGGTCCTAAATGGCCCTATAGAGCTTCAAGGAGCTAACTCTTCCCTCCTTCTACCTAGTTGGTACTTGGTATCTTTCCTCAGTAAATGAACAAGACCCTTTCCCCTTCAGAGTATTCAGAACTTATTGAGAAATAAGATTCAAGAAACACAGCAATGAAAATCATATATCCCAGATTCATTACTGATCAAAGTTTACTTGGAAGGTAAATCATGTCATCAGCCCTTTTATATCACCCTTGAATGAACTTAGCCACCCGTCCCAGGCAGCATTGGACCACAGCACATCCCTCCCCCCATCTGGGTAGAGACTGGCTCTGTAAGCTGAGCCCCGGGACATGGAGACATATGGGTCCTGTAGACAGGCTGGCTCGAAAAGTGAGAGCTTAGAAGAGCCTGAGATACACAAGCCCAGCTTCTTCTCCCAAACTCAGCGTTCACATAAGTGAGTATCCACCCTCTGGGGAAGAGGGAGCATGAAACCAGAGAGCAATAGAAAGTCTCTTTCCCCTCTCAGGCAGTAAAATAGGACTTTCCTGCCCTTCGTGGATACTTGAGTTGCAGGAAAGAGCATCATCCCTGCCTCCTGTCTAGCAATTGATATCCCTTGTTCAGCTGTCCTCATTAACTCATAATCCTGGTTGACCTCCCTGAAAGTCATTTGTTCAGATTTTCCTTTTACTTCTGTGCCTAAGAATAGATAAAACTATGATGTCCAGGCAGGGAAGAGATGAGGAAATGAGGTCCAGAGTGACTAAGTGCCTCCCTCTAGGTCGCACACCGGGACATCAAACCCATGCCCCTCCTTACCTGGGGTCCATGCAGCCATGCTAGCTTCCCAGGTGAGGACCATTAGCAGTGCACACTATTGTTACAGTATTATCTGTCAAATGAAATAATGATTCTGAGATCCTGGCAGCCTGAGCCAGATGAAAACTGGCAGCCCCAGGAGGAGAGAGCATTTGACTCAGCACAGTCCCTTAATCCATCCTGCCTGCCTTCTGCCTCCCTCTTGCAAGGCGTGGGGAGAGTCGTAATGTGTCTCTATTGCCCTAGAAGGTGCGCAGATGTTGAATGCAAGCTCGGAGCAGCCCACCAAAAAGAGCAAAATGGAGGATTCTGTTTTCTAAAAGAAGTTTTTGATCAAAAGGGAGAAAATGAGAACAAAGAAATAAACGTGAGAAAAATGTTTTAGGGGGGGAAAAGGATTCATTGTGTTCCTGCACCCTACAAATGAGTGAAAAGAGAGAGGTAGCCAGTCCTCATCAGTGGAATCCCACACCTTGCACGCCCTTGGTGGCCGACATCCACCAGAGTTTTGTTCGATTGGCCTGGTTTTGCAGCCAATCAGAAGTGAGGCACTAAATGTGATCTATTTTAAATGTATTGCAGTTGAATTATTTAATTTGAAATTTAGCCGGTGCCACAGGCACTGGAGCGGCAGCTAGAAGAATGAACAAAATTATTTCATTGGAAAGCGGTTTAAATTTTAATTATGAGATGGGGCAGTTTGGGGGAATGAGGTGATTGGTCCATGAAAGCGCTGTCTCCTGGACTCATGTGGAGTCATGACAGGCACTGAAGCAGATTTAACTATCCAGTCCTGCTGTCTGTCCACGGACTCTGAGGACTCACCAGGAGCAGAGGCATAAACAGCGTAATTATAATAATAACAATAATTGCAGTTTATGTTTCTATAAAGGAAGTTTCCACTGATCTTTGTGATCCTATAAGATAACCTTGAAGGCTTTTTGTCTTTTTGTATAAAAGAAGAGAAGGTTACAAAGCCCTCGGGGATAGAAGAAGAGAGACTCTATTTTTATTGTTGCTATGGCGACTTGTCACCTTGAGCAAGTCACTTTACCTCACTAGGCCTCAACTTCCTTAATGTAGAGTAAGGCCATTTGGGTCCTGAGACCTTTGTGATCCCTTCCAACTTTAAAGTGTGCCTGTCACATGTGATCTTAAGCCAGAGTCTATTCTCTGTTGAGGAGATATTTTGGGATTCCAAGTAAACATTGCATTCTACTAAACATCACTCTGTTAGAGTATCATGCAACTCTTCACTGAGCACAATCGTACTGTTGTCCATCGCAATCACTTGGAGCCAGACGGATGTGGATTTGAACTTGTTATGTGATTCCTAGCCTGATGGCACTGGACGGGCTAATTGATTTTTCCGAACTATATATGCAAAAATTGGTGACAGTAGTAGCAATTACTTTACATTTGTGGTGAAATGAGATGCAGCGATCTATGTAAAGTGCTGCCCATTGCTCTGATAAAGTAGGAACTCAATAAATGTTAGCTCCCATTGTCACCATTGTCATTACCACCATCGTCATCACCATCGTCACCATCACCATCACCATCACCATATGCTAGACTCTCCCGTCCACATGGGGAACATGGCACTGAATAAGGTATACTTCCTAATATCAAGGGGCATTAATATTCTAAGGAAATAGATACACACTGTAAATAGCACTTAGTTTTGAACAAAAATCTTTGAGACCACAGAAAAAGAAGGGGAAACTGAGGCCCACAGAGATCATGTGACTTGCCCAAGACCATCTAGTGTATTATCCATAGTGCTGGGACCAGAACCTCCGTGTTTCTGCCTCTTTTTCATTTATTTTAAAGCCAAATTCATATGATGATATTTGAAGAAACTAAATGAAATTAATATTCAGAGTATAACTTCTGCAAATCACCCAGTTCCTTCTATTTCCCCACACCTCAGGGTCTATTGAATAAAGAGGATTATGGTTTTCTATTCATAACTCAATTTGGAATGAATAACAAATGGTGTAAAAATGATACATTTACATACCTATGTGCGTGCTCATGTGAATTCGTAAGAAGTGTGTCTGTAAACACTGGTAGCCACGTCCAGCGGTATCCATTGTGTCTCTGTGCACACATATTGGTATATGCTTAAGCACATATCCATGCCTACATGTACACCCATATGTGGCCATGCAAATATCTGTACACAGGCATACATGTGTCCAAACACACATCCACACAGATACATGTGCACAGAGGGTATTTTGACAACACTGTGAGCAGTTCCAGCAGCAAACACTGTGGAGGTTCCTGTAATTTAATTCAGCGATTGTCACTGAAGTTCAGTACTGGTTCAGGAGGAGTTGGGGTCTCCAGGTGTACTGGGGTCTTAGCTCTTCATCATCTTAAGTCAATTAAAACAGTGCTTCAGACCATCAGTTTTCTGCATTATCTGTATAATCTGAAACATGGAGTGTGAACTTCATCTCAAGTGAATCAGAGAACACTGCTAAATCAAGAATAGAACTTAACAGTGGTCCTCAGACTTCACTGCCATCAGTTTAAGGGCACGCTTAAGATGTCAATCATTCTTTTTCAGCCCCAGAGATTCTGACTTAGTGTGGGGCGAGGCCCAGGAATCTGCATTTAGCATGCCTCGTCAGGGATTAGATGCCGGGGGTTTATGGAACACCTTCGAGAAGCGCAAAAGTAGAGAACAGCAAAATCTCCTCAGTTTTCAAGAGTAAAGGGAGGTCCCAAATGGTGATGTGACTTTTACAGATTTTCACTGTTACTAATGGCAGGTTTGGGTTTGGAACCCAGGTCTTGTCCCTGTTTCTCAAAAAGGTAGCATATGGGTTACCATTTGGTCTGTGGGAGTCTCTCAACTTCCAACAGGATTTTAAGTTTCCCAAGGTAACACCATTCATGCATATTCCATCCTCTCTCCCTTTCTTTCTCTCTCTCTCTCCAGTATTTGAATACGCTTGACCAACCAAGTGAAGAGAGTAAACACTGGATAGATGAATTGGGAAAAGAGTAAATATGTACTGAGTTTCTATTTTTGTGACAGTTACTATGTTACGGCTTTGTACCAGTTAGAACTGTGATTGGCTGCAAACAAGGGAAAACCTGAGTGGCTAAAACTAATTAAAGTTTGTTTGTTGTGTGTTTGTTTATGTTTGTCAGATAAGAGTCTAGAACAAGAGGTTATTTAACACCTAACAATATCGAGATTGCTGTCTGTATACTAATAGTTCTCTTTGCTGTTTCATAAAGTTGGTGCTCATGGTCACAAGGTTGCTGCTACATGTCCAGACATTGCATTTGAATTCGAAGCAACAGGAAAGCTGGGGAAACTTACCGGCTTCATTTGTCTCATTTGTTGAGAAACAAAGCTTTCCCAGAAAATTTCAACAGGCTTTGGCTTATATATCACTGGGGGAGTATTTAGCTGGGAATTTGCTCTTGGAACTAAAGTGAACAGTGCCAACAAAGATGAAGAAGGGATGGCTTTGGGACATTTTGCATCTTTACACTTACATTCTAATAGACATGGGAAGGAACAATCCACTGTGTATAAAAACAAAACAGTAGGCTCTTCTTCGCCAATGTTTTTAGATGATGGTGGGGAAGTCGTCTTTTCATTCAGCAGGCAGTATTCAAGTTTCCCTTAGACAACAAGAACTGGATTAGATGCTGTAAACCTACATAATAAATAGTCATGTTTCAAGTTTTGGTTTTATAGTCAAGGATACAGCTATGAGAGCAACATTGTGATTTAATATAGTGTGTGCTACAATGGAGACAAAGTGTTCTGTTTATGCATGTCATTTTCATGTTCCTCTAAGTGTTTATTTGCTCTCCCCATGTCTTCCTAACTAAAACCCACAAAGCTCAATATGATTAAAACTGTGGCCATCTTACGAGATTCATTTTGTGTTACGTTTTCCATCATTCTAAGCACACATCCATGACAAACTTTCTTTAGTTCCTATAGTAAACCAAGCTTATTCTTCCTCAGGACCTTTGCACATGCTATATTCCCTTTGACTACCCCCTGAACAGACTTCACCTGCCAATCACTATTTCTCATTCAGATCTCAGCTCACATATGATATCTAACCCTTCAGATGAGTTGTATTTCTTTTTGCCACTCTCATAACACTCATGGTACCAATCACATCTTGCTATTATATAACCATGTGACAATCTGATTAACGCATATCTCTCACTCTGTACATTAGACTCCATGAGGGAAGGGGCTGTGTACTTGGACAACTGTTTTATTTTTAGCACCTAGCACATAGTAAGTACTAAAAATCTATTAAATGAATGGATACATGAATGGGTGGAATGAAGCCACAGGTTTTATTTAGTAGGGGTGTCAGGCTGCATGCAAGATACAGCATTTGAACTTGTCCTCTCTGATCCTCAGTTTCCCCATCTCTTAAGCGGGTAGGAAACAATGTTTTCTAGGGCTTTCCCAGACTTCTTTTTTTGCCAAGATCCACTCCTGAGCCCTGATTCCATCTCTCTGGTTCTGGGTAACCACAGGCAATGCACTTAACCATGATCAGCCTCTGTCTCCATCCCTGCGAAGCAAGGGCGGATGGTCTCTAAGGCCCCTTCCAAGCCTGAAGCACCTGTGAGTTTCAGAAACTTCCAGAAGGAACATGTAAACCATTGGATGTGAGCCAAAGAAATTGTGCTGAGTTGTGGGTTTCGCAGGTGTATCTCCACAGGTTCCCGGGAGCGTTTCTTGAGGAGAATCGGTGTGTTACCTGGACTCATTTATAAAAGAAATGAAAAGGAAATGGACTCGTTATAATGAACACCATTAATTCATCACTTCAGACTTCACTGTTTGAACAGCAAGTTTCAAGCAATTCAATTGTCATTTGTCGATTGAATTCTGCTATTTTGCCTGTTGGAAATGACCGGCCAACACAACAGCGTGTAGACAACGACATGACTGCTAATTAGCATATATATTGTTTGTCCTGGTACAAATTTATGGCAAACAGCAATATTTTACACTCCAGTAAAGTTAATAAATGAAGCCTTGAGCTATAAAATTTTCATGTTCCTTTGTGCAAAGGTCAATTATAAATAGTTAAGCACATATTCATTCAAAAGCTTGAGGTCTTGCAGCCAGGAGAATGAAATATATTCTGGTCAATTTACACTCTGGCTGGACTTACCTTTTATTTTATAGCCTTGGTGACATCCCTCTTTGCTGGTCTGCACAGTCTGGGCTCCCGAAGAACTCCCCAGGCTGGAGAGACTGAATGGAATGAGTATGTAAATGTTTCCAGGTCTGTGGTTTGACACCCAGAATGTATTCAATAAATGTCAGATGAAATGGAAAGAGACAGCCCACGTGAGAGAAGGGGCAACAGGGATTCAGAGAATCTCCTGAACGTCTTTGCCACGAATACTGAACTAGGATCAGAATATATGGTTGTAGTCCCTGTTCCGTTATGAACTGGATGAGGGCATTTGGTACTTAGTTTTCCCATCTGAAAAGAACACAGAGAACAGAAGAGAACAGATTACATCGGTAGTTCAGCTCTGTATCACTGCATAACAAAATACCAAAACATAGAATAGTCTAATTTTTTTGAGACTGAAATCACGTTATTGCATCTCATGATTTCGTGGATGAGGAAACAAGGCAAAGCTCAGGGGCAGATGCTTCTCTTCCATGAGGTGTCAAAAGACATCACTCAACAGTGTTTAGTTGGTGGGTAGGCTGGTCCTGAGAGCGCAAGACACCGTCTCTCACATGTCTGTGGGACCTGAGATGGCAGGAAGGCGTTTGGAGAGAATGGCAGCAGCGAAGCTGGGCTCTGCAGAGACTGTTGAGTAGAGCGTCTACGTGTGGCTCCCCCTGCAGGCATTGACAACGGCATCAGACTTCTTACACATGGAAGCTCAGGGCTCCCAGAGAGAGTTTTGTCAAGGGACAGGACGTAGAAGCTGCCTGTTTCTCAAGGCCTGAGCCCACAACCTGGCACAGCTCCATTTCCACCACATTTTGTTGTACAAAGGAGTCACAGGGACTACCTGCATTCCAGTAGGAGGCAGCATAGACCCTGATGCTTGATGAGAGCAAGAGCAAAGACTTCTCGGCCATCTCATCTACCGCGATCTGTGCTTTCTGATTTGGTTCTGCAGTAGAAGTGTTACACGGAAAAGGATTTGGTGGATAAGTAAATTTGGGAAAGGGTGGGTCAGGGAGTTGAGCAATTTTTTTTTTTTTTAACTGCAAGACTTCTCAGTCTTCCCTCGTTTGCTCATTACTTGTTGAGTGTTCACTTTGTACCAAGACCTTACCAGCTACAAAAATAAGGCAGTGACAAAATGAAACTTTATAACATGGGGGCTTCAGACAACAATAAAATAAATATTACATGTTGGGTCCTGGTATGTGTCATGCAAACAAGCTGCAGTGATCGGGAATGACAAGATCCACTCTTTCTGATGAAGAAATCATATAATTCAGGAAGATTTATGTCACCAGGTAGCTGAATATTGAGAACAGAAGCCATACTGAGGGCCTCCCCAGTAGCAACAGCAGAGTCCAAGGTCCCCAGAGTGGGAGCATTATTGCCCAAAATGGCTGGGAGGAGTGAAGAAGAACTTAAGTGGGTGGAGTAGAGACCAGAGAAGGAGCCAGGCCCTTGGGAGTCACGAAAGACTTTGGAATTTATTGAGAGTAATGAAAAACCCTGGAGGCTCATGCGCTAAGGTGGGATGTAATCTCATTTTAAAAATCTCTCTCTCTCTCTGTCTCTCGCTTTTTCTCTCTCTCTCCTTCTCTCCCTCTAACCTGCTTTATAAATAATAAACAATAAGGGCAAGTAAGTGGGGAACCAGTTAGGAAGCTACTGCACGATTACAAGTGAGAGATGATGATGATGGATGGAATGACCAGTGGTGGGGGTAAAAGTGGAGAGAAAGGTCTAGGTTTGTGAGACGTGACAGAGATACAGTTGCCAGGACTTCCTGATGATTGTGAGACATGAAAAAAAGAATGAAAGATGCCTCCTAGATTTGGGGTCAGTGCAGCCATAGATCTGTGGGAAAGTAGCCTTAAATAAATTAGTGCCTGTCAGGACTCTTGAGGTGAACACTTGGAGACAAATTCTGAGGACCAGAGCTCCAAGGGACACATTTAGGGAAATGCTGGGCCACACCTCTTATCAAAGAAAAATTATACCAAACAGAGTAAAACAGAGAAGGGAGACTTTATTCAACACTACTGCAGTAGGGAAGTTAGACTGAATTAAATCTGCCAAAACAAAAGACAGGAGGTTAAGAGCTGAGGCGGGCTAGTGGAAAAGTGCCCTAGAGCTGTTTGGAGACGGGAACATTGGTCACTGTGATTGGGCCATGGGTGTCCACTAATGGGCACCCATCAAAGTTAAGCTCCAGTCCTTCCACAGAGACTAGGAGATGGGGCACTACCTCCTTAGATGATCCCATTTTAAAGTCATGGCTCCCAGGCCCTTGAGAAAGACAATTCTAAGTTGTAAAACTTCCAAGAGTCTGGGACAAAATTTACATCTCAAAGGGCCAGAGGAATAATTTAAGACTGTAAATTGTCCAAAATAAATCACCTAAGAAAAGGGAGGTCAGGGGCCTATGGTCGGGAAGAAACCTGCACCAAATTTCATCAAGCTGAGGGCAATGTTAAGACAGTCCTGGTCACTCTCTATTATCTGATGATCCCAGGTTTGAAAACTTAGACACCATAGACAGAATCCTAGAGACTTGGGTCTGTTCTGCCACAGACCATCTGTATGGCCCTGGACAATTATATGAAATTGTGTTTGTGTAACTGGAAGAATCTTCTCCCAGTCACTGCATGGCCGACTCCCTCATTGTCTTCTGTCTTTGGCTTCCATGAGGCCCACCCCCACCACCGTATTTCATGTAGCGACTCTCACTCTGTTGCTTCCTGTCCCCTCTAACCCTACCATACTCTGTCCTTTATTTTATATTTCTTGTTTATGATCTGTTGCCTCCTTCTGGAAGGGCAACTTCATGACCAAAGTAGCCCATCACAGAATTATTTATGATACAAAGAAATATTTTTTTTAAATGAAAATACAGAATTAGAGGAAGAATTAAGAAAGCTGATACCTCTACTCAGGGGAATAGTATTCAGCCATTTAATTTATGCTTTTGAAGAGAGTCTACTGAAGATAGCTGATGTATAGAGAGGATAATTTAAAAGACTTTGAAATAAAATTATAAATAAATATTATCATATTATAAACACCAAAATTAAAAATAACTATAAATACAGAAATATTGGAAGGAAGTATGCCATGGCATTCAAACTGATGAACTTTAGGTAATATTATTTCTATCTGTCTCTCTACCTATGTATCTAAATGTCTATCTACCAAATACAATGTTTTATTGTTTCCCTTAATTTCAGTATTTTTTTTAATTTTTAAGTAATGATAAGGTTTGTTTTTAAAGTGGGAAAGTAGAATCCTTTAAGAACTAAAGACTCTGTGAGACGGTAACACTATAAACAGTCCCCAGTTTGGGACACGTGTGGGGAGTTCTAACTGCTTTGGCACCAATAATGGGGCAGGTGTTGATGTATATGCAGGGATCATCAAGAAGAGAGAAAGCTGGAGCCTGTGTTTTGGAAAACTCCCAGGGAAGTTGTTAAGGGGAGTGAAGGAATAGAAGCCTGGGCAGGAGAAACCAGA
Organism: Desmodus rotundus; assembly: GCF_022682495.2. Lineage (NCBI taxonomy): Eukaryota > Metazoa > Chordata > Mammalia > Chiroptera > Phyllostomidae > Desmodus > Desmodus rotundus. Next base: position 12,912,885 of record NC_071387.1, on the reverse strand, counting down.
GGAAGACAAAGCACAGTGGCAGTGTGGGGCAGAAGCAGAGTGCTTTGGGGTCCCTCCATGCTACAGAGAGGAGCAAGGTAAGCCAGGCAGCAGGTGTTATCACCTAGGCACCTACTATGCCCCGGGCATAGGATAGGGATATTCTTTATCCTTAGTAACTATGCAACTAAAAGATTTGTAAAGAAGGTACAGAATCATGCGAGTGCAGGGATGTGTTTTAAGGAGATGGTGGTGGGGAGTAACAGGTCTGTGATTCATGGAAACAGAAATTTGTCATCAGTGCTATCTGCCATGTGTAGGGGGCAAAAGTATACAGACAGCACAGAAGAGTGGCAATGAACTGAGCGCTAAGTACAGATGGGCGAAGCAACAGAATGATTTGACTTCAATGATTTTGAGCTCTGGACAAGTCCAAGGGCATATGTTCTCCCATTTTGTTTTACTCTGGTTTGTTTTTTAAATGCTGAAATCAATTTCTCTAGATATCCCCTTCTACCAAAGGAAAGACTCTGTTTATAGAATACTTACTAGGTGTCAGCCATTACCTACTGTGGTATCTTTTAACCCCTCCATGACCAAGAGAGAAGGCATTGTTATTCTCATTTCGGAGATAGGTAAATTAAGGCTTAAGAGAGGTAGTGGGATTTAACAAGATCTTTAACAAGATCACATGTTAGTTAACTTTAGAATCATTGTATAGAATCCATGACTGTCCAGCCACACTTATCATCCCTTTCTACATTGTCAATCACATTATGCATACAGGAGATCTTTCTACTTCAGCTAGGTTCAGAGTCCTCAAAACCTGTTGCTCAGACTTTGGGGTATTATGGATGATTACAATAGGAGTCACAGTCTTTAGTGTTGAGTCTGTTGATTTTCCAGGCTGTTCACTGATGTGACAAGTTCACATGCTTCTCAGAATTCAATTTTCTAGCAAAATGGAAAATGCAATTACAGTATTCAGCAAAATATTGTTGTTGGTTCAAAAATAATTAAGCATCTTATTAAATTGCTGTCTTACCTAGTGGGCTGCAGCGACTCTCCAGGGCTCCAGCGAGGGAAAAGCAATGGCTCCTCAGAAAGGTGGTGTGGGGGGGGAGGTAGTATGTGTGGGTGCACCCCCAGAGAGTGATAGTTAATAACCCAAGTTCTTTGGACAAAGAGCTGCAAGGCAACTACTTTATGGGACAGAAGCTCTTATTAAAAACGTAATCCTAAAGTTATCTGAAGCTAATTTTTTCCATTACGGTAGCTTTGGAATTTATTTCCATGGGATCCATTTCTACTGCTTGACATTAAGGGAGTTGGTGCATGGAGAAACCCCAGAAGGTAAAACGCCAGTTTGAGAGGTATTGTACTTAGCCTGTCAAGAAGAATAAAAGAAGCCTGCATTAGAAAGAACAAAAAGGACTGAGCATTTATTATGCACCTACTATGCTCCAGGCATAGGATAAGGATATTCTTTGCTTTTCCTAGAGAAAAGGAGGCCAAGCTATTAATATCAATGAAAGGCTGAGCATCTATTCTGTGCCATGCACTGTGCAGAAGCACTTAACACACAGTGTCTCATTCATGGCCACAATAGCCTCAATGGACATTTAGCAGATAAGGAAATACAAGCAGGAAGTGTTTAATAAATTGCCTAAGCCACTTAGCTCCTAAGTAGGAGAGATGCTTTTGATTTCTGAAATCATCATCTTTGACCATTGTTTTTAGTTGGTAGCTAGGAAAAAAAAAAAAAAAAACCTAAAACTCAGCTACTAAAGAATTTATCCTGCATGAGAAAAAACAAAACCTTGTGACAAACCTCATTTCAAAACCTAGATGTGTCCTGGGACTGTGGGCAATTTACTTTGTCTTTCTGAGGCTCTATTTCTTTACCAATTTTACTTCAACTATAGTAGCTCATTCCAATCATCCAGAGGGCTTGCTAAAATCCACATTGCTGGGTCCTACCACCTGGCTATTGATTCAGTGTGTCTGCACTGGGCTAGAGATTTATATTTCTGACAAGTTCCCAGGTGATGCTGATGCCACAGATCCAGGACCCCATGGGGATAAACTCTACTATGTGTACTCTGAATCCAAACTCTGATTTTCCCAAGACCGAAAGAGAGAGCTTGCTGTAGTATACAGAGCATCATCTTTGAGACCTGGTCTCATCCTTCCTTCTTCATTTCCTACTCTGTGGTCTTAGGCAAGCTGATTAACCACTTATTGAAGCCTCAATATCTTCATCTGTAAAATTAGGGCTATTGCTTTCTTTGTCACTACCCAACAGATGAGGATTATATAAAGTAGTTTATGTATAGTATCTAGCCAATATCTGGCTAAAATACTTAATAGATGCTGATTCTGAACTTTGGACAGTTTTCATTTTTATGATGCTTGGTTTCATCTTCATTTATTTTTTTATTCACTAAATGTACTAAGCCACTGTAAGAGTTTCTGTGCAATATTTTTATTTTTTTTAAATCTCTTTAGTTCTTATTATAAAAATGTGTTGTATGTTCACCATAGAGCATGCAGAGTAGAGAACAGTGCTATACCCACACTACCCATCATTATTGTTGAAGAAATATTATATATATAATTTCGTTCAGAAGTCATGATTCTTGAAATTCTCCAGAAGAGAGAATTTTGAATATGTTTGAGTCTTAGGCCTCTATGACCTGCAAGGACAAGGTATCCCCAGGGAAGAACCCCTGAGAGGTAATGGTCAAGTTGAAAGATGGTTAACCCCATCTAAAGGGACTGTCTCTCAAATTGAGAAATTTTCTACCCTCTCCTGTCAAAAAGTCATTGCTGATAAATCTACATTAATAATAATAATAATAATAATAATAATGTATTAATCAATTTGTTGACAGGAGAGACCTGGTTCTTCTCGATGATGCATGTAAAGAATTACAGATTAGCAAATCTATTAGCGTGTAATCAGTTTATTAGTGACGCGTTCCCATGGAAGGGAATGGGACTGGGCAGAGGGGGTGAGGGATGAAAGGCAAAGTTTCAGGGCAAAACAGGGCAGCAAAAGTAAGAGCGGCAAGCCCCCGGGCAGTGTGAGGCCAGGTGGCCAGAGGCCCAGTCGACTGAGAGCCAAGAGCGTCAAGAGCACCCCAAGCCCCCGAGACAGAGAGAGAGAGAGAGAGAGAGAGAGAGAGAGAGAGAGAGAGAGAGTCCTTTGTTCTGAGGACTTATATAGTTGGTGGGATAGGAGGAAAAAAGTTACATATTGATTAACAGGTAAATGTGGTGCCAGCTTTCCTGGGGGAATGTAACTACCCAAGCTTAGATATGTGTGGGGGTCGGTTAGCCCGAATCCTTATCTTGCTCCAGATTCCATTTGTTTATCTTGTTGTAAAAAAATACATGACAGGAGGCAGTTAATTAAAATTCGGGCACTTCCCTAAAGTTATTTATGGGCTCTTTCTGTAAGCATCAGGGACTCCCTCGTAAAACAGATAAGTGACCAGAGGTAGGCAATTAACCAGAGTTGTTTTATGGGATCCTTATGTGGGCCCCGTGGACCCTCTTCCACATTCCAGGCCTTGGGATGAAAGCACAGTTTCAAGGCTTTCTTTCCCAGGTAGTGGAAATGCTACATAGAACTTCAAGGACTTCCCTTCTTTCTTGCTAACATAGTGTTTCTTGTGATGTTGAAACACCTGGCAATATTATCAGACCAGGCTCAGGACTGCTGAGTTAACATGTGAGACGTGTCTCCTTCCTCCTCCCTGCCTCAGTTTACTATTTAATCTACCTAATTGGTACAAGGCGTTTCCTGGCAACCAGGATGCGAGACGCTGGCCACTAACAGTACTGCAATCTCAGAGTCCTTCCTATGCTGTCTCCTCACTCAAAACCAGTTAGAGACTCCAATGGATTAATAACATGTTTTTATAATTTTAAATGAAACCTTAAGTATCCCAACCCTCTCAACTCCAAGGAGAAGTGTCTGAACACTATTTTCCTTCTCGGCTTTGTCCAGGTTGAAAATCATTGCATTTGGTTCACCTTGAATCTCAAGCTGCATATTTTTAGCAGCAGAAAAGCCTATGTTGCCAGAATCACTGAGAAAAAGGCAAATGACCCCACGGTGTCCTCCAGCCAAGGAGGAGGGCAGAGGGCTCAGAGGGGCAGTGCGCCCACAGCTTGGAAGGTTCACCAGCCGCCATTCTTAACTAAGGAGCGTGCTGGCTGGTGCCCATGCCTGAAGGACTATGGGCCAGGAGTTAGACTTTTCAGGCAAGGCCCTGGTCTCAGGCCACCGGTTCCTTTAACAATCGAGATCAGTGTGGAAAGGCGGTTCAGAGTCATAAAAAGGGCTCTCATGCATTATTTTTATTGTTAATACCAAGCAGTCCTTATTAAGGAATAGATGTAATAGGTGTAGTAGGAATTATAATATTAACATTCAGAGATGCTTACCATGTGCCAGTCACTGTTCTAAGTGTTTTACCTCTGTTGACACATTTTATTATCATAACATTTCATAGGTGAGAAAAAACAAGGAACTGAGAGATTGATGAACTACCAGGTGCTGTGTCATTAATTATACTGTAATTTGAAGGGAAGGGTGTTCTTAAAGCCCTAATTTAGCAGATTAAAAAATTGAAGGTGACTTCCCTGAGATCACACAGCTTGCACAAGACATAGTTGATACACAGGGTAGAAATATTTGGCAGATTAGGCTGAAGACTTCCCAGAGGGGACCAGGCTTGGTGCAGCTTGTAAGGATGAAGGAAACAAGGTTGAAGAGTGCATCTTGTTAAGATTCAGGAAGACCAAGTTCTCCCTGTGCCTCCCCTAAGGAGCTCCTGATGGCCCACATTCTCTGCCCTGTTTATCCAACCCGGGGTCATCAGGTAGGTCAGGTGTTAAGATAGATATAATCTCTGTCTGGGATGCTCTTCCTGTGATCGTTCCACATAGCAAACTTATTCATCCTCCCAACCAACCCTCAGATCAGGAGTCACCATGCCAAGAGGTCACCTTTTCCTCTCCCTCTCTTCTCTGGGGGAGATTTCCTCTCTTTTTCATTTGCCCCCACACTCTCTTCACTTGCACTGCCCTTGAGATCCTTTGTGAAAACACCTGCCTTCCTCACTAAGATGAGAATAGCAGGGCCTTGCCTTATTGGTGAGTCCTCATCCCTGTTGCCTAGCACAGTGAGAACACTCAGGGAAGTTCCAGAGACAGGTTGGGGAGAGAGCAACCTACACAGTTTATTGATCTTATTCCCCGCTCTTATTCAAGTGTTGAGATCCTAGCCCCCGATATGATGGCATTAGGAAGTAGGACCTTTGGGAGGTGACTAGGATGTGAGGGCTTGAGCAGGATTAGCGCTTATACAATAGGTCCAACACAGCTCCCTCTCCCCTTTGCCATGTGATGTTACGACCATAAGACAGCTGTCTAGACAGCAGGTTCTCATCAGACATTGAACCTGCCGGTGTCATGATCTTCGATTTCCCTGTCCCCCAAACTGTGGGAAATAAATGTTTGTGGTTTATAAGCAGCCCAGTTTATAGTATTTTTGATGCAGCATCCCAGCTTTGACATTCATGTATCCATTGAATCATTCATGAAAAATTGCAAGCTGTTTACTGTAGGCCATGGACTATGCTAGGTGCTAAAATGCAATCGTGAGCTAGATCTAACCGCAGGCCTTATAATAGTTACACCCTAGCCAAATCCCCAGTCATAATCAATGAGCATAGCCCTGGGATTTTAGCTACAAACATAGAATTAGGGATTGAAGGGACAGTCTCACCTGGTACAGATGCAGCGTGTCTTGCAAGATTTCCTAAAAGCTCCCTGTTCCTCTGTGGTTCCTGGGGCAGCAGTGCCTTTCCTGAAGCTACTTGTTCGGGGCAGCACTGTGGGGGCAGGGGCAAGGAGGATGCCTCGGGGCTGTTTACTATCTCCCCAGAGAAAGTCTCTGACCTCAATTTCATTTCTTGTTTCTATTGACCCACTTCACGCTAGTCGAGTGAATTTTCAAGGTCTGTTAGGGACATATCAGCGACTCTTGTCCTTGTTAAATGGACATACTCAGTGTAGTCATGGGCAGACACAGCCTCATCATTGGGAAGGTAAGGTCTGGCTGGAGTGGCCTAACCTGCACCCAGTCTTCCCTGTGCCTGCAGCAATGGCTGCATTTCATGAACAGGACCTACGAGTGGTTCCACCTTCTGGTCCTAATTTGAACAGAAGGAGGACAGAGTGATACTGCCCCATAGTTCATTTATACTCACATTTCCACTGGGGGACACCCCGAGGTAAGGAGGACTGCAGAAAGGAACTATACAGATGGAAGGATAGAATTGAAGGTAAAGAGAGAAAGTCACAGAGGAGGAGAAATAAGACCTTGGAGACTGAGACTATGATCAAATAAGGAAGATTCCTGGGAGGAAAAAGCAGGAGATTAAAATTAATTAATAGGATAGATGCTTCAGTCAGGGTGGACTAAGTCACAATGTAGTAACAAACAACTTTAAAATTTCAGTAACTCAAATCCTCCTTAAACGAGTTTATTTCTCATTTAAGCTGCGTGTCTATTGTGAGTCAGAAGGCTTGTGTCAGTCACTCAGCAACCCAGGTGAAGGAGCCAGCAGCCTCACAACCACTGCTTCTCACCACATCAAAGAAAAACTGAGTTCAGGAGGTGTCACACCAGCAATCAAATGCTCTGAACCCACTAATGGTACACATAGTTTTTGTCATCGTTCATTGTGTTAGCATACGTAGCTAGTTAGTATTAATAAAGGAAGGGAGCAAAGGGAATTGGACATTAAGCCTGCTTCACTAGGAAGCTGCAGCATTCATCAACTCCCCAGAGGGCCACTGCATTTTTTGCCCTCAGGACCTAATCTCCAAAGCAGGTGGGAAGGACTGGTTATGAGTCATTAGCTGGGATTATTGAGGGAGGAATAATAGCAGCCCGGGCAATTCCTCTGCTGGACCCATGCACAGTAGAAGTCAAAATGGTGCAGGAAAAAGTCCCTCTACTTTGAGGCATGTGCAAGAGGAGCTAAGATAACAACCTTAAAGGGGAGGAGTCTAGCCTGGGAAAGAATTGGATTGGGTAAGGGATACAAATCCCTGGGAAATCTAGGAAATGAATTGGTTGGAAGAATGCCCAGCACAAGCCCATGGAGGCTTGGAAAGATGATTCAGCTTAAAATCCTGAGATAATATAATCAAAGCTTAACAAAGACCTTTTTCTCGGTAACACACCTTTGTTCACCAACTTGTTTGCACATTCTCTCTCCATAGCAGCTGTGCAGGCCCAAACATGGGCTCCAAGTGAGGGCCCAGCAATTGCACAGACCAAGCACTGAGAGAGACCAAACTCTGGCCTGGGTACAGCAATGCAGTGCCGGCTGGAGCGCAGCCGGGAACAGAGACTAAGCTAGCCGGATGGGAACAGAGACTGAACTGGACTAAACTTTGGCATGGACTGAAATGAGGGCACAGAATTTCTGGACTCTGGCCCTTCTTCTGGGATTGATGAAGACAAGGCTGGACTTCCACTGAGGGACAAAGTTAAACCACCTGGCCATGGATGAGACATACTCTGGACACCTGGGGACAGTACTTTGTGTTTACTCCAGCTTCAATAAACCTATCACTATACCTCATCCTCCCATGTGTGGTCCCTGAAATGCTTTTCTTGTGACACCACAAAGACTCCATTTCCACGGACAGCAATTGGATGACCTCGTAACATGGTCCCACTTCACAAAAGGAGCCACAATCATAAGCTCAGCAGTCAGAGAGTATGAATTTCACATCCAAACTATCATCTCCATTGGCCCCCTCAGGATCCCTGTGGGCCAAATCAATGAGATTTTTCTTATCAGTAGCCCTGTGGCTACTATTACTGCCATTGCTACACCTTCTGGGAATCAGAGGAAGGGTCAGCTCCTTTGAGTAGACCAAGAAATTGGGGCTCATGGTAGGGAGTAGTGTCTTCCAGTTTGGTCACTGTTGGGTGCCTTGGGATGGGTTCAGGTCTTGTGACTCTTGACTAGAAAGAAACTCTCTCCTACCCTGCTCTCTGGATGAGATAGCCCTTTTAAAATGATGCCATATCCATCACATCACCAATAGTAGCTTTTTTAAAGTTCCAACTATGTACAAACATGAGGACAGGCATTAACACACAGAAAGCTGACACAATGCTAGTTTTCTACGAAATGGCAACCTAAATGAAAAGGCAAGTAACAGGCAGTAAAATACAAATACCACTTGATGTTCATTGAGAAGTGCTGTCAGTAAATCCTATAAAAAAATCAGGGGAAGATGTAAGTACTATAGACCGTGTATTCAGAGAACACCTTTTTACCAGGGTTTAAAAAATGCATTTGGGGGAGTGGGATGATTAGAATGCCAGCAACGACAGAGACACAGTTTCTCTAGGCATGTCTGTGGGACAATTTCTGCTCATACTCTTGTTTACATCATTAACGGCTCACCATTGTCTGCCCCATTGTCTGCAAGGTAAAGTCCAAGATTCTTGGTTTGCATTTTGCATCAGAACTAATGTATGCTTCAGCTTTATGATCCACCATTTCCCCTTTGTGTAACCATGGCCTCAGATTCAGTCCCCAGCATGCCTTTCACTTCCTACCTGGGGACAGGAGCTGTGGCAGAGAGGAAAGTGCAGGGGCCTCAGGCAGGCAGGTCTGGGTGCTGGCTCTGCCACTTACTAACTGTGGGACATTAACAAGTTATTTAATCTCTATAACTACCTGGCAAAGGATATGTGACAATTTAATGAAATGAAATATATAAGGCACCAACTTACTGCCTACTCTATTACATAGACTTGGGAAATGGTAGTTATCATTAGAATAATGATGCTTTTCTTGGGCCAGCAACTCACTTCTACTGCCTCTTAACCTAAATAATTTCCATAGCACTTTTTCATATTTATACCTTAGCATTCTATTACCACATCGTACCACCTAGAGGAAGAAGCACTACAATGCGTGTTTAGAGGCTCAGTTCTGGAATCAACCTACCTACTTATTAACTGTGTGACTTTGGGCAAGTTGTTTGGCCTCTCTGTGTCTCAGTTTTCTTTGCTGGAGATTAGAGCATCATCTCTTTCACAGAGACAGTTTGAAGATTGATTAAATTTACAACATGGTGTCTGGAGTATAGTACATACTCAATAAATTCTCATTGTTATCTCCTCTTTATAGAGGAAGAAAGAAGGTATGTATTTTGATCAAAGTTGAATGACTAGTGGGGCAAGAAGTTTTGGCATCAGAATTTTGAAATGACTCCAAGGTCTGTGATCTTAATCACCAGGAATTTGTTTTCTCTCATGAATAAGAAACACTCCCACCTCCACGTCCTTCCCCACTGTCATTATCTGATACACATGCTTGACAAATCTGCAGGCCAGGTGACAATCAGACTGCAGACAGGACAAGCTGTCTCCCACTTTCGTGCACTTGATGAATAAATCTGCATCAATACCACCCCGCTTCCTTCATCCACCCTCAACACGTACAAGCTTTGCATGTGAAAACAGAAGGCTCAGTGGTGAAGCAACATGTGCAACATACCTAGGAGCCTAATGGGCAAGACCAAAGTCCAGGTCACATTCAGATGACTGCTGCTCTTTGAGTTCCTGCTCATGGCCATGTTCCATGATAGGCACTGACATGGGAGAAGGGGAAGTGGGCACAGTACATTATATTAGGACTGGGGCCATGTTTGTCTCTGACACAGAGTGGGCATTCACTAAACATCTGCCGAATGAATTCACTCTCTTCTCTCTCTACTCTCTCTCTCTCATTCTCTCTCCATCCACCTACCTAAGAAAGCCCCTGCCTCATCTTACATAACATACCCTCACATGAAGGAGAATGTGATTTAAACACACACGTACTCTATGTTGCATCAAGAGCTGTGATACGAGTGGGCGCTACAGGCACCAAACAAAGCTCTCCTGACTAGCAGAATTGTGCATCCTGCCCCACCCAAAGTGCCTTCCTGCCCACACATATTTCTTCCCCAGCCGAACAAAAAGTCACGATTGCAACGAAAGCTTACATAATGCTATATAGTTATGCTCTTAACAAGCAGCAACAATCATGAAAAGAACTTTAAATACAAATGGAGCAAAGAATGGAAGAAATCAAGTTGCATTCTCCAGTATGAAAAAGTACTGCTATTTTTCTTTTTTTTTTTCAGAAAAAAATATGGTTCAACATGAAGACCAGAACAGTAAACACTGCCCTTTCTTAATGGTGTGAATCATAGATTCACTGAAATCTTTTCTTTTGACCCAAAGGTCTTAGTTGGTACCTAAAGAAGCTTGACATAATTTCTATTTTCTTTGTAAATTTTGTGTTTGTTCGTTCTTCTCATTTCTCACTCTCTTATTTAACTTAAGTCTTTTGTTATTTGCTTCAGCTTGGTTCAGTTAAGTTTAAAGATGCATCAATGTTTTTAATTATCTGGGTGTGTATATATATTTTTTCATATTTGTCTAAGTAGAAAGCAATATAGGTAAAATAAGGCAATATAGATGGTATTTCATCTATACATTCATGCATTCTATCTTCAAAATAATCTATTAGGAGTTCCTTGATGTTTTTCTCATTTTCACTTTTCACATCTTGATAGTCACCAAGTCTTGCCAATTCTAGGCCTTAAATTTCTCCCAAGCTCATCTCTTTCTCAGACCAGCCTGAGACACTGCCTTACTGCAAGCCCTCATTGATGCACCGGGACCATAGCAACGGCATGTTAAGTATCTGATCTCCATTTGCTCTCTGTAGAAAAGCCATTGATTCCCTACAATGCTGCCAGAGGCACTTTCCTAAAACCAGATCTGATCATGCTTTCCGCCAATTCCGTGGTTTCCATCTGTTAGAGGGTTAAGTCTGAGCTCCTTAGCATGACCTGTTGGGCTGACCCACTACAATCTGACTTCTGCTTATGACTCCAACTTTGCCTCTAACCCACACTGACTAAAAGGTCAAGAGGTAGCAACTCTGGACATTTAATTTTGTTCATTGTTGGCAAAATGACCTAAAACTCTGTTCTTTTTGCATACTGTTTCCTTGCCTGCTGGAAGAGTTCCACAATTTATGTATGTCTGTTGTCTTTTTGTTCTAACTGCCAAAACTGAAAGATAATCTGTATCCTTGCAAAGAACATTTATTACTACCCCCCTCTTTTTCTTAGAGAAGCAGAATAACAAATTAAAATTATTCATAATTTGGTTCACTCAGTTGCAAATATTGTTAACATTGCGGGGGGACTCTACCTCTAGTCTTTTCTCCAATTGCATATGAGTATTTAGTTTGCAAAAATATAATCATACCATCCATATTGTTTTGTAATCAGCTTTAGGAAATGAAAGAGTATCTTGTAAAAATTATCTCCGCCTCTAAAATTATTTTGTAACATCAGTGTCAATGTTGAAAACAATGTCCTTGGATGAATGAAACAATTTCCTATTGTCTGAACCACAGTTATGTCCAAATGTTTCACATTATAAAAAGAAAGAAATTGCTCTCTTTATAGCTAAATCTTTGAGTGTAATTACAATTACTTCTGTTTGACAAATTTTGACTGGAGGAATTTCTGGATCAATGAGGATGTACAAGTTTAAGCCTTTTGAAATACCTTTTTAAATTTTCTTCCAAAAGGATTCCATTAATTTGTACTCCCAATAGCAAAGCATGCCTATTCCCTCAACAAGGTAATATAAATATGTGCTACGGATAACTGTTGAATAAGCAAAAACGTGTTCCTGTTGATTTAACATAACCCCTCTGTGAGGTGTATTTTCCTCTCCATATTAAACTCATACTTTTTTTCTCTTTTGTGATTTTCTTAATTGGGTCCTCTGATTCACTTTCCACTGTGGTGCTTATCTTTTTTTTTCCGTTAGTTTTATATATCACCCTTTGTCTGTCATGTAGGCCTCACAAACATTGTATCTCTTTTAACTGTCTACCGTTGAATTTGAAAATGATTTATGATACAATTCATCCAATCCCCATTGATTTGAAATGCTACCAGTATTATATATTGATTCATAAGCAAGGTGTGACAAAAGTAGGTTTAGAGTTGTGAGTACACGAAACTGTTCATTCTTGTATTATTTATTAATTATCATATTATTTTCCATGCAAACAACTGTAAACCTACTTTTGTCCCACCCTATATACACTCAGATCAATTTGTGAAAATTTTAAAGTAGTCTGTCAGTTTCTCTATCATTACTCTCTTTTTATATTATTTTGGTTCATATAAACATTCTTAATCTTCTTCTTATAATTATTAACACTGTTATTATTTTAATAGCTACCATTTCCTGTCCATGGCCAACATATAATATTTCAGCATACTGTGTTTAATACTTTCATAAAATATTTCTGATTTCTTTTTCAAACAACTCTGTGAAGTAGGGTACAATTATTATATGGATGTTTCTGCTAAGGAAATGGAGACATATATTATGTATTATCTAATCAGACAGAGATTAAACCTCAGGATGGCCTGATATCAAACCTACAAACTCAAATTCATATAAATATTTCCTTTTATTCCTCTTTAATATTTTGTGTCTATTCTCAGGTGGTTTACTCTTGAAGATAAATGACTTACTAACTGTATAAAACCAGCCTTTGAGGTTTTTTTTCCAGTAAACTTTTTATTGTGGTGTCAACATACGTATGTACATAAAGAATTGCAAACAAGTGCGTGGAACCTACACCCAAACAAAGAAGTTCATCAGCCCGTCAGAGGCCCCACCTTCTACTCATTGCTACTCTCCACAGTAAACACTATTCTGACTTCTACACCGTAAAAAAGTTTTACTTTGTTGTGACTTTTTAAAGAAACACACACAGTTATATTTAGATTTAGATTTTTTAGTGTCTTTTCATGTGCCTTTAATTATGTGTTTATTTTCCATTATGAAATGTCTGTTCAAATCCTTTATTTTAAGATTTTATTTGTCTTATTATTGAGTTGAAGTCCTTTATATATTCTTGATACTAGCTAGTCCTTTGTCAAATTAAATACATATGTGTGTGTGTGTGTACATGTGTGTATTTGCTATTTTACAATGCTCTTCTGAAAAAAAGGAAGGTTTTAACTTTGGTGATGTCTAATGAATCCATTTTCCCTTTTATGGTAAATGTTTAACCCTATGATCCTAAAATCTTTTTCATGTTTCTTCTAAAACTTTTATATTTTTAGCTTTTATGTTTACATATGTAGGGTCCACTTTGATAGCATAATTTTATGACTGTTATTTTTCTACAGAGATATACAGTTGTTCAAATATCATTTATTGAAAATACTGTGTCTCCTTTGAATTACTTTGAAAACTTCTTTTTTTTTTTTTTTTTTTTTTTTTTTTAAATATATTTATTGATTATGCTATTACAGTTGTCCCATTTCCCCCCCCACTCCACTCCATCCTGCCCACCCCCCTCCCTCCCACATTCCCCCCCCATAGTTCATGTCCATGGGTCATACTTATAAGTTCTTTGGCTTCTACATTTCCTACACTATTTTTACCCTCCCCCTGTCTATTTTCCACCTATCATCTATGCTACTTATTCTCTGTACCTTTACCCCCCTCTCCCCCTCCCACTCCCTTATTGACAACCCTCATGTTCTAGTTGTTTGCCTAGTTTGCTCTCGTTTTTGTTTTATGTGTGGTCGTTAATAACTGTGAGTTTGCTGTCATTTTTACTGTTCCTATTTTTGATCTTTTTCTTAGGTAACTCCCTTTAACATTTCATATAATAAGGGCTTGGTGATGATGAGCCTCTTCAACTTGACCTTATCTGAGAAGCACTTTATCCTCCCTTCCAATCTAAATGATAGCTTTGCTGGATACAGTAATCTTGGATGTAGGTCCTTGCGTTTAATCTTGGGTAATGTAATTATGATGTGTCTTGTTGTGTTCCTCCTTGGGTCCAGCTTCTTTGGGACTCTCTGAGCTTCCTGGACTTCCCGGAAGTCTATTTCCTTTGCCAGATCGGGGAAGTTCTCCATTATTTGTTCAAATAAGTTTTCAATTTTTTGTTCTTCCTCTTCTCCTTCTGGCACCCCTATAATTCGGATGTTGGAACGTTTCAAGGTGTCCTGGAGGTTCCTAAGCCTCTCCTCATTTTTCCAAGTTCTTGTTTCTTCATTCTTTTCTGCTTGAATGTTTGTTTCTTCCTTCTGGTCCATACCATTGATTTGAGTCCCAGTTTCCTTCTCATCACTATTGGTTCCCTGTACATTTTCCTTTGTTTCTCTTAGCATAGGCTTCATTTTTTCATCTGTTTTTCGAATAGATTCAACCAAGTCTGTGAGCATATTGATAACCAGTGCTTTGAACTGTGCATCCGATAGGTTGGCTATCTCTTCGTCGCTTAGTTGTATTTTTTCTGGAGCTTTGAAGTGTTCTGTCATTTGGGCCATTTTTTTTGTTTGTTTGTCTTGGCGCGTCTGTTACTTTAAGGGGCGGAGCCTTAGGTGTTCACCGGGGCGGGGTAATGCTGGTCGCTGCGCTGTGATGCTGTACGTGGGGGTGGGGCCGAGAGGGAGCAATGGCGCCCGCTTCACTCTCCTCCGGATTTCAGTCTTTCACTCCGCTACCCACAATCAAACTGGGCCCCTCTGGTGCTGGTTCCCGAGTAAGTGGGCCTGTGCACACTCTAGGCCCCTGTGGGTCTCTCCAACAACCTCTCCTGTGAGGCTGGGAGTCTCTCCTGCTGCCCCAACCCCCAGGGGCGCTTTCAATCAGAGGTTTGAGGCTTTATTTCCCCGAGCTGGAGCCCTGGGTTGCGCAGCGGTCTGCTTCTCTGCCCGCCGTTCGTCCGGTTTATCTGTGGGCGAATGTGGTGCCGCAATGTGCTACCCGCCACTCTGCCTGCCCCACTCTCCGCCACTCTGAGTCCGGCTCTCTGGGTTTATCTGTGCAAATGTGGGACCGCAGGGTCTGCTAGTGCTCGGACTGCCTGCGCCATTTGTCCCATACTCTGCCCGTCTCAGTCCCGCCACAGCCACGCGAGTCCTCTCCACCCCAGTGCCGTCTCCGCCCCTCCTACCAGTCTGGATGAATGATTATTTTCTGTTTCCTTGGTGTTGGTCCCCCTTGCTGTTCGATTCTCTGTCAGTTCTGGTTGTGCGAGGAGGCGCAGTGTGTCTACCTACGCCGCCATCTTGGTTCTCCACTTTGAAAACTTCTATAAAAGCAATTACATATATATAAGTGTGGGCCTATTTCTCAACTCTTTCTCCTGTTCCTTGATCTATAAATCTAATCTTTTGCTAAAAACACTTGCTTATTTGAAGCTACATATTAAGTCTTAAAATCAGGTCGTGCAGAAAGTAATTTTGTCCTTTGATTTCAAAAATTGTTTTCACTGTTCTAGGTCCTTTGCATTTCTACCTCCATTTTAGAATCAGTTTGTCAACTTCTGTTTAAACAATGACTGCTGGGATTTTGGTTGGGATTACAACAAGTCTATAGATTAGTTCTGAGCCCTATTATTTTAGTAACGATTATGGTTCCTCGTCTTTCCCCCTTTCTGATCTTCCATTTTTGTCTGATCAGACTTGGGAAACTCGGCATTGCTTGCTGTTCTCCTGACCTCTACGGTTCAGGAATTCAGCAGATGTCACCAGGGAAAAACAACAATTGTTCTCCCATCTGTGAATTTTTCTTTTTATTAGAACTTTTGGCTTCCTAGGTCTTGGCTGCCAGGACAGTCGTAAGAGCATTTTTTTAATCCTCACATTCATTAGTTTACCAAAAGTTGTGCTGGAGTCTCTGCCACCTAGCAAAACCATCTGCCCCCATATTCCAAGGACTGGTAGATGCCCTGAGGAATAATGTAGAAGCTGTGTGGGTGTGAACCATCCTCTCCGATTCTCTTCATTATGGACTCTGGAAACCTCAGTCTCATTTCCCTCAGTAGTTCTCTTATGTCTCTAAAAAACCGTTTAGTTTTTTTCTGTTTGTTCTCAGTGGGATATTGGTCTTATGCAGCCTACTACATTAGAGCCTGAAAGGAATTCTTTTTTTTTTTTTAAATAATTTGCTATTATTTGACATTTGTCAATTTCATTTAAATTTCATCAAATTTATTGGCTTGAAATTGTTTATGTTATTCACTTATTTTTAAGTGTTCGTAGAATGTTTCTTTCATGCTTGATACTGATAATTAGAATACTCTCTCTTTTTTCCTTTCTCAGTCAAACTAAATGTTAGTCAATTTTAATATACTTTAAAAATAAAGTGGCTTTTGTTTTCAGTGATTTTCTCTATTATTCTCTCATTAAAAAAATAATTACCACTCTTTAACATTACCTTACTTTACTTACCTTGGCCTTGCTTTTCCTCTTTTCCTCTACTTCATGAGGTAGAAAATTAGATAATTGTTTTTAGACTTTTTCTTTGGTCTAATAAACCATTTAAAACTATAAATTTCCCAGTAAACACTGATTTTTCATATATTGTCTTTTCAGAACTTTTGATGTGTTATATTTTGATGTATATTCAAATTCAATTACTTTTAAATTTCCCATGTAATTTTGTCTTTCATCCATTGGTTGTTTAGAAGTGTGTTCTTTAAACTTCCAAATATTTGAAGAACTTGCAGATCTCTTTCTATTGATCAATGAGCATGCTTTATACAATTCATTTATTTTAAGTCTATTGATACTTCTGTGGTCTAGAAAATTATCTTGATGAATTTTCCATGCATGCTTGAAGAGAGTGTAGCCTCTTGTTTGGGGATGGAATATTCTAGAAACATTAAGTAATTGATTGATAATGTTTAATTCCTCTATAACCTTGGTAAATTTCTTTCTGCTTATTCTATCAGTTAATGAGAGAGGTACTGAAATCTCAAATATAATCTTTGTCTTTATTTTCCTTTCCACTCTGTCATTTTTTGCTTCATATATTTTATAGTATTGTTGTTAACATATATGTGATAATTTATATATTTTCTCATTGTGGTCACTCTTTTATGTCATCATCTTATTATGATGAAATATCTCTTTTTCTCTAGAAATATGTTTTTTAAAAGAATTTTTAATGATTTTTTATTTTATTTTTTATTTTTAGAGAGAGGGGAAAGGAGGTAGAAAGAGAGGGAGAGTAACATCATTGTGTGGTTGCTTCTGACATGCCCCCCACCGGGGACCTGACCTAAAACCCAGGCATGTGCTCTGACTGGGAATTGAACCAGTCAGTGACCCTTTGGTTTGAAGGCCGGCACTCGATCCACTACACCACCCCAGTCAAGGCTAGAAATATATGTTTTAATATCTATTTTGTCTGATAGTAATATAACTACTATAGGTTTATTATACTGTGTACATGATTCCTGTTTCTGTAAGTTTAATTTCAATATATTTGTATCTTGTGTCTAAAGTATGTCTCCTATAAGCAGCTTATACTTGAATGTCTCTTTTGCAATCTCTTTTGATTGGAGTACTTAATCCATTTACATTTAATGTAATTATTACAGTAGTTGGATTTAGGTTTACCAATTTAAAATTTTAAAATACTTACTCCTTTTTTTGTTTTTTTTTTAATCATTTTGTGCTAAACTACTATTTTTTAGTATATAACTTGAATTCCAAAACTGAATTTTTGGGTACATTTCTTTACATTGCAATTTTTGTTTGACCTCAGAATTACAATATACATATTTAAATTCTAATTAAAATTAATACTGAATTTATTCTGGTTAAAATAAAAATAGATGATTCTGGGTACAGTGAATTTCCAATTATCCCCTTCCATCCTTTGCACTATTTTGGCATTTACACAGCAGGTAGATCAGTAGATGAATAGACCAATAGATTGAGCAATGAGATAGGTAGCTAGATAAATGTAAATGGTACCTACAGCTATACCTACAGCTACATCCACATCTATGTATTGTACAGATATGTTACACTCAGTGCTTGTGATACAATTTTTGCCTTAAATAGTCATACATGATTAAAGGAATCAAGTGTGATGACTGGAGATCCGTGGACTGACACCCTTCAGGAATCCATGCTGATGGGAGCGTAGTTAACTAACAGTTCCAGGGGATCCCATGACCACTCAGGTCACTCTTCCCGCAGGCTGCTCATAGGCAGTGCCTGGGCAGGCTGGAGATATTAGTGCTGCCTTATTCCTGCTCAGCATGGGATTGCTCAGAGAGACAGCCTGGCTGAGATTTTTCTCGGAAACGAACTGTGGGTTGAAGACTTTCCTACCCAGTTCACCTTTTGTTCTCTCTATTCAGACATATTGGACCTGCACTGTAGTGTAAGGCTTTCTGCCTCCTCGAGTTCCTTCTTTATTAAATCTTCACAAATGTTTCCTTAAAGTAATCCATCACACCTAAACCCATCTAGGTCTCTAATTCTTGGACTACTTAATTTCATAATAAAATATATATATTTATATATAACACATATAATAGTGGTATGTACATATCACTATTTCCAGCATTCTGCATCCCTTCCTTGTATACATACAAGGCACTTGCCAATAGATGTTTTTC